>NC_060130.1:939474913-939790382 GCF_021461395.2 Schistocerca americana | reverse complement strand
AATTCTGACAATATGTAATTTTGAGATAGACTATCAGTCCTTTCTGTGCTGCACAGTAACGCTGCATTCAACTGGTCATAGTTAACAAGAGCTAACGGAGTGCCTTCCCTTACAAACCACGCCCTATTTCTAATGTTGCCTTTCCGGTAGTTTTAGACCAGTCCTCCAGACTTCCCAACGTCACAATCAGATCTCCTGCCATGATGATTCGTCACTTTTGTGCGCACCTTCTCCCTACTGCGTCACAGTGGCTTTACGTAACCACTGCCAGCTACTATCAATTCTGATTTTTTACTTAATCAAAATTCAAATATCTCGTGATCCCATGCGGTTTTACCAAAATTCATTTTAATAAAAATTAACATCTCTCTACATAATTTTCCACCTGCTTTCTTATGGTAATCATTATTGTAATCCACAAACTTAATAACTCTGAAATGTGCCTGCACAGTGAAATGACACACCACTACCGTCGTCCAACCTGTATTGTGGAAGGTTTAACAGCCTCTATCTTATGAGGTTCAGGATTGTCACATACACCTGAGCGCCTGTGTCTAATAAAAAGCTGTTTTCCCTACTATTTACCACGCCAATAAACAACGTGCCACCTCTGCATATGTTTTTGCAACATTAAAATTCACTGGAAGCGTCTCTCGGTGGACTTGAATCTCCCGTTACCATTTAACAGGTGATTATTCACATTCCGTCGTCTAACATTACGCCATTTACTTCTGCAATCTATCTCTCAGTGTCCCAATCTGGCACATCTCTTACACTGTGAATGAGAACAATCTCTTCGAATGTGACTCAAACGTCCACAACAGTAGCACTTTACATCAGTAGAAACGATATTTCTCCTATCACGGCCTCTAGGTATCGCATCTGTTTCTTCCAGAGCCGTAGCGCCAATCAAATAGTCAGGAAATTCTTCATGCATCTTTCTTGACACATTGGGTAGCAGTCGCCATAAAAACGCATCTGATGATTGCTCGATTTAGGGTTGGGGAACAAACATTGTGGTCATCGGTCTGATTGTATTAGGGAAGAATGGGGAGGGAAGTCGACCGTGCCATTTCACAGGAAGCATCTCGGCATTTACCTGAAGTGATTTACGGAAATCACGCAAAACCTAAATCAGGATGGCCGGACGCGGGTTAGAATCGTCGTCCTCCAGAATGCGAGTTTATTGTGCTAACCACTGCGCCACCTCGCTCGGTCGCATCTATTGCCTATGTTCCGTATCTTGCGGAACTATCTTATTTGTTTCGTCACTATCTATCAATTTTTCGTATCCTATATAACTTTCAACATATTCATTTTACTTCTGTAGCACCCAATTTAACTGTTCGTGATAGTATCTGTAGCTATTCTGTCTCCCATAACGCTGTATCAGGCCTCTCGTTAGTTCACCGAATGACTGAGTATTCCTTGGGTATTCATAGTACATAACGTAAGATTTCCCGTCTCCATCAGAGGTTACTTGGTTATTTGCAACCGATATTCATCTGTGCAACGCCCAACGCCCATCTTGGCACCTGTCAACAGGTTACGTACAAACGCTAGTATATCCTGTCCCATCTTTCCTGCAACAGGATCAACTTGACTAGAAGTAGTTAAATCCATGGAGGAACGGCATGACTGATGACCTCAGATGTTAAGTCCCATAGTGTTTAGAGCCATTTGTCATTAGCGGAACGGAAAAACTGGAAGAGGCTCTGCCCCCTTTCACAGCATGCAGCTGCCTTTGTAGGTCTGCATTATTCTCTCTAAGTTCAGCTGTCTGATCCACTAAAGACAGCACTGCTTCGTAAGTGGTAACTGCCCGTACTTTTGACTCAGACTTTATGGAGCCTTTATCTAGTATACAATAAAAACAATAGGAGGAGCAAAATAGGGTGACGATAAGGACACTTAAATAGCTACCGTAATATAATTCAGTCTTTCCACCTAATCATTAGCCAGGGGCATTCATACAAGTATGTAGCATAATGTCTGTATCTACGACATGGGAAGCATGTTAATGGAGCTGACTCCGTACAGGGTGCTCTAGGACCTAATAAAATATAATGTGTACACCTAACCAGATGCATACTGGCATAGTCTTCCTTTATGAACGTGAATTTACTTTCAAAGCTTTTTTTTAAAGAATTTACTTTATTTAATAGCGATTCATCAAGAACATTAACACATTTAATCACACTATGTGAGCGTGGAAGTAGTTGAGAGTGGGTAACTGATGAAAAAAAATCAAATTTCTTTCAACAAATGGAAATTTTATTCCTAAAACCTTTTTTTTAAAACAGATTTAAAATTATAATCACAAAGTACTCTCTAAATATCAAGTTACAATTTATTCAGAGGCAGAAAACAAATATTTGACAGTATGAGCTTTCGGGCTGAGAACCTTGCCGCTCCCTTTTGACACGGTCGTAGTCACGACCGCTCACACCAACCTCTGAAAGACTACACTGGCGCAAATCTGCAACACACCAGATTACCTTAAACTAAAAATTTTAACAACTCACACAAGCACATAACCTATGCACCCCGTAGGAGGGATGAAAATGGTACAGAACACTAACATTAAAAGGTTAACTTGCCACCGAAGGTGCAACTTGATAAAAAAAAACTCTTATGGTGGAAGAGTGGCAACTTTATATACTAAAATAACTACTTAAATAAAAACTCATGAAATGCAGTCTCACATAAAATATACAAGGTTAGCCAAACATGCTCTACATTACACATATACCGCCTCTCAAGATGATAGGCAAGATAAAAACATATTTCAGGAATTCGGCCGTTACACTTCAAGCAATAAATTCGTTAACACCGAATCAGACGAACATGACAGAGGCAGCTATTAACGTATGGCAGATTGACAGGTAGACTGCTGAACAACCCGAACCGCAGGTTGCTCTAACCCGCCCCTACTCCACAAGGGAAAAACGGACCACCCAATTCATAAATAACCACCTTCCCGCGAGTGGGCAAACGGAGAATAATGGTGGGACGACCCCAAAACAAAGCGGCTGGTGACCTCACCAAGAAGACAAGTAGAATTGAACAAGTAAATGAAACAACATATATCCAATCACTTAACTTCTAATAACTGCGATTTCTAGCGAAGACCTGGCGCAGTACCCCAAACGCTCTCCAGAACCGTCCGCTGCCAGCCGCTTCAACAGACGCAGGAAGGCGCGCCGATCTCCCGTCTCACGGCGTCGCAGCTCGCACCGGCCAGACCGATGTCGTGGGTTGACTCCCGTTGATCTCGTGTCGGTCGCGAAGCCACTATCCCTCGCTATACGGCGCGGCCCACTGGACTCACGTGGCGACCTCACATGCGCCGACGCTCAGGGTGGACAAGTCATCTTTTGTCTCAGTACGTGACCGACCAACCGATCGATCCAACCGCCAATGACCGTTGTCCGAGCAACTCCAGCAGACTGGCGGCCTAACGCGCAGACTCAGATGCAGGAACTCAGCCCCGACCGGGCGACCACTAGCTGAGTTCTGTTACTGGCGGAGTGGCAAGACTCTTATTTTGCCGGCTTTAAAGTTTGATCCAAACGACAGACAAACTAGCACTCCGAACGAGAGACAGGCACTAACTACCGCGCAAATGCGAACGAGAGACAGACCAGCAACTGGTGACGAGTGACTGACCCAGACTCACCCCGCCTGATCAACTCCACTGGCGAGCTTATAGCGCCCCTTAAATGCACGTGAACAGGCAACCATTCCCCTTTTCCACCAGAGGGAGACACCAAAGCTGCGATTGCTACAGCGGCGCCACCGCCAGAAGCGGAGGGCGACTGCTTCACACAACGCGCTGCGGCGTGCTCTTCAAAACAGCAATTTTTTCCACGGCTCACTTTACATACCCCTTGAACTTATTTAAATCAACGCCCTTTTTCGTTCCAATAAACTTAACTTTTAGTTTCATCCACCAGTCCAGTCGGCCTGCCATCACATTTGAAGGAATTACCAACAGGAAAGATAGTCTCTACACACACCCCACTAAGATGATGATGCTGTACATCAGCCCACGACATTGCTCAATGCCACTGACTTCTGATGCCAGTTACGGTGGTATCTGGTGGGCCTGAATGTTTAGCAGGAGGACGTAGGATGGTTGACACAACCACGTAGTCAGCCGTCGTAGAGTTATAGAAGAAGTGAGAGAGTGGCAACTAATTTATTTATCATCCCTACAGCAGTCGAAGGCATTATCTTGCTGCTGTCAGCACCCAGCAGTCCGGACTGCCTGGGGCAGCAGTGTTTACTTGGTTCAGCACGAGGCAGCAAAATGCAGCCGGAAACACAGAGCCAAGCGGGTCAGGCGCATTCGGGCTAAGAAACGACTTCATCACCCTGGCGAGTGTAGAACTGCATCAGACCTGGACAGTAAACAGGCATGTCGTGGCAGATAACGGTGGTATAAACAAATAGGCTCTGGTGGATCTGGTGCAGGAGACACATGGACGTGGAGACACCTGATGCAGATGCAGTATCAGCACCCAGTGGACGCAAGCATACAGTAGAAAAGAGCAAACACGTTTAGCAGGCAGCAAGTCAGGTGCAGGAGGCCCCTGAGCATAAGCTGCAAATTATGGACCACCATGCAGGTGCCCAGACGATGGTTGAAGTCAGCCAGCAGAGGGTCACTTGCTGAAGGGTACCACTTCAGCTTCTGGCAACATCATGACTAGACACAACCCATAGCCCTGCAGCTTTCAGAGCCAGCGCCTAGTAGTAACTGAGGCTGGGTAAACTGGCAGGGTTGTTAGCGAAATCCATAAGGGGGCGACACTAGTACTCATGGATGTACTTCTTTTTTAGACTATTATCAGTGTCCAGTGAGAAGTTCAGGCAGGCAGGTGCTAAAGAGGTCCAAAACTCACAAAATTCTCACAACAGGAAAGTAAATAATAATGTTACCATATTTAACTAAAATATTGGTCGATTAAAGATAAAAGTAGATTCTCACAAAAGTAAAGTAAAAAATAATGTTATATTTTTCACCAAAATATCCCGGGATTGAAGAATAAAGTAGATGAGCTCCTGGTTTGTTTAGATGACACTGAATCTTATAATGTAATAGATATACTATGCCTGTCTGAGTATCACATTGTGTCTGATATGGAAAAGGTAAATATCAGTGGTTATAAACTAGCTGCACATATGAGTAGAGAGAATAAGGTGAAAGGAGGAGTTGCCATATAGGTCAAACGTTATCACTGTGTAGAAAGCTTAGATACAAAAAAGTTTTGTCTAGAGCAACATATAGAAGCATGTGGCTGTCAACTTCAACTGAAGGAGGGCTCTTTCATAATTGTAACAGTATATAGGTCCCCTTCAGGAAACTTTCATTTATTCCTGGCAAATTTGGATGCCTTGTTGTGCTATCTGTCAGATAGGGGAAAGCAAATTATTATTTTTGGAGATTTCAATGTTGATTCACTGAAATAGTGTAATAGGAAGAATGACCTGGAAGTGTTGCTCGGTTCTTTCAATTTGGCATCTGTCATAATTTTTCCTACTCGGGTAGTAAAGGACAGCAGCACATTGATAATAACACCTTTATAGAGCAAGATAGGTTTAAAAACATAAATTCTTGTCCTGTTGTAAATGGCCTTTCTGATCATGATGATCAGCTACCTGCAGTACATGACATAGCTCCATTCAGTAATTCAAAACTACCCTCCAAAGTTGTGCGTTCAATTAATGACTCAACAATTTGAAATTTCAGAGAAAATCTTCAGCAGTTAGACTGGGATGAGGTGTACAATGAACCCAATGCTAATTTAAAATATAACTTATTTTATGATACACTTGTAAGAGAATTTGAAAACAGCTTCCCCAAGAAAGTAGTTAAATGCAAAAAACCTTGGCTTACTAAAGGAATAAAAATATCTTGTAACCACAAAAGGGAACTGTTTCTAACAACAAGAAAGAGTAATGACCCAGAAACAGCCAAATATTATAAAAACTAGAGATTAATAGCTCTGATAACAAAATCAAAACAATTTGGAATATTATTACAAGGGAGACAGGGCAACCAAGAGTACAGGATGACGGCATCACCATCCAAACGAATGGAAACTTGATAAACAACAAGCCGAAAACGTTTTGAATAATCATTTTTAAATGTTGTAGAGAAAATAGGATCTAAATGTTCATTAGAAGAAGCAAGGCAGTTAATGGAAGAGGCCTTACCCACACCATTTGATACAATTGAAATTCCACCCACCTCTCCTTCTGAAATTAGGAAGATAATAAACTCTCCCAAGAATAAAAGCTCACATGGCATTGATGGCATTTCCAGCAGGATAATAAAGGCTTGTTCCCAAGAAATAAGTGGGATTCTTAGCCACATATGTAATAGTTCTCTGAAGCAGGGTATTTTCCCAGATAGACTGAAGTATGCCATTGATAAACCACTGCATAAAAAAGGGGATACGTCTGATGTCAACAACTACTGCCCAATCTCTCTTCTGATTGCCTTATCCAGAATTCTTGAAAAAGTAATGTATTGTAAAGTAGCTTCACACCTTTGTAAAAATAAAGTTTTAACAAAATGTCAGTTTGGTTTCAAGAAGGGTCTTTCAACGGAAAATTCTATAAATACTTTCACTAATGAAATATTAAATGCTCTGAGTAACCGGAAGTCACCTGTTAGGATTTTTTGTGATCTATCAAAGGCTTTTGATTGTGTAAATCATGGAATAATTCTAGATAAGCTCAAGTACTGTGGTATGAATGGGACTGCGCTCAAATGGTTTGAATCATACCTAACTGGAAAAGTGTAGAAAGTTGAAATAAGCAGTTCACATAACTAATGATTTCTCAAACTGGAGAAAAATCAAGAATGGGGTGCCGCAAGGTTCGGTCTTGGGTCTTCTGCTGTTCTTAATATATATTAATGACTTGCCATTCTATATTCACGAAGGTGCAAAGCTGGTACTTTTTGTCAAAGATACAAGTATAGCTATCACACCCAACAGACAAGAATTAACTGGTGAAATTGTAAACGATGTTTTTCAGAAAATCATTAAGTGGTTCTCTGCAAATGGGCTTTCATTAAACTTTGACAAAACACAGTATATAGAGTTCCACACAGTAAATGGAATGACACCATTAATAAATATAGACGTCTTTCAGAAATTGGTACCTATGGTAGAATATTCAAAATTTCTAGGTGTATGCATTGATGAGGGGTTGAACTGGAAAAAACACACTGAGGGTCTGCTGAAACGTTTGAGTTCAGCTACTTATGCTATTGGGGTCATTGCAAATTTTGGCGATATACATCTCAGTAAATTAGCTTACCACGCCTATTTTCATTCTTTGCTTTCGTATGGCATCATATTCAGGGGTAACTCATCATTGAGTAAAAGAGTGTTCATTGCACAAAAGCGAGTAATCAGAGTAATTGCTGGAGCTCATCCAAGATCATCCTGCAGACACTTATTTAAAGAGCTAGATGTCTTCACTGTAGCCTCACAATATATACATTCACTTATGAAATTTGTTATTAACAATCCGAACTAATTCAAAGGTAGTAGCAGTGTACATGGCTACAACACTAGGAGAAAGCATGATCTTCACTACTCAAGGTTAAATCTAACTTTGGCTCAGAAGGGGGTAAATTATGCTGCCACAAAAGTCTTTGGTCGCTTACCTAATAGCATCAAAAGTCTGACAGATAGCCATATAGCATTTAAAAGGAAATTAAAAGAATTTCTTAAAGGCAACTCCTTCTACTCATTAGATGAAGTTTTGGATATAATAAGTGGGTAATTTCCCCAACGCCCCCCCCCCTCCCACCCCCCGCCACACACACACACACACACACACACACACACACACAAACACACACACACACACACACACACACACAAATTGTCATGTAATATTTTGTGTAATGTAATATCTTGTATAGACACCTTTTATTAACCTGACACGTTCCACATCATTACGAAGTGTCGTATTCGTGATCTATGTAACAAGTACTAATCTAATCTAATCTAATCTCATCAGGAATCTGGCGTGGAGTACTCCTCAGTGTTGGCTGCAGACGATGACTGATACTGCACTGCCTAAGCGGGAGGTATTTCTGGCCACCTGACGCATCCTGTTGTGACAGGACATCATTTTCGATCGCATAGATCGTAGAAATGGCGCAGAGCCAGGCTCCAGCGTGATATAATCCAGGTCACCACTGATACAGTCTAGCCCCCGTACTATGCTCTGTTGTCAATGTTCCAGCATTGGCAGCGGGCAGTGGGGCTAGTCATGTGGCAAACAAACTTGTTTTAGTAAATGCCTTTTTCAGTTTCCAGTCGACAAATGCAGTGACTGCTTTCTGCTCATTTGGCAGCAAGTTGAGGATGCCAATTTTAAAGGCAGTGCCGCAACAAATTCATTGTTTGAAAACCATGCATTTTTCGCTCAAGTAGAAAACTGTTTGAAACTCTCCACCTGATATTTTATTAGCATAAAAATATTAAAAACTACGTAATACGACATTGATCACATGAATATAAAGTATAGTTAAACCCGAATACTAAATGTGGTGTTCGTATCGTTAGTTATAGATCGGTTCTCAGTTCATTTTGAACATAGATGAATTGCTAATAGCTTCTGAAACATTACTTGCATCATGATAAAAGTCTGGTTTTGGGGGTATGTTTTCATCGTGGACATGAATCCATAATGAAAGTGATGAATTCATAGCACAACACAATCTTCCAACACTACAATGTCGATACCTTCTTTCTCTCTCTGTAGAGGCATCAGCAGTGGCCAGCTAGAGGCTCGTCTTATCAGGCATAATCCTGCAGCTAGGCTATGAAATCAAACACTCTGCCACTGACTTGACTAGGTGCATTTCACAGAGACGTCAGTAATCTATAACGCTTGATTTCGCTCTCAGCAATACAGCCATTAGCTGTACTGAAGTATGAAGGTGTGTCCGTAATATGTTTCGCAGATGTGTGCGTGTGTGTGTGTGTGTGTGTGTGTGTGTGTGTGTGTGTGTGTGTGTGTGTGTGCGTACGTATTTTAGATGTTAAAATACTGTAAGTTGCACCAGTATTGTTAATATATTTACATTTTCGAACATGACGCAAAAAAATCGTGTCATTCGGATACTTCTCAACATGACACGGAATTGAGTGTTTGTATGTGTGTGTGTGTGTGTGTGTGTGTGTGTGTTTGTGTGCGTGCGTGTGTGCCTGTGTGTGTGTGTGTGTGTGTGTGTGTGTGTGTGTGTGTGTGTGTGTTTGTGTGTTTTGTGTATGAGAGGGGGAGAGAGGGAGAGAGAGAGAGAGAGAGAGAGAGAGAGAGAGAGAGAGAGAGAGAAAGAGACTGAGAGACACAGAGGCAAAAGAATAGTGTCAAGTTGCATGATTCGGGTGAAGCTTACGAAAATTTTGGAAATACTGCAGTATTGGCAGTATCTTTTTTGAACATAGCGCCATTTTTACGTAATTCAGTTGGATTTTTAAATTACCCTCCAACATCATCTTAGACGTTCTTTCCAATTTCCCATCACCGCCATCTTAGATTTTTAAATTTCCCTCAAAAGCCATCTTGTATTTTTGAATTTCCTGCCAATGCCTGCTACACGACTTGTGGGGGTCACAGTTCCTATGTATCAATATCACCACTGTCACTGTCATACTACTGCAATCGCATCCCTGTCCGCATGTATGTGCTTCTGATGATACCTATTTAATTAATAATGTGTTTCCAATACCGATTTTTTGCGCTAAAATTGGAGCAGAAGACTGCATTAGCCCGTCACATGGACAACAATAATTTAAGATCAGATAATTATTAAAAAACGCTTTTGGTGTAATTTTTATCTTATTTAACGACAATGTAGATAATTGCTGCAATTACAGTAGACAACATTTGATCCACTCATGGGGACATCCTTTGTGAAACTGCAGCTTTATTATGATAATGTCAGTGTAATTATTTATACATTGCCATGTGGATAAAGAAATGAAATGAGCCTACTTCCAATTGTCAGTAATCAACATGGGTTCTCTGGTTGCTCATTTACTGGTTATCCATTATTTTTACCAATAACAGCTATTTCATCAAATATGAATGTGCTTCAGGAATGAACAATTTCAAATACAGGGTATGTCACGTACTTAAATTATACAGATATTGCACATCTATGTTTTGACACTTCTGTAAAACAGCTACTCTCACTCCGGGTTGTATCAAAGTACACGAGTCTTACTGTAGTTATTGGTAGCATTGTCATTCTCAATAATGTATAAGAAATTGTGGACGACATAACGTTATTTTTTAAAGTTTCTGCTGTACAATGACGTTATTAATTAGTAATTCATACGCGATGAGTCTCGTTTCGGCTATGATCCTATTTTCAGTTGGCTCTGCAATTTTAATGATAGTAAAATCTTTGTAGAAAATTATAGAAATATATGTTTGTAATTATTTGCCTTACAAATAAAACTTTGTATATTATGGATGTGGAACACTGCTATTGTTAAATGTTTATGTGGAACACTGTGACTGACAGTTTAGAAGTTACAATATACGGCCCTAGAGTGCTTTGCTGAGATTATTCGTCAGCTGAAATTCGCGATAAAGTTACGTACGGTGCTCACTCAGGTATTTGCAACTACACTCCTGGATATTGAAATAAGAACACCGTGAATTCATTGTCCCAGGAAGGGGAAACTTTATTGACACATTCCTGGGGTCAGATACATCACATGATCACACTGACAGAACCACAGGCACATAGACACGGGCAACAGAGCATGCACAATGTCGGCACTAGTACAGTGTATATCCACCTTTTGCAGCAATGCAGGCTGCTATTCTCCCGTGGAGACGATCGTAGAGATGCTGGATGTAGTCCTGTGGAACGGCTTGCCATGCCATTTCCACCTGGCGCCTCAGTTGGACCAGCGTTCGTGCTGGACGTGCAGACCGCGTGAGACGACGCTTCATCCAGTCCCAAACATGCTCAATGGGGGACAGATCCGGAGATCTTGCTGGCCAGGGTAGTTGACTTACACCTTCTAGAGCACGTTGGGTGGCACGGGATACATGCGGACGTGCATTGTCCTGTTGGAACAGCAAGTTCCCTTGCCGGTCTAGGAATGGTAGAACGATGGGTTCGATGACGGTTTGGATGTACCGTGCACTATTCAGTGTCCCCTCGACGATCACCAGTGGTGTACGGCCAGTGTAGGAGATCGCTCCCCACACCATGATGCCGGGTGTTGGCCCTGTGTGCCTCGGTCGTATGCAGTCCTGATTGTGGCGCTCACCTGCACGGCGCCAAACACGCATACGACCATCATTGGCACCAAGGCAGAAGCGACTCTCATCGCTGAAGACGACACATCTCCATTCGTCGCTCCATTCACGCCTGTCGCGACACCACTGGAGGCGGGCTGCACGATGTTGGGGCATGAGCGGAAGACGGCCTAACGGTGTGCGGGACCGTAGCCCAGCTTCATGGAGACGGTTGCGAATGGTCCTCGCCGATACCCCAGGAGCAACAGTGTCCCTAATTTGCTGGGAAGTGGCGGTGCGGTCCCCTACGGCACTGCGTAGGATCCTACGGTTCTTGGCGTGCATCCGTGCGTCGCTGCGGTCCGGTCCCAGGTCGACGGGTACGTGCACCTTCCGCCGACCACTGGCGACAACATCGATGTACTGTGGAGACCTCACGCCCCACGTGTTGAGCAATTCGGCGGTACGTCCACCCGGCCTCCCGCATGCCCACTATACGCCCTCGCTCAAAGTCCGTCAACTGCACATACGGTTCACGTCCACGCTGTCGCGGCATGCTACTAGTGTTAAAGACTGCGATGGAGCTCCGTATGCCACGGCAAACTGGCTGACACTGACGGCGGCGGTGCACAAATGCTACGCAGCTAGCGCCATTCGACGGCCAACACCGCGGTTCCTGGTGTGTCCGCTGTGCCGTGCGTGTGATCATTGCTTGTACAGCCCTCTCGCAGTGTCCGGAGCAAGTATGGTGGGTCTGACACACCGGTGTCAATGTGTTCTTTTTTCCATTTCCAGGAGTGTATATTCGCATGACAGGGAAGCTTACTCGACAGACACACATATGTTGTCAACGTGTATGCATGTGCGAAAAATCTGTTACAACAGCTACGTTCCGAAGATCATAGTACTATATATTTTCGTGAGTTGCGCAAAGATATTTGTGTTTTGAGAATTCTATTGTTTTAATTTATTTCTACTGTCGTTTGACCGATGTCAAATTGGCTGCAATAATCGCCCAAGATCTTATTTATTACTGGATTCGATAAACTTGGGATTTTGGTTTTTCCTTATTGTATTTAAGCTTTCTAAATGTTATTAGTATGAAACGCCATTTTCACCTCTATCTTGTTAAGTACACTGTTGAGTTTTCATGAAATTTGGGCAATGTGTGGTGTTGTGATGTAACCAAGTTTTTGTGTGATTTTTTCTTCTGGTTTGTCGACGAACACAAGCAAGAAAGATAAGCAAGAAATAGACAAACTGCAGCCAAAAGTGCGCTGACCTTATGTGAAAAATGTTACTGATCGAATGGGGAAACGCCTTCGCCGGGTTGGGGTGCAGCCTGTCTTCTATAGTGGTCGTAGGATCCAGGACGTGCTAGGCTCCACTAAGGACAAGGTGGATTCATTACACACTGCAGGCGTTTACAAGGTGAAATGCGAATGTGGAGAGGCATACACCGGCGAGACTGGTAGGCCAATATCAACGCGCATTCGGGAACGCGAGCGCTATATTCGTGTAGGGCAACACAACAAATCTGCATTGGCAGAACATCAGCAAGACTGCGGAAAAGAAATGAAATCCAGCGAAGCCTGTGTGTTGGCCAAGCAGCCGTTTATGACGAAACGCAAAATCAGAGAGGCCATCGAAATACTTAGGGCTTTGGAACATATACTGTGTTCGAGCATTATGAATTATCTCGAAGAAAACGGTTTATTAACACATAGCAGCACGGATTCAAAAAATGTCGTTCCTGGGAAACACAACTAGCTCTTTATACTCAAGGAGTCAAGGAGTCATGAGTGCTATCGACAGGGGATGCCAAATTGATCCCATATTTTTAGATTTCCAGAAGGCTTTCGACACCGTTCCTCACAAGTGTCTTCTAACCAAACTGCGTGCCTATGGAATATCACCTCAGCTGAGCGACTGGATTCATGATTTTCTGTCAGAAAGGTCACAGTTCGTAGTAATAGACGGAAAGTCATCGAGTAAAATAGAAGTAATACACAGCATTCCCTAAGAAAGTGTTATAGGCCCTCTATTGTTCCTGATCTATAATAACGACATAGCTAGCCCTCTTAGATTGTTTGCAGATGGTGTTGTCGTTTACCGTCTTGTAAAGTCATCAGATGACCAAAACGAATTGCAAAATGATTTAGATAAGATATCTGTATGGTGCGAAAAGTGGCGGTTGACCCTGAATAAAGAAAAGTGTGAAGTTGTTCACATGAGTACTAAAAGAAATCCGAGAAATTTCGATTACGCAATAAGTCACACAGATCTGAAGGCTGTCAATTCAACTAAATACTTAGGGATTACACTTACAAACAAACTAAGTTGGAACGATCACATAGGTAATGTTGTGGGTAGAGCAAACCAAAGACTGCGATTCACTGGCAGAACATTTAGAAGATGCAACGGGTCTACTAAAGAGACTGCTCACACCACGTTTGTCCGCCCTATTCTGAAGTACTGCTGTGCTGTGTGGGATCCGCATCACGCGCGACTGACGGGTGACATCAAAGAGTTCAAAGAAGGGCAGCTGATTTTGTATTATCGCGAAATAAGGGAGATAGTACCACATCGTGCATTGGAGTGACAATCATTAAAACAAAGACGTTTTTCGTTGCGATGGGATCTTCTTATGAAATTTCAATCACCAGTTTTCTCCTCCGATTGTGAAAACATTCTGTTGGCACCCACGTACACAGGGAGAAACGATCATCACGATAAAATAAAAGAAATCAGGGCTCGCACAGAAAAATTTAAGTGCTCGTTTTTCCCGCGCCGTTCGAGAGTGGAACGGTAGAGAGACAGCTTGATGCTGGATCATTGAAACCTTTCCAGGCACTTTATTGTGAATAGCAGAGTAATCACGTAGATGTAGATGTATTCCTGACGATACCCTTGTCCCTAATGAACACTCGCCGTCGTCGACAACATTGTGGTCTATTACTTAAGAAATCTTCGATCAACTCACGAAACTGGGAACCTGTTCCGCATGCTCGTACCTTCGTTAACAGTGTATAGTGGGGCACCGAAATTTGCCTGCTGCGCTTCATTCATGATTCGTAGGATATCGTGCGGAAGAAGGGCAAGCTGAGTTTAGCACGAGCGCTACTTTCTAAATCCATGTCGATTTGTGGGCATGTGATTTTCATCTCATGGAAATTTATTATATTTGAACTGAGAAATGTTCAAAAATTCTACGGCAAAGCCTTGTTAACGATAGTGGTCTGTAATTTTGCAGCTCCGTTATTTTACACTTCTTAAGGTGTATTTACACCTGTACGACTTTCCTTACGCACTAGGCGCATGCGATCGTTTCCCAAGGAGGCAAGGAGGCGCATACACCTATGCAAAGTGACGCTTGCCTCTGAGCTCCCATGCCAAACAGGGAGACGCATGCCTCTGATTGCATGTGGGGAAGCACAGCCGCACGGCGACCTGCCTCAAGGCGCACGGGTGTAATCGGACCTGTATGCAGGGTGTTACAAAAAGGTACGGCCAAGCTTTCAGGAAACATTCCTCACACACAAATAAAGAAAAGATGTTATGTGGACATGTGTCCGGAAACTCTTAATTTCCACGTTAGAGCTCATTTTAGTTTCGTCAGTATGTACTGTACTTCCTCGATTCACCGCCAGTTGGCCCAATTGAAGGAAGGTAATGTTGACTTCGGTGCTTGTGTTGACATGCGACTCATTGCTCTACAGTAGGTAGCATCAACAGGTTAGTGTTCATCACGAACGTGGTTTTGCAGTCAGTGCAATGTTTACAAATGGGGAGTTGGCAGATGCCCATTTGATGTATGGATTAGTACGGGGCAATAGCCGTGGCGCGGTACGTTTGTATCGAGACAGATTTCCAGAACGAAGGTGTCCCGACAGGAAGACGTTCGAAGCAATTGATCGGCGTCTTAGGGAGCCCGGAACATTCCAGCCTATGACTCGCGACTGGGGAAGACCTAGAACGATGAGGACACCTGCAATGGACGAGGCAATTCTTCGTGCAGTTGACGATAACCCTAATGTCAGCGTCAGAGAAGATGCTGCTGTACAAGGTAACGTTGACCACGTCACTGTATGGAGAGTGCTACGGGAGAACCAGTTGTTTCCGTACCATGTACAGCGTGTGCAGGCACTATCAGCAGCTGATTGGCCTCCACAGGTACACTTCTGCGAATGGTTCATCCAACAATGTGTCAATGCTCATTTCAGTGAAAATGTTCTCTTTACGGATGAGGCTTCATTCCAACGCGATAAAATTGTAAATTTTCACAATCAACATGTGTTGGCTGACGAGAATCCGCACGCAATTGTGCAATCACGTCATCAACACAGATTTTCTGTGAACGTTTGGGCAGGCATTGTTGGTGATGTCTTGATTGGGCCCCATGTTCTTCCACCTATGCTGAATGGAGCACGTTATCATGATTTCATACGGGATACTCTACCTGTGCTGCTAGAACATGTGCCTTTACAAGTACGACGCAACATGTGGTTTATTCACGATGGAGCTCCTGCACATTTCAGTCGAAGTGTTCGTACGCTTCTCAGCAACAGATTCCGTAACCGATGGATTGGTAGAGGCGTACCAATTCCGTGGCCTCCACGCTCTCGTGATTTCAACCCTCTTGACTTCATTTATGGGGGCATTTGAAAGCTCTTGTCTACGCAACCCCGGTACCAAATGTAGAGACTCTTCGTGCTCGTATTGTGGACGGCTGTGATACAATATGCTATTCTCCAGGGCTGCATCAGCGCATCAGGGATTCCATGCGACGGAGGGTGGATGCATGTATCCTCGCTAACGGAGGACATTTTGAACAATTCCTGTAACAAAGTGTTTGACGTCACGCTGGTACGTTCTGTTGCTGTGTGTTTCTATTCCATGATTAATGTGATTTGAAGAGAAGTAATGAAATGAGCTCTAACATGGAAAGTAAGCGTTTCCGGACACATGTCCACATAACATATTTTCTTTCTTCGTGCGTGAGGAATGTTTCCTGAAAGTTTGGCCGTACCTTTTTGTAACACCCTGTATCCAGGTGTCAACTGCGCCTCGTCCAGGTCGCTTTTGAGCTGGACGAGAGATTGGCAATAAATGCAACCTAAGTAAGGGACCAGCGCCGTTGTAATGAACAGCGTGGCTGCCAGTCAAGTAATATTTAGGGAATCGGTTTAAGAAACTTATTTCAAATGTCCCAGTCAGATCTTTACACGATTACTCCCAGAAAAACTTGCGCTGTGTCTGCGTGACACAAGTTGCCCGCCTGTCAGAGCCGAGGCAGTACTGTTCAGTTAAAGCTGCTCGAAAGAGACGCCTTGAGCCCTATGCTGAAACTGCTAGCGAATTCACGCCACCGGTTTTAGCCAATTGCTTGCGTGGGATACATCTCACTTGTGTGGACGATGGAGAATTCTGCAGTGCAGAACGCAGTTGCCTCTCTCTCTTGTGATCCAGACCTAGAGCAGAACAGACGTCTTTTTGGGGGGCTTTGCGTTTCAGAACCGGCCACCGACATCGATTAACATGAACCGCCTCCCCTTCCGTTGGTCATTTAATTAGTTGTTCGACCTCCTAGACTGGCCTACACCTGGTAACTTCCGAACTCAGACGCGCGCCTTGTATACTGTACGCTGAAGTATACTCTTTTTATTTTACCTAATTTCCAGTTGTACCATTTAACGATGCCCACTCACAAGTCTTGACCGCTAGACCTCCTGTACATTCTTGTCGTAAGGAGAATCAAACAACCTTTTCCCTCTCCCTGCCCGTGTACAGTACAGCCGAATCGGGAATCCATCCGTACTCGCTCTAGGCAAATGCCGGGATGGTTCCTTTCAAAGGGCACGGCCGACTTACTTCCCCGTCCTTCACTAATCCGATGAGACCGATGACCTCGCTGTCTGGTCTCCTTCCCCCAAAACCAACCAACCAACCACCCGGACTGGCGACATGGTTGTTTTCAACTCTTTCAGTTGCTTCTCTGCGGCAGGGATGCCTGTTATTATTTCCTCCATACGGAGGTCTGTGCGACGGTCAAACGATGGTATGTTTGTACGATCCTCCAGCCTGAATGATTTCTTAAATGCGAAACATAAAACTTCAATTTTCCCTGTACTGTCTTTTACTGCAACACCAGACAGTCAACAAGTGAGTGGATAGAAGCCTTCGACCCGCTCAGCGATTTTACGTAGGACCAGACTTTTCTCCAGTTCTCGGCAAGATCTTTTGCTAACGAATGACGGTGGTAGGTGTCGTATTATTTGCGAATCGATCTGTTAACATATGTACGAGTTTATACTAATTTTTTCTGTCGACATTTGCGCGTTCTTCTATGTCTCTAGAGTACAGCAGTTTACGGCTCCTCAACGTTTTCAGAATTTTCTTATTAAACGGGGATGGAAGTTTTCCCTACTTAATCCCGTTACTTAGCACGTGCTTCTCCAGAACGTGATTTAGAATCCTTTTAAACTTGGTCCATAATTCCTCCATATCCGTAATACTGGAAATAAACGAAGTCCACTCATTGCGTGCGTGGGATTTTAACAATTACTTAGCTGCTCTTTCTCGCAAAAACACTCTCCTTCCCTTTTTCACACATTTATTAAGTTTAACCACCGTCGCCAAAATGACGTCATGATCACTAATTCCAGTGTCTATACTGACACCGTTGATAACGTCAAGCCTGTTTGTAGTTACAATGTCTAAAACATTTCCACTGCATGCGAGCTGTCGAAGTAGCTGCGCAAGACCGTTTTCGGATAACGTGTTCAATAGTACTACGCAAGACTGCCTGTCTGTACCACCTGTAATTAAACCATAGACATCCCAGACTGCATACGGTATATTAAAGCTTCCCCCCCCTCCCCCCAACTAATACAACATGATGTACCATTTTCCGCTCTACTGAACGTAGACTTCCCTTGAATGATTCTGAAACTGTCAGAACGGAATCGGATGGCTGCTAAAAACAGCCAATAATTGAGTTCACATAGGCCTTTTACATGTATCCTGATAACTTCACAGGCACACTCAATTTCAACCTCAGTACACGTGATCTTTCTGTTGACTGTATTGAACATTCTCCACCCTATGGCATCAAGTCGGTCTTCTCGATATACATTCCACGCGTCACTAAATACTTCAGAGTTTTCTGCTTCGGGTTTCTGGCAGCTCTACATTTGGAGAATGATTTGACAGTGACATTTTTCCTGGAGAGCAGTAAATTCTTGGAATTTGTTATGTATTGATAACTTTGTCATATCCCAAGTAAAAAATTCTTTGAAAATGTCAAACGAACAATAAAACAATGTAAAGAAATCTGAGGTCGAGAAAAGGAATCATCCCCGAAGCGCATCTTTACGTGCATAGCCCAATTCACTAAGACTGCATCCCAGTATGGTCTATAATCAATTGCAATTATAGACCAAATTATATACTAAGCAAGAAAACAAATACATTACTAACCAAATTACAAAGATACACAAAGGTGTACAACAAAAAACTTTAGGGTATTGGCTCACACTCTGAAAGATGTAGAGATCCCCCAAAGAGGAAAGTTTGTATCGTTTAATACAACCACCCTATACACAAATATATTGGGTTGGTGCATAAGATCGTAGCGATTTCACATAAGTTTAATAAACACAGCAGAGACACATAACGGAAACTTTAGTCATCAGTAATACGAGCCTATAGTATTTTCATCAATCTGATTACTTTTCGATTTCGTGACTGTAGAAATCAAGTGGTTTTAAGACGAAGAACTAGTCGAGCCATGTTTGGAGCGCATTTTCATCTGGAAAGGAAGTTCCTTGAAGATTTTTCAATAGAGAGGGGAAAGGTGAGGGTTCTCACAAGAGGTGACAAAACCTACAAGATCATGGTTAATGGAAAACGAAATATCGTATCTATCGACCGTGTCCAGCCTGCGATCGTCGTAGAAGAACCTGCCGGTATCTACCCCTGTCCTACCAAGCCAAAACCCTAGACACTTGCTGAGCAGCCAGCTCCAGGACCCTCGACAACGACGCCTGTTTGCAAGACGCGCTCCGGTCGCAATGTATCAGGTGAATAAGGTGGGTGCAGAATGACTTCTCAACTCAACTCATGTAGAGCGTTTTTGTCCGTCTAGCAGAATGCTGACAGGCGTTATCATGGAGTAGCATCACTTCGAGCAGCCTTCCTGGTCATAGTTTACGGATTGCGTCTGCAAGACGTCTGAGGTGTTATCAATAAATATCAGCAGTGATGGCTGTACCTTGGGGAAGAGCACCACACCATCGCTGTTCCATCACATGCATAATATTATACTTTGCGGATGCGCACAGGTCTTTGTACGGGGAATTGCTGCTTTGTTTGTGCTCAAACATTCCCTTTTTTCGTTGTTATCTTAAAAACACCAATTCTCGTCACCAGTAACGATTCAGGATAGAAATGGTAGATGTTGTTCACGAGCCAATTGATGACGAGGAAGCAGAGACGGCCAATGGATACCCACTGATTTGTGTGATTTTGGCTTAGAGCATGCGGTGCACATACAACCAATTTTTGGACATTCTCCATTGCATGCGAATGTCGGACGACGGTGAAATGGCCACAGTGCATCACATTTACCAGTTATCGGGTACACTGACGTCGATCATTACGCAGTAATGCGTTTAAACGGACTTCATCAAACCCGAAAGTCTTCCTGAATGTGGAGAGTCAATTATGTCAAAAAAATTTCTCCTTGAAACGAGAAAAACATTTTCTTATGATGTTCTGTCCAACGGCATTATCCCCGAACACGGCGAAAATGTTTCTGACTGCCTCCGCTGCTGTCTCCTCCCTACTGAACATAACCAGAAGAATGCGTCGGATATGTTCCGATTTCTCCACTTTTCACCGCATTTTCTAGCGTCCATAGCTCCTCTCAGTATCTTCGAATGACAAGAAGACAATACCTAGTTTCAAATAGCTGTTGTTGTTGTGGTCTTCAGTCCTGAGACTGGTTTGATGCAGCTCTCCATGCTACTCTATCCTGTGCAAGCTTCTTCATCTCCCAGTACCTACTGCAACCTACATCCTTCTGAATCTGCTTAGTGTATTCGTCTCTTGGTCTCCCTCTACGATTTTTACCCTCCACGCTGCCCTCCAATGCTAAATTTGTGATCCCTTGATGCCTCAAAACATGTCCTACCAACCGATCCCTTCTTCTAGTCAAGTTGTGCCACAAACTTCTCTTCTCACCAATCCTATTCAATACCTCCTCATTAGTTACGTGATCTACCCACCTTATCTTCAGCATTCTTCTGTAGCACCACATTTCGAAAGCTTCTATTCTCTTCTTGTTCAAACTAGTTATCGTCCATGTTTCACTTCCATACATGGCTACACTCCATACAAATACTTTCAGAAACGACTTCCTGACACTTAAATCTATACTCGATGTTAACAAATTTCCTTGCCATTGCCAGTCTACATTTTATATCCTCTCTACTTCGACCATCATCAGTTATTTTACTCCCTAAATAGCAAAACTACTTTAAGTGTCTCATTTCCTAATCTAATTCCCTCAGCATCACCCGATTTAATTTGACTACATTCCATTATCCTTGTTTTGCTTTTGTTGATGTTCATCTTATAACCTCCTTTCAAGACACTGTTCATTCCGTTCAACTGCTCTTCCAAGTCCTTTGCTGTCTCTGACAGAATTACAATGTCATCGGCGAACCTCAAAGTTTTTACTTTTTCTCCATGAATTTTAATACCTACTCCGAATTTTTCTTTTGTTTCCTTTACTGCTTGCTCAGTATACAGATTGAATAACATCGGGGAGAGGCTACAACCCTGTCTCACTCCTTTCCCAACCACTGCTTCCCTTTCATGCCCCTCGACTCTTATAACTGCCCTCTGGTTTCTGTACAAATTGTAAATAGCCTTTCGCTCCCTGTATTTTACCCCTGCCACCATCAGAATTTGAAAGAGAGTATTCCAGTTAACATTGTCAAACTTTCTCTAAGTCTACAATCGCCAGAAACGTAGGTTTGCCTTTTCTTAATCTTTCTTCTAAGATAAGTCGTGAGGTTAGTATTGCCTCACGTGTCCCAACATTTCTACGGAATCCAAACTGATCTTCCCCGAGGTCCGCTTCTACCAGTTTTTCCATTCGTCTGTAAAGAATTCGCGTTAGTATTTTGCAGCTGTGACTTATTAAACTGATAATTCGGTAATTTTCACATCTGTCAACACCTGCTTTCTTTGGGATTGGAATTATTATATTCTTCTTGAAGTCTGAGGGTATTTCGCCTGTCTCATACATCTTGCTCACCAGATGGTAGAGTTTTGTCATGACTGGCTCTCCCAAGGACATCAGTAGTTCTAATGGAATGTTGTCTACTCCCGGGGCCTTGTTTTGACTCTGGTCTTTCAGTGCTCTGTCAAACTCTTCACGCAGTATCATATCTCCCATTTCGTCTTCATCTACATCCTCTTCCGTTTCCATAATATTGTCCTCAAGTACATCGCCCTTGTATAAACCCTCTATATACTCCTTTCACCTTTCTGCCTTCCCTTCCTTGCTTAGAACTGGGTTGCCATCAGAGCTCTTGATATTCGTACAAGTGGTTCTCTTCTCTCCAAAGGTCTCTTTAATTTTCCTGTTGGCAGTATCTATCTTCCCCGTAGTGAGACAAGCCTCTACATCCTTACATTTGTCCTCTAGCCAGCCCTGCTTAGCCATTTTGCACTTCCTGTCGATCTCATTTTTGAGACGTTTGTATTCATTTTTGCCTGCTTCATTTACTGTATTTTTATATTTTCTCCTTTCATCAGTTAAATTCAATATTTCTTCTGTTACCCAAGGATTTCAATTAGCCCTCGTCTTTTTACCTACTTGATCGTCTGCTGCTTTCACTACTTCATCCCTCAGAGCTACCCATTCTTCTTCTACTGTATTTCTTTCTCCCATTCCTGTCAATTGTTCCCTTATGCTCTCCCTCAAACTCTCTACAACCTCTGGTTCTTTCAGTTTATCCAGGTCCCATCTCCTTAAATTCCCACCTTTTTGCAGTTTCTTCAGTTTCAATCTGCAGTTCATAACCAATAGATTGTGGTCAGAAGCCACATCTGCCCCTGGAAATGTCTTACAATTTATAAAACCTGGTTCCTAAATCTCTGTCTTGCCATTATATAATCTATCTGATACCTTTTAGTATCTCCAGGATTCTTCCAGGTATACAACCTTCTTTTATGATTCTTGAACCAAGTGTTAGCTAAAAAAAATGGCAATCGATAAATAAACCTATAGTAAGTGGAATACCAACATGTGGAACAAAACCGCTACGAACTTATATACCAACATAATAACAGTGATGGAAAGAATTGTGATAATAAAGAAAAATCTTATATACTACCGAAAAGTATTTTCTGGGGCTTCGGACGAGTGAAACCTTACGCCTACGGGATCAATTTGTTGATTTGAGCGCCGCACCTAACGAGAGCACAGACTCTCCGTATTTCAATGATGACCTAAGACAGAGAATTTCACAAATCCGCCCACAGCCAGCATCCCAACATGGTGCCCACCAATCTTTCGAACATAATGAATTAAGCAGATATACACATTTGATGCTTCACTGGGATGGAGTTAAGCCAGCGTTAACGCCTTCTTATACAGGATCACACCGAGTTCTCACAAGAGGTGACAAAACCTACAAGATCATGGTTAATGGAAAACGAAATACCGTTTCTATCGACCGTGTCCAGCCTGCGATCGTCGTAGAAGAAACTGCCGGTATCCACCCCCGTCCTACCAAGCCAAAACCCTAGACTCTTGCTGAGCAGCCAGCTCCAGGACCCTCGACATCGACGCCTGTTTGCAAGACGCGCTCCGGTCGCAATGTAAGCTTCCCAGCGAAGTACATGGACGACGCCTAAGGCCGTGTCCTACGTGAGCGACAGAAGCGAACGACAGCACTCGACAGCTTCAGGCGACAAAACACAACTGCAGGTGTAGTTATGGAAGTGTCCTATGTGCGTGACATCTGTGTCGCTGCCTGTCTCCCACTGCAACTAGCGACGTTTGAATTCATACGCGTTTGAATGTTGTCGCTGCAGCACGCGCGACACAGAGCGAAAGCCACGTGTCTTCTTGGCAAAGCAGTGGAGCGGACGCGACGGCAGCTATGGCTTAATTAACATCCGATCTTAAGAAAACTATTCTGTGAAAAAATTTGACTCTTCCACAACCTGTAGCTTGATATCCTTAAATGATAAAGGTCAGGATTTATTTTCGTTATTCGTCATAGTTACTGTGCTACACGAAATTGAGTACATGGCTGCACGAAATTTTTAAGAATTTTTGAGGTAAAATCACATTGTGCTGACTTTCCGTATAGTTCATTTAAGGCCATACATTATTGCGTATGAAATGTAACCAATACATCTAAATTGTATTTAAAGTTCAGACTGGAATGATAACTCTTTTCATCCTTGAGATATTGGTTGTTATATCCGCGGACCGGCCTTCGCGTCGCGTCCGAACCTTTCCGGCGCTTCGGGAATCAAGTGGTCGTAAAAATCGTCGTGTCTCATAAAAGGTTCAAGATATCGAAACGACAATTTTTGGAAATGATAGCACGCAGAAATGCCTATTTTATCATATGATTAACAATCGATATGTTTTTGCAAACGGGTGAGCACAGCGAAAACAAGACTCCCTATAACTTACACCATGCGGTTTTGTCCAAATTTTCATAGGCACACAAAGGGAGAGAAACAGGTAAACAGGGTATCAAAGTGACCAGCATGAGGTCTAGTTTGGCATGAAAATATTTAGCTGCTTGAAAGTAATCAGGGTAATGAACGAAAACTTAATTAATAAGTTGAGGAAAAATTGAAATATTTCACGAAAAACTGCTTTAAATGAAGTGTCAAAAATATCATCTGTTCAAGACCTAGCTATTTTGCACATAAAAAGATACATTGGTGTGGTGTTTATATGTCAAAAAGGCTTCCTTCGAATCAAGTACGCCAGGAAGGCAAACAAGAAGTCAGTAAGATCATGCTTTCTGAATGAAACTTAAAATTACAAAATGGAAGAAATCACTCAAATATTTTATGATAATTATTTGTCTAAAAGAAATAAGTAGATCAGAGAAACGTTCTACATGCCTTTGAATGATGCTCGAAATCATGAACAGAAAATGAGGTGCACCAAACGTTTCCCTAATATTTTTTATTTCATTCTTTTAGACAAATCATTACACAAAACGTTTGCCTTTCTTTTCAAAAATTTTGTAAGCTTTACTTTTACAGAGTATTTAGAGTAATTGAAACGCTTCTCCTTAACAATGACTGCTGATGAATTACGTTCGCTACATGAAATATCTATAAAATTTAATGGTTCATTGTAATTTATTAGGAATTAAATGTGTGTGATATACTAGGATAGGTGTGAAGATCAAGTTCTTTGGCAAGACCTTAAAAATATACTTAGCGATGCAGTTAAACAGTATACGTAAAATTTAGTATACGGAATCGTAACTGAGTCAGTAAAAATATTTGCCGAGAATCGAACGTAGAACCTTATCCTCGCATGTAATTACAAACTGCATACACTACCCCTACATCACAGCTACCTATTATCCGCATGTATCATTCTTTGTGCTTATGTTTGCATTTAGCGTAGTTAGTCATGTAATAGTCATTCCTCTGCATTTATTGGCTGTTAAAAGTTACTGATCACGTAAAAATACATTCGTATTTGATAAATTGATGAGATAGTCGAATGCTCCGCTGCTCATTCGTGTGTATTCGAAGAACTTGTCTGGTGATCTTCGTAGTTGATGATACTTATTACATTATCCATGGAGATTCCTCCATTTGTAAATTTCATGCAGAGGATTCCTTTTCCCTTTGTTTTCTTAAGTAAACCTAATTCTATAGCCTTATTCTCCAGTTACAGCATTCTACAGGCTAAGGACGCCGTTTTATAGAAACAGCTGGTTGGCTCTAAGCAGCCATCTTGCAGCGCGACATTGTCGCTCGCACGTAGGACACCCAACGTTGTCGCCCGATGTTGCTGCTTGTCGTTGGAGTGTCGCGTATCCAGAAGTCGCTCGCTGTCGCTCACGTAGGACACGGCCTAAGGGAACGTGGAGGACGACGCTCCCGTGGGGGGGGGGGGGGGGATGTATAGAGATTGCGGGAGCTCGCGATTGGCTTACACCTGACAGCTAGCGATCAGCCGACTGCAAAACGTGCGCTGAGTTTGTCCGCCGGCCGTGAAGAGCACTGGCAGTTGACTGCTTTTTTCTGAGGAGCAAACGTTCCGTACAGTAAACTTGTCCTTGCTTCTTACTTTCCTACTTTTGCTCTGTTGTTTATGGAGATTGTATGTTTAATGCTGATTGAGCATAGCTGAATATTTTTTTTTTTACTGTGTTACATGTACACCACACTATGTGTGATAAGAAATAAAATATTGAGTTTAATTATACATGCAGTTTCTTGTGTATATTGTCACGTTATTTGTTGGCTGGTCTCGCACTTCAAACTGACGCCAACGTCAATTTTTTGGACCCTATAATAAGCGATAATAACAACCACCGTAGAGTCGAATTGTATAGAAAACCCACCATCATTGAAATTCTCAGTAATAATCACTTCACTCCTCTGAACCATATGCACAGAAAGATTCGTTCTTCAGATCAATGACCAACCATATCACGAACTTAGCGCTTGACAAAGACCCAACACAGAAAGAAACAGAACATCATAAAATGATTTAAACCAGAAATAGTACCCATATTATACGATCAATGCACACAACCGAAAACACAAAACGCAAGAAAGGAACTAACACTGAAACTAGAAGCAAAATATCGCACAAAAATCTGCTTACATCGCAACCCCATACATAGCCCAAATTACAGGTAAACTCTAGAATCTATTTAAAAAGACGAACGTGAAATTGTGTTTCATATCAATAACACTTTAAAAACAAAGTATAAGGAACTGATTATCATGGGAGATCTGAATGGAAGGGTAGGAATTAGAGAATCTTGTAGAATAGTAGGAAAACATGGAGAGGACGAATATAATGACAATGGGGAACGATTGATTGCAATTTGTGAACAATTTGATCTAAAAATTACCAACACATTTTTCAAACATAAGGACATTCATAAATATACTTGGCAACAGAACACTAAAGAACTCCGTTCTATAATAGATTATATTATCATTAGGCAAACAAGTAGTTTCAAAGCAATAGACGTCAGATCTTTTAGAGGAGCCCAGTGTGGATCAGACCACTATCTAGTTAAAATGAAGTCTTCCTGGCCATGGAAGAATGCAAGGAGTGATACAAGTAACATAAATAAAACGAACCAGACTGAGAAAGATGAAAATTTACCTTTTAATATTGACAGCCTACAAGACGAAAGTATCAGAACGCTCTTTGCGGCCAGGATAGAAAGAAAACTGGTTGAAGCATTTGAAGGAAGTACAGAGGAAATATATGACTATATAAAAGCTAATGTGAAAATCATAGCAACAGAGGCGTTGGGTAAAAAAGATACCAACCACAACCGTGCAGCAGAGTGGTGGTCAGAGGAACTAGAGGTCCTCGTTAGAGAAAAACGAAATGCGTTCCTTCAGTGGTTGAATGACAAAACAGAAGAAACAAAATCAATATACAAAGAAAAGAAGAATGAAGTGATGAAAAAATAAGGATGGCAAAAAGTGAAGCATGGGAAAGAACATGTGCCAAGGTGAATAGCAAATTAGGATTTGGGAGAGCAAAAGAAGCATGGTCAGTATTGAAAGGGCTTCCACAGGGTACAAAAAGCAAAACTAATCTCCAACTGATAACACAAAAGGAATGGGAAGAGTATTTCCAAAAATTATTAAATGAGGACAGAGAAGAATGTCTAGAAGAAGGAACAGGGGAAGAAAAAGGACATGAAGATGATGAGATCCAGATTTTAGAAAGTGAAGTACTTCAGGCGTTGAGAACAGGAAAGAATGGTAAATCACCGGGACCAGGCAATATCAATCTGGAGTGTCTGAAATATGGTGGTGACAAAATTGTGAAACTGATAACACAGCTCTTCAACAAAATGATACATGGAGATTCAATACCCAACGAGATGAAGCTAGGTTACATTAATACAATATTTAAGAAAGGGGATCGCAAAATTTGTTCAAACTATCAAGGAATTTGTGTTACAAACACATTAATGAGGATTTTTGAGAAAGTAATTAAAAACAAACCGGATAAAAATTTTAGAACCCAAGAAGAACAATGTGGATTCACGGCTGGGAGATCATGTGTAGACCATATTTTCACATTACGAGAGATTTTGGAGAAACATAGGGAAAAATCAAAAAATATAGGATTAATTTTCATATATCTAGAAAAAGCGTATGATACTGTTCCAAGAAAATTACTTTGGAGAGCACTACATATGGCAAACATAAACCCTTCCTTGATTAAAATAATACAACAGATGTATAAAGATAACATTTGCCAAGTGAAAGTTGGTAATAAACTTTCACAGAAATTTAGAACAAGCAAAAGCCTTTTACAGGGCTGTCCCACGTCACCATCATTATTTAAAATCTATATAGATATTAGCCTTAGAACATGGTCTCGTAAATGTAATAGTATGGGATTAGAAATAAGAGATGGAGTTTACCTACATCATTTATTATTTGCTGATGATCAAGTAGTCGTAGCACAAGATGGGGAGGATGCTAACTATATGTGCAATCAACTAGCAGTAGCATACAAAACTTGGGGTTTGAAGATTAATTACCAAAAAACAGAATACTTGACTAATGATTCAGATGAACTATACATTGAAGGGAAAAAAAAACAAAAAGGTAAACACTTTCTGTTATTTGGGATCCATTTTAGAAATCGAGGGAAAATCAGAGTCAGAAATCAATAAAAGAAATAGCAGCGGACGGAGGGTCATTGGGATGCTTAACTCAGTCTTATGGAGCAGCAATGTAATGAGCAGAACTAAAAAATTAATATACAAATCCATATTACAGAGTGTGGTTCTGTATGGAACGGAGACCTGGACAATTAACATGAAGCACATTAAAAAATTACAAGCTCTAGAGATGGACTTTTGGAGAAGATCGGCAAGAATCTCCAGGAAAGAAAAGATAAGGAACACCGAAATAATAAGGAGAATGGAAATAAAAGAAAGAATATATGACGTAGTGGATAGGAAGAAATTACAGTGGTACGGGCATGTACGACGAATGGAGAAAACCAGAATACCAAAATTGATACTGGAGTGGGAACCGGAGGGGAGAAGAAGAAGAGGACGACCCATGACCACCTGGCTCCAAAATGTACAGCACAGACAATGAGGAGAATGGGCGCAGAGGAAGAAGACACACAAGATCGAAACACCTGGAGGAATATTTTGAGAATATAGTTTAAGAATATTTATTGTTTGTATTGTAATTTCCAAGTAAATTATTATGTTGGAGATAAGCCTCTGTAATGAGGAAAAGCTCAAATAATAATAATAATAAGTAGCCAAAATTAGAATCTCAGTTTTCTCGAATCCAGGAATTTATAAATCTCAGACGAAGATTTTAACCAATTTTGTAGCATACAAACATATAGGTAATTGGAGGTTATGTTCAAAGAGTACATTCAAAATTATGAAAATTATGAGTCTACATTTTACATTCATTTATTCAACAATAAACACAAACCAGAACGAACAGAAACTGAAATGAAAATTCTATATCCCTATATCAGCGGGGTTGCCAACAATGAGGAAAACGGACATTTAAATGTGGTTGATGCTTTGTTTGTTCATAAATTCGTTCCACGTATCTGAAATGAACTGTGATCAGTTGTCAGACAACAGCCTCTGTGGTGTTACCACTTTTGAAATTGCAATCCTTTACCAATTTGGTGATTAGAGTTTTGCTATTTGCTTTTTGTGTTAGATACAGTTTAATAAATGTAGAAAACACATCCACTGCTTCAAATACGTATTTCGTTTTATCATGAACGGTAGGAAGAGGCACGGAACCAGTCACGCCTAACAATTCTCCTGGCTTGCTAGGGACGGTACTCTGCTCATTTCGCCCTGGTGTCAATACAGTGGACATGTTTCACCCGCTGATATTTATCACATGTGGCCACCTCTGTGGCCACCTGTCTACCTAACTTATTTATGTGTATAAATTAGTCTAAGAGCTCAATACAGTTTTGTGCTTCATAATAACGATAGATTAGGTGTATGTAGTCTTTAAGGTCCTCAACATATTGCTCTGGACACCATAGCCTCCGAAGTTCAAATTTTTCATCCTGAAACAGATCACCCTTGTAAATCTTATAGTACTGAGGCATTTTTTTCATATCCTGTATATCAAATTTTGTCTTAAATGATTTTATTTGAGTGTCTTCATTCTGCATTCGTTGCATGTATCTGAACACAGCACAAATCTCCTTTTCCTCCCTTAGTCCCTCCATCTATAAAAGCTGAAACACTTTGTTCCTTCTTCCTCAACATCATTTTCATTCACAACAGATAAATGGGACAGTACCTCACTGATGCAGTTCTCTCTGTCTTTAATGTACCTGATCATATAAGTAAACTTATAATTTTCCTGATAGTATAATTCAATTATTGTAAGAACATTGCCCAACACATGAGTCATCCGTTAAGCAATCTAAAATCCTGCAGAAACTAACAGCCTTATGGTCAAAAAGCACAGTCACCTTGTGACCCTCCAGGTAAATAGACAACTTCTAAGAGCCATACATTATTACAAGTTACTCTTTTTCTGATATACTGTAACCACACTAGCTGTTATTCGACACATAACTAGCTAAAGTGTCACTTTGGTGGCGCAGTTTCCCTCCCAGCAATTTCTCCTCAAACACCTGACATCCAACACCATTGTCTGAACTGTTCGACGACGGAAAAGCAACGACATATTGGTATAATGTAATAGCTTGCTGTTATTTAAACTGTCCTTTATTGCATTAAATTTACATTCACACTCGTTGCTCCATATCCACGCCGAGTTATATTCGGTAGTTTAGCATAAATGAGGTATATTTATGCTCCTGTGTCCCAGAAATTTTCGATGGAAATCGCACATGACTAGAGATGACTTAAGTTGTTTACTCAAAGATGGTCGCTTGCATACATCTATAGCTTTAAGCTTCTTCCGCTAGGCAGTATATCCTTGGATGTGAGCTTATTACCTAAAAACTATATTTTGGTTCCCACAGATTCACATTTTGATAGTTTCAAAGTCATTCCTCTCTGTCTTAGTGCCACGAGCAACCTCTGCAATAATTCACAGTGCAAGTACCAAGATTTAGTTGCTGTTAAAATATCGTCAACAAAGACCATAGGCTTTCATATTAAAGCAGCTAACATGCAACTTAGTGCCCTCGCGAATGGTACAACTTTAAAACGATATGTTTGCCATTCAAATAAGGAAGCGGTATATCCTCTGCCTTCTTCCGCCCCCGCAGCTTGCTAAAAGCCTGATGTCAAATCTTTGCTTGACACGAGTTTTACGTTCTTAAAATTTTGTAAGAGTTCATCTGTATTGCCCAGCTGATCATGTTCTCTTGGTATTATCTTCTTCAATTTATCAGCGGCTAAAGTTAGCCTCGCAGTTTTATCCTTCTTTTTAACTATTTCAATCGGGTTACAGGAATCGCTTCTAAATTGTTCCGCAACACCCCATTCCGGCATTTGTTCCACTGTAGCCCACACAGCATCCTGAGCTTCAATCGCAGTAGCATAACGTTTCACTTTGGTAGGCTCGTGTGGTATCACCTTAATTGAGTATTCAGAATCTACCACCCTGCTGAGTTTGTCTTCGAAAACATTCCCACGTTGGCTTGACAAATTACATACTTCTTCTGTTTGCATAGTTGAAATATTTTCAATTGTCTCAATAGTTTTCTTTCTCCGATCCTTCAAATATTCCGATCCACGCCAAACTTTAGTTAGTTTTTCATGGGCGACTCATTGTTCCCCTGTTAAAATATCTTTCTTCTCTTACTCTTTAATTCACATTAAAGGCATGCTTCCTTACAGTTTACTAGGGCTTGGTAATTGCTCAAAAAATCTGTGCTTCATTCAACATCTTTGAGTTGCCCATTAACTATAAAACATCTTGTAATAGAACAACATTCACCAAATTCAAAATATGATATTTCATTTACTATCAGTCTACTTAGTTCAGCCGTAGCAGTTTTCATCTTGACACCAGTGACTGGGAAAAGTACTAATTTGTTGAAGATGATGTTTAGTTTGTGGGGCGCTCAACTGCGCGGTCATCAGCGCCCACAAATTTCTTATTCTTATACCTGTTTACAAAAATATCCAAAATGGCTGACACAATTCAGCGAGTATCTAGAATTGCACAAAATTTTTCTTTACAACCATCGATTGCAGTGACTGGTTTTATATTGCTAAATTCTTTCCCCTCCAAACATTTTTCTCTTAACAGGTCGTTCTCAATATACTTTGCTTTATCCTGCGGAATTACGGCAAACATTGTAACTGTAGACCATCCCGCAACATCATCATCTCCGTCAAACAAGCACAATGGGTTTCCTTTGCATCTACTTCATCTTTTCCCCTTTCAAGTCCATTTCACACTTTAAATATTTTTCATCCTTCAAATGAGGTAATAACGTTCTCAATATTTTTTGACCAATAATTGAAAGAGTAATTAGTTTCCTCCTTGACATAGCATCAGCTCCTAAAACGAGAGGATCCCAATCGCACGTTACTACAGCACATTCTCCTGACCTGTCTCTAAAATACCTACTGAATTTATATCTTTATCAAAAGCCATCTGCTCGCCTCCTTATGTGGAAATCAGTGCACTGATTTCTTCTTCACAAGTAACGACTCCACTAGCCCCAACATCCTCACATCTAACTTTATCTCCCAAAGCATCATCATAATTTTCCCTTAACAATAAATCACTTATTTCTAACGATATACTATAAACTTCTCCACAAATATTTTCTCCCACATGCCGATACATTATAAACTTCTCCGCGAATACTCTCCCCCCCCCCCTCCCTCCAGAGTTTTATCATTTCTACAGTCTTCTTCTGTTAAATAAAAAATGTCCAGCCCCATAAACTCATCATACAAATCATAACTACATTTCACTGCTCTCTCTTTTCCGCTGTGTTGCTTCATACCACTGATAATGTTATCCACATTTTAATCACCTCCATTTCCTTTAGTTAATACCTATTTGCCGATTTTCCGAATACAATTGAAATTTTTACAGTTCGTGTCCATTTTACCGATGGTTTATTTAGGCGTGCCCAGACCAGAGATGCGGCATATTACAGTTTCCCGATTTCTTATTCAGATTTTGCGGTGTGTGAATGACCAGTAACTCTAATCTTTGATCCCAGTTATGACCTCTAATTCGAAAACTCACATTACTATTATTCCGTATCAAAAATTATTTGCTGTTATTTTGGCTATTATTGTTATTTTGGGTATAATTTTGACGGTTATTATGTTTTATTTTTTCCTTCCCATTTTCCTTTCAGCTGGCTTGAATTTAAACGCCTCTTCCAGCTATTCAGTAAATTCCAACATTTAATTTGTTGAGGTCCTACTGTAGATAGTCAGGCAATCGCTTGTTAACTATCGTGATCAATTTTAATATGTCCAACGGCTCATTTAAGTGCATCAGTTTTGCCAGTTCACGCGTACAAACTCCTACTTTGACCCATTGCCGTACTTGAAATTCTTTCTCCTTAGGAACCCTTCGGAAGCCACATTTTTCTTGTCTTCGCTCCAGATTTTGTTCAGGAAACTTCTATTGAACACGTCATTGCTGTTGAACGAACTACTCATTAAATTTGCTCAACATTTTGCGTGAGCTTCCAACTGCATTTTTGTGAATTTAATCTTTGCTTTGTCCGATATTCCTGAGATGAAAACATATTTACACACCACGAGAAAATTTACTTGATAGTATTTGCCATCGTTTGCAGAAAATTTAGTAGTGCCTCACGTGACCCACAGTAGATTAGTTACAGTTACAATGTTACCCTCAGCTAAAGTCTTTATATCAGCATACACATCTTTAATCTACTGCTCATGCTGCACTGCCTCGTCATGGTGTCCCACTTCAAAACTCTGCCTAGTATTTACAACCTCTTTCTAGCAGTCTACTATTCTCACGGACAAATTGCTAAATGCTTCCTCTTCCAGGGTAGTTTTCCTCAGAATACAGTCTCTCTCATCCCAACTCAGCTCGTCCTGTACCTTTCCCATCTTTACCCGTAATGATGTTTCAATTTTGTCGACTTTGTTGTTGACTATGCCAACCTCCTCCTAAATTTTACACATTAACTTTTCCTAAATCATTCACTCAATCTAAATCTTTACTTTTCCAATGTCATATTTCATGATTTCATTTTTTGCACTAACTTCAGATTTTACAGTCTCAATATTAGAACTCAAATTTGCAAAAGTTTACGTTAACCATGCCACTGAACCATCCGCAACTACTTTTCACCATTCCGATATGGGACTGTCTGGCTCAGTAACATTGCCCAGTCCACACAAACGAGGAGAGTGTTTAATAGCACCATTCTTAATTCCTGATGATAAATCTGCAAATCTGCAAATTCAGTACCTAACTTATCAGTCAAGTTGACTGCCTCTCCTCTGCTGCTGTCATGACACTGAAGATCTCAGAATTAGTGACTGTTACCGTTGTCGAAGCCTGCATTGTCATATGAATCTCCGATGCTGGCCACCGAAGTCTTGTACTCAGCAAAATTTTGGGTTGCCGTATTTATCTTTCCTGATGTTCCGCTCCAGGTGCCTCTTTCCAGCACCTTATTTCTGCTACATAGTCTTACGCATGCAACTGCTGAACTATCATTAGAGCAGAGCCCCCCGGCAAAACTAAATATTATGCTTTAAATTCAGGACCTGCATCATGAATTCTTAACGATGCAAATTAGAAAGTCATTTCCTATTGCAAAGGGATTGAATTCACAATCCAGGTCAGAAAATCCCCGTTGCATCGGACCTGCTCTATTGCTGTTTACTAAATAACATCCATGACACCAGATTAAACAGTGGAGACAGTGCGCGACGCATTGTTCTATTTAGTACTATGGATCGATACGGTTACAGTGTTTAGCTGTACATGTCTGCTTTCACGCCTACCAGTTAAACTCGCTCAAAAAGACAGTTGGAACATGTGATCCTACACTCTTAAATATCAAAGCACTGGCATGTAATGAGAGTAAAAAAGGTACAGGTTGTAATAAAGTAGAATAATAATGATAAAATGGTGATATTCTACTGAATAATTGATGTAGATGACAATAAAGGGTATAAGTTGAACGAAATGATAATTACTTTCAGTTAGTGAAAGCAACGAAATGGTTAAAATGGTGATAGTACAATAATAATCTCAAACGTGAAATAAAATAATAATATTATTTCAGTGCTATAAAGTTTCCTTGAATGCATAGTTAGAATGGTAGCAGATTCCCCAAATACCATTTAAACAACACTGGTAGGTGAAAAACGAAGTCCCACTCCGTTAAACTCATTACAGATTATTCGCCAGATCATAGAAACATAAAGTGTACTACTACGATCAACGTACGAAAACAAGTGAAATCGTGAGTAGATTCCTGCGCTCCATCCAGTATTGTTTCCAAACTGCAACCGAAGTAAATTAAAGTTCAATGCTGCACGTCATCTAATGTTCACTATGTGTTAATGTTTTCTCCAGCTGTCGGTGTTCAAGTCCCACCTGGATCGGAATTTTTCTAAGTACAAACAAATATCAAACCATTCATGTGGTAGCTTGCCGCCAAAAATCAATCACATTTACAAGTTTGAAACACCGTTAACAGTATCGCAGCACGTTACCTGAAGACATACATACAGGCTGACCGCCAGACGCACAATGACCAGGAGAGACTGCTCGCTCGTACTTTTAAGCCATCAGTTACCCCTCCAAAATTCACAACATACTTAAGATATAGACAATGGACCACCATTGCAAATGTACATAAGTTACAAGTACGACATATCTGTTAAATGGAACGCCTTTCTCTCCCAGTTCCCCTCAGACTATACCCGTTATCCTACATCTAAATGTTAAATCAAAAGCAATTAAAACAGGAATTTGTGCATATGTGATTATTACAAATAACAAAGAAGAAGTTGATAAAACAGGTAAAACAATAAAGCTGGCCTGCTCAGTAGATACCTCTTTTTATGCTCTATTCAGTGGTGGCATCAGATCTTACACGCAAATTACCACTATCAAATGATGGGTGCCTTTAATATAGGGCGACTAATTAAATAAAGTAGAAATCAAGTAATAATATATACATACGTTACACAGTGAAGTAACGACAGCCGCATTCACTCACTATGCAACAGTGGAGAATAAGTCGACATAATGTGGAGAATAAGATGATCCGATACATTTGCATAGTTATAAAGTTGTAAAATACATAATAACTCAAAAAATAAAATATATATAAATATGTAGTTTTCAGTGATTGTAGCTAGTGTCTTAAGCTATCATCAGATTCCTTGTTTGTCAAGATTGCATGAATTTTTCAACATTTATTAATTTTTAATATTTTTGTAAGATTATTCATTTACTGTGATTCTTTAACTTGGGTAGTTTTCGGGATATTCATAATATTAGCGTCTCGATACATGCATCTCCGTGCTGTGAATACAATGATATGTTTCATTTTGTGCTACGACAACATTGTGAATTACTACTGAATTCCGAAGTATTTAAAAGTAGCCATATTTTGCCATGTTGCGAGCGACTCTATCATAGGGCCCACTCACACATAGACTATATTTTGAAACGGGTAACTGCTGCCTGGATAAAACCACTGATTATCTGTTACTGGGCTACCAATTGCAATGGTGACCCAGGCGCTTCCTTCACCTTTGCCTCACCCGCCGAATCAACCATTACAAATCCACGTATCGATAACTTTTACTTGGCTGATAGCTCACCAGCGTATGCATTATGTTACAATGTTATATTAATATGACTGTACGCTACAAGATGGTAAAATTCTTAGACATATAGTGTGTTTCAGTGATATACACATTGTTAATCGCTTTATAATCGCCTTCATTTCAAGCTGCTTTACGGTGTGATCCAATAGTAGCACTAATAATATCTATCCAATCTGAATACTTATTTGTTATTTCAATTATGATGCATGACAGAACTCACATAAATAAGTATTGAATATTTTAGCTATCCAACAACTATAGAAACCGAAAATGACGTCCACAAACGGGTCAGATAAACCAGAAGCAACACTGAGAAACTCATCGAGACATCATTTACAGTTACTGAAAAAAGAAACGGAACGTGTTCATCCTCCAGCAATCCATACAACGTGGGAACAAAATATTATGAAGGTTGGTAATATTTATGTAAAACAATTACAGTAAACTTGCTACAATCACTAAGTGCGCAGTCAAAAATACTGTAGAGTGAATAAAATAGTAATAAATTTGTAGATTTTACAACAAATATAGGCATTTTCACCTCCAACCAATGAGTTCAACAGTACTTACAATCATTCTCATGCATGCTGAAATTTCGCTCTTTAGCTAGCAACATCACAAGGTGAACCAGATAACTGTTACGATGATTAAGAAAAATTTACAGTGTTCCCTCTTTTTAAGGTGAAATTGTTTGAGTTATAGTCTTACTCGTAGAGACAATTTTCTGTTGCTTGTGTTGTATACATTAGTTCATGATCAAGTTTTAATTGAACTCTGTGCAATAATTACTTTACAACAAATATAGGCATTTTCACCTCCAACCAATGAGTTCAACAGTACTTACAATCATTCTCATGCATGCTGAAATTTCGCTCTTTAGCTAGCAACATCACAAGGTGAACCAGATAACTGTTACGATGATTAAGAAAAATTTACAGTGTTCCCTTTTTTAAGGTGAAATTGTTTGAGTTATAGTCTTACTCGTAGAGACAATTTTCTGTTGCTTGTGTTGTATACATTAGTTCATGATCAAGTTTTAATTGAACTCTGTGCAATAATTACTCTAAACACACATTTTGAAAAGATGCAGGATTTTTAAAAAATGACGGTTAATTCAAGCAGTACGTATCCTTCAAAACATTCTGAACACTCTAATGCACAAAAGACGCACACACACACACACACACACACACACACACACACATGCACACATTATGGCCGCTCGGAGTGGCCGCGCGGTTAGAGGTGCTACGTCACGGATTGCGCGGCCCCACCCGCCGGAAGTTCGAGTCCTCCTTCGGGCATGGGTGATGTTCTTAGCATAAGTTTGTTTAAGTAGTGTGTAAGTCTAAGGACCGATGACCTCAGCAGTTTGGTTCCTTAGGAATTCACACACACACACTATATATATATATATATATATATATCAAGTGTCTCTCTAAAGTGTCGGCAAGCACATTTTATTAGTTGTTTAGACATATATTTACAGTGCCTTTTTTTCAATGTTTATCTGGAGTCAGCCCAAGCAAATACACCTCATCACATCTTTCATAATCTGTCGAGTGTCAATAGAAAGCACTGTTCTTTTTCCATTACATGAAAAATGATTTTTAACGCATAATTTTCCGTGCCCATTCGATATAGCACTGCCAAATTAGTTTTACGTGACATCTTTTGAACGATACATGTTAAAAGGACAGTAAAACATGAATAACTTGTCCCCTATAGTGTACTGCTTTCGGGGTGCACTCAGCCTCGTGATGCCAATTGAGGAGCTACTCGACCGAACAGTAGCGGCTCCGGTCAAAGAAAACCATCATTACGATCGGGAGAGCGGTGTGCTGACCACACGCCCCTCCTATCAGCATCCTCATCTGAGAATGACACGGCGATCGGATGGTCACGATTGGCCACTCGTGGCCTGACGACGGAGTGCTATAGTGTACTGCGCTGCTCCGCGCTGTCTGCAGCCGTCATACAGCAATACTGTTCAGTCACTACTCGAGTACTGGTTATTCTTCATGTTTCACTGTCCCTATTAATATATATCGATAAACCTAATGTCACAATAAACTTATCTGGGACCGCTCTATCTCAAGGCACTTAAAATTTCGTTTTAAAAATAACTTTGTTTGCAAGCGAAAACAAACCTACGTTTTCCGTTGACACTGGGCGTCATACGAAGAACGTGGTGAGCAGTGTTTGTTTGGGCAGACTCCAGCTATACGCTGCAAAAACGAAACTGCAAATACATACCGAAACACTAGAGAAAATGCTCCTGATTGCTCTTGTGAGAGTCAATGTAAGTGAAGCACCCACAAGACATGATCAGATGGCAATGTAACTACGTACAGGTACACACCATCGACGAGTATGTAAATGCAATGCAGTTGTCCGTGACAGGCAGAAGAAGAACCAGAGTTCATTGATATTTGTTGTACTTCGTTAGGAGCTTGAACAGCCTCAGATATAGAGCGATCACTGTAAATAACACAGAGATGCTGTGTAAGTGTGTGAGACAGCGTTATCAACCCGTAACACAGTTTGAAAAGGGCCTCATTGTGAGTCTTTACTTGGCCGACTGGTCGAACTACCCAGTATCCAGATATGTGTGGCATTCGGCTGTGACAGTGGCTCAGTGTTGGACTGCATGGGAACCTGAGAGCAGACATTCTCGTCTTGATGGTTCCTGTCAACCACTTCTGGCCACCACAAAGGAGGGTCGCTGTTCGGTGCACCACGCACATCGTAACTCTTTCAGAAGCACATCGTAACCCTTTCACATCTGCAGCCGCCATCTAAGGATAAGTAATAGTTCCCATACAGTAATCCGTATAAAACCAAACCACAAACGGCTACGTTTGGAGTGGTGCCATGTTCAGGAAAGACGTACTGCTGACGAATGGCGTCACACTGTATTCAGTGATGAATCGTGGTTCTGCACTACCCTGGACGACCTTCGTCAGCGCGTATGGTGGTGTCATAGGGAGATGTCCCATTCAGCCAAAGTTTCGGAGAAACACAGTAACGTTGCTCCCAGGGTCTTGATGTGGGGAATCATCAGGTATGACTTCAGATGACAGCTGGTAGTGGTTGAGGGAACTCTGACGGTATAGTGGTATGTCTCGGATATGTGGTGTCCTCATGTGTTATCTCTCTTTTGACACTGGTATGGTGCTACTTTTCAGCAGGACAACGCTCGTCCATACATGTCACGTGTCTCTATAAACTGTGTGCATGATATTGAGGTACCTCAATGGTCAACAAGATTTCCAGATCTGTCCCCAATAGAACATGAATGAGACCAACTCGGACGTTAACGCTGTTCCATTGCCAGTGTCCAGGATGTTAAAGATCAGTTACAACAGTTGTGGGCAAGCTGCCCCAGGGCAAGATTCAACGACCTAATGACACTCACCCCAATCGAATCAGTGAACGCATCCAGGCAGGAGGGAGGGCAACCTCATACTGGTAAGTGGGCTCATTCAGACAAGTTCTTCATAAATTTGACTCAGTTTTGTAATCACTGAAATAACGTCACATACCCTTTCAGCCTATGAAGTTTCATTTCATTTTCTCGTCGCCTTCTGAGCGCGTCACACTTCTTGTCAGGCAGGGTATATACAGGGTGTCCCAGCTATCTTGTCCACCCAAAATATCTCTGGAACAATAACAACTATTGGAAAACGACTTTCACCGGTATCAATGTAGGGCTGGGGCCCATGAATGTACATATTTGGAAACATTCTAAAACGAAAGCATATGTGTTTTTTAACACAAACCTATGTTTTTTTTAAATGGACCTCCTATATTTTTTCTGAGATGTGATTGACATGCGTAATCACACTTCCATACTTATCAAGCGGTCCGAAACGAATAATACGATCTGCTGCCATCCTGCAGCATGGGGTTCCCGCCTGAGCCTCGGGACGTGCGCTAGCAGCGCATGTTGGGTGTTTCAAGCGTCAACTTCGCGTCTCAATATCTCGGGATGTAATGGGAATATTGCGATGCAATCAACGCCATTGTGTATGTGCTTTGTCATGCTATGGATTGCTGAAGAGAAAATATAGGAGGTCCATTTATAAAAACATAAGTTTGTGTTAAAAAACACATATGCTTTCGTTTTAGAATGTATCCAAATATGTACATTCATGGGCCCCAGCCCTACATTGATACCAGTGAAAGTCGTTTTCCAATAGCTGTTATTGTTCCAGAGATATTTTGGGTGGAAAAGATAGCTGGGACACTCTGTATATGAAATAAACGAATAATAAAACTTTCACATATTACATACAGCTCTCAGGACTCTATAAAAGTTTTTTTTTGCTGTATTACAACACTAAGATGTTGTATGTTAATGTTAATATTTGTAAGCAGTGAAGTCAGTCGATTTAATAATCATATTTCTTCAACAGCTTACACCTTAAAGTTGTTAATGAAAAAAAATGAAGTGCATTGTTACAGTCTTGATGTCACTTCTTACTTTTATCTTTTAAGTAGATTTTCAAATTACTAGCATTAGTATGTATCAAAATTCACTTGCTTAATCTGTTAAGCTGATTTAACCGTATTACACAGATATCAGAATTCATAAAAGCCTGTAACTTGATTTTTTCTTATCGTTTTCTAAATTCTTATCTACATAATAGGTATTTGTCTCCTTTTTAAATTTGATGTACTGCCTTTGACGACGTCCCAATAGTTCTTTATGTTATTGCCCAAAAACACATCTTTTCTTTTTTTCCATATTTTTTGCTGTCCATAGCAGTAATACACCTTAAATGTTTTTCATTTTCATTTATATACATAAACTGTCGTACAATGATGACTACATCGTCTGGAATGTATAGGAAGGTGAGGGAAGAAAGGAAATTGATGAAAATTCGATGTTGGTACTTATGTAGTTTATATTTACCATAAACCAAATATGTTGTTATTCTCCAAGTCGAAAATTTCCAAATTGTCTTGAAGTGCATGGTTCAAGTTTTATTGTCTAATATTTGGTTACTAGTGACCTAAATGTTTAAAGGAAATTTTAAATTTCTAAAAATCCACAGTGGTACGGAGTAACTGTTATAGTTTAAGTGATAATTTTAGCTCAGTCACATTTATAAAGTCAATTATCTCAAAATATGATGACATTATGTTTTGGAAGGGTAAGCTTGGATCGTCAGACACACCATCACAATAATCAAAATACCTCATGAAATGAATCTGTAGGAAGATAAAAATGATGAGTTTTATATTGTAGGAAAATGTATAAAACTCGATTGAATATGCTAATCGGAAAGCCATGTAAGCTACTAAAATAATATATAAGAACAACTGAATGTCATTTTTGCATGTTCAGTCATAACTATAAATGCGAAAGCAACTTATTTAAAAAAATCTTCATTGTATGAACTTATGTGAATATTAATACTTGAAAATATTCCAAGAACGGTATATCATACACAGTTAAGTAAAAAAAGTGGGGGAAAATTGTCATTAGGCGCATGGCGCATGGAGAGCATTAACATGGCACTTAGATATAAGGAACTTGCAGCGCCAAAAAGAGTACATTTAGCCGAAACGAGTTTTTGTCACATAGGAAGAAGACTTGCACATTCCTCACCAGATATGACCAGGTATTATCATACTGATATATGGTACGAGGAGGACAATAGCTCGGGTTGAGAACCCTTACTGACGCCGCAATTACACTTCACTATTTCAGAGAAGGGATCACACAGCGCTGTTCAACAACGCAACCTGTCACACCGTGATTCTCATGACAGCTTTAAGTCGTGCGCGACCAGGACTGTAGCACTCATCTGAGAACACTGAATGTAGCTACTTCGGTTCCGACTGAGAGCACGCTACGAGGTATGATTCGCTGTGATGCAAGGGACGATATCTGGCCATACGATACTTGTGGTCCTAGTCTAATGATATAAACAACATCTAACAGTAGAGGATGCAAAGCTTGAACCGCAGGAACTACATTTTTAACCCAGCTGCAAACAGCATTTCTCCGGAAAAAGAAACAATTATCACTTATTTCTTAAAGCTCATCAGACTATTAAAAAAATTGCAAATATCATTTACGTATTTCAAATGATGACTGGTTTCGGCTTTTATGCTCGCTCTCTTCAGATCTAACGCATGTAAAGATAGAAAGAGTGCCACATTAAATAGGGAAGTCAGAGAATAACATAGTGTGCAAAAAAAGACAGACCGACAATAGTTAAAGTAGCGCAGATTTACACATACGGTGCAGCCAGAGGTACACAGAACAGCTGAGTGACGTCACAGTCCTTTACTGCTGCTGATGGCTAATCTACCACGGGTTAAATAGAGTGGAAAACGCTCAGTATTGTCCTATGATGTTAGCTTCAGTCAATGGGAAATGACTTACGCAAGATGAGTTCGAGGTACGAATACTATTAAAAAAGGAGTATAAAGGTATTGGTATAACATTATACGAAAAGTAGCTTGCAAATAAGTATAACAATTCGTTGATAATAATAGTGTTAGTTGAAAACATTTAAAATTTAAGGAGGCAGAGTACAAGGGTTGCTCAGAAAGTAATGCACCGCATTTTTTCTTCAACAATTCTTTATGGGACATATTGAGAATAACACACGCGAAAGAGTGGTGTTTTATATACACACCCTATTTTTCTATGTAATCTCCATCCTGTTCTATGGCATTCCTCTAGTGCGAAACAACGGCTTGTATGCCCTGTCAGTACCAATCCTTGTCTTGGTGGCGGAACCAGTGCTTCAATGTGTGAATCACCTCCTCATCGTCCTCAAAATATCTTCCACGAATAGCATCATTTAATGGCCCAAACAAGTGGAAGTCCGAGGCTGTAGGGTGGATGGGGTAACACTGTCCAACCTTGTTTGCCGATGTGTTCACTAGTTATCGACTAGTGTGGGGCCGAGCTTTATCGTGTTGCAGCAAAACATCTCCTGGGTTGCTGGGGCGCCGAAGTCGCCGGAAGCGCGTCTTGAGTTTTGTCAATGTGTTGACATATGTTTCTGAATTAATATCACCTCTTGGCCTCACATCAATGAGTATCACACCTTCGCAGTCCCAGAACATGGTGATCATGACCTTGCCGGTGGAACCAGTTGCTTTGAAAATATTCTTCTGGGGGAGGAGGAATGGCGCCATTCCATCGCTGTCGTTTCGTATCGCGCTCAAAAAGGTGAACCCAGGTTTCATCACCTGTCACAATCTTTAACAAGAAGGCCTCCCCTTCAGCTTCAAAACGTTGCAGCAAATCTAGACAAATATTTTTTTCTGTGCGATTTGTGATCCACCGTTAGACACCGCGGGACCTATCCTGCACACACTTTTGAATATACAAGAGTGCGGATAATTGCATCATCACTTCCTTTGCTGACTGACAGATCCAGCGCCAACTGTCAAGTCGTAATGCATCTGTCCTCGCGAATGACATCAGCTCGCTGCAACATGTCAGGCGTGACAGCTGTGGAAGATCGCACTGACCGCTGCAAATCGTTGAGCTCCGCCGAACCACCATCTGATGACCTCACCCTCCGAGCACTGCGACTAACTGTACATCTGTCGACAGCAAATGCTACATAGACATTGGGAAACCGTTTGTGAATACTTTCCACAGTTTCTTTCTCCGCATTCAATGACAGCACGTTGCTTGTAACGTAAATCAACTACAGTCGCCATTTTGAAATTGTCATGCAGCTATGCTATTGTCGGAAGTGACAGAAACTTGCCGCCCTCGCTCACAATCAGGAGACTTCAAATAATACATACGCAACGTTTTCCATTCGTAGCATTGTTTTCGGTTGAGAAAAAAAGCAGTAAATTAATTTCTGGACAACCCTCGCAATAGGCTATATGGTAATCTATCTCTGCCTGGTGGCAGTGGTTGTACTTTCAGGGACGCTGTTTTCATAGAAACGTCGTCGTAAAAATGACTGATGGCAACCAAAGATGTTCCAGAAGGACGTTGTACGTTACCATGAGCACGGCGTGTGGTTATCGATACATACCACAACGATGACCCAATACCGCACTCAGATTACATTGGCGGCAGCGTGCTGATATGTTGTCGCCAGCACATAGATGAGTTTTTTACCAAACTCATTGATTTTAACTTCCGTTCTTCTACTTTCACGGACTTTTTGTTTTCATTTACAATTTTAATTTTTTTAACATATTTTTGGCGGTGACTTTTTGCCACCCTCATCGATTTTAACTTCCGATTTTTTCGTGAGGCCTTACAAAATTTATGCTGTTAATATTTCTATTTACGTGTAATTTCAAATATATTATACAACAAGATATCTTAACCTGCTTTTATTATGTTTTTATAATCATTTTTATGCTATACAGATTTCTATTGACTTAATAAGATTAATATAAATTAGATTTAGAATCTGAAGTTGTAATAGACCCTCATAATTCAGATAGCCACATTTTTCAGTCCATTCATACATACTACTATTCATTGCGGTATTATATCCTGAGGCATTGCTTTTACTGCAATCAGTTTTGCCCTATAAAGTGATCGCTATAGTGACTGACTTTCTCGCTCCTTTTATGAATAGTCAAGAAACATCCTGGTGCTGGCGAAAACATAGCAGCACGCTGCCATCAATACAGTCTGCGGTGTCTTACTACTACCTCCTTGACGGTAGATATCGATAATCACACGCCATCGTCACAGCAAAGTACGGCGTCCTCTATGGCAATAGCGTCCCTGAAATTACCAATCACAGCACACCAGGTAGCGATCGATTGCGATATTGCCTATCACATTCTCGTTTATGATCTGAAATGTTTTAAGTTTACACGATTATTATCAACGAGCTAATATACTTATTTGTAAGCTACTTTTCGTATAATTTTATACAAATTGTATTTTCACCTGGAACTCATCTTACGTAAGTCATTGCCCATTGACTGAAGCTAACATCATAGGACAATAGTGAGCGTTTTCCACTCTATTTAACCCGTGGCAGATTATCCATCAGCAGCAGTAAAGGACTGTGACTTCACTCAGCCATCCCGCGTACCTGTGGCTCCCCCATATGGGTAAATCTATGCTACTTTAACTCTACTGGCAGAATATTGCAAGAACCCACCCACCTGTCCTCAATGAAAGGAAAATCACTTTCACAAACAATGCCCAAACCTAAATTCTCCACCTATCTGCAATACCTACGACCAACCTCACTCCACCTACTCCCACAAATGTAGATCCAAACCCTCTCCCCATAACATTAATCCTGCAAAACATGCATCCTTTTGGAAGACCACCATCCTACAACAAATAACCCTCACCACCTGTTCCATCTTAATACCTATGTCCATATTCTCAAAATCAATCCCATTTCATTTGCGATCGTCTCAAAACACTAGTCTAACCTAACGCTCAAACTCCTCCTTGTTTTACTGAAAATGACGCAGCAGACGTACAACATCCCTTACCTAAATATCCGTTCCTTACTTTCCAATAAACATTTTCTGATCTTTACCTTCTAACAACATGAAATCTATGCCCTCCTTCTCAACAAAACCTTTCTTGAATCCAACCATTCCATACGTGTGTCTCCCTATATTGTACATCGCGCTGATCATTCCCATCCTATTGCCCGCAATGTAGTACCATCACTCATCTCCAGAATATCCCCTCTACTCCCCAACCACTCCTAAATGTTCTAACTGAGCACCTCATCCTCACCTTCGTCCTCCCAAAACTCACATTAACACTTGCCAGTATCAACATTCACACTAACCATCCTATCTTTTACAATTTCCTGAATCATGTATACCAAACCTTTTCTACATAATTAATCACAGCCGCCCTTAACATTCACGCCCACACACCACCAAGAAACTGTGGTGGCATCAGTGTATCAACATCTTCAGAGGGCCACACTACCCATATCCATGTCCACACCCATCTTGACACAGATACCACCCACAATGCCATTACTGCCTACCCCAACCTCTTGAGGTGCACCACAGTAGAAGTCTTAGACCCAACTGGAACTGACCACACACCTGTCCTTCTCCAGATCTCTACGGTGCACCTAACCCAACTTGCACCACTCCTAAGCATCCATCCTGACATATTCAGGATTGTTCCCATGCAGACTGGAATGTATACTGTTTCCAAATTTATACCATAATCGAAACCCACCATTTCAACCTTCAAAATCCTGCTGATATCCAAAGTGATGCTGAGTTCCTACAACACACCATCTCGAATCCATCTCCCACTATATTCCACTCCCAAATCTCTACTACTACCAGCCTACTCTTCTTTCTTCACATGCTCATGCCCTGCTCCAAGAATCCCGTGGTGCATACAGAAAGTTCCTTTGTACTCGTGACCAGGACATTCTTACGCGCCACCGACAGCTCCCGCGACTTGTTTGCGGTTACTTACAAGCCAAACGACGTCGGGACTGGCACATGTTATGCATTAAACTCAACGAAACACCTATAAACTCAATAAAGTGTATGAAAGCATTCCACAGACTATCTGGAAACAACCACACTCTCACTTACCCCATCATACATAACAGCAGACAGTCACTTCACATACTACCTGGAAGACATATTCACCACCATAAATGATTCCAACTTTGATTACATGATGGACCCTTATGTGTATGAACGTACCAATACTACCTCGCACCAAACGTCCAGTCTTACACAGCACTTGACGAATACAAGTAAACACACCAGTAACAGCTGACAATATTACACAAACACTCGCTAAAAAATGAAACACTGCGTCCAGTCACGACACAATTACCTACTGACACATCAAGGGTTGTCCCACAACCTACCAAGGAACCCTCGCCATCCTTTAAAATACCATCTTGTATATAGGTTATCACCCAGAGTAGTGTAAAACGTCCAAACTCCTCCTCTTACTGAAACCTGATAAACCACACGCTCAGTCTTCATCATACGAGCCTCACGTCAGTTTCCAGCGAAATCTTTGAAACCATTCTTACCCAACTAATCCATCAGCTGGATTCCATATCCATTCCCAATACCCAATATGGCTTTCGTCCCAGCTATTCCATCGGCGACCAATTTATTTATCTTACCTGCCTAATCTCCTATCAACTGAATAAATGGAAGTCTGCCATAGTTGTCTCTCATGACATCCAAAAAGCCTATGACTGGGTGTGGTATTCTGGACTGCTCTTCAGGCTGCAAACCTATGCACTCACAGTTAACTGTGTCTGCCCTATAGTATCCTTCTCTGAAACACCATACTACATATTTCACAGTCAACCATGTTTGCCCCTGCATCTTTCACCTCGTTAAATGTGTGCCTCAAGGGTCTGTCCTTTCACTTCTCCTTTACGTCCTGTACAGTGCAGGCATTCCCAAACATGCCTCCTTCCAACGCTATTTGAGTTTTCTACTGGAGTGGTATAATACTTGGAAACTTAGAGTGAATCCACAGAAAAGCTAAGCCACCATCTTTGAGGGCTCCACTCGACGTTCCGTCGTCCAGATTTCCATATCTCCATCTATAACCAACCCATCCCTCTGATTTACACAGTAAAGTATTTATGGCTAACTTTTGATAGAAAAGTAGCATGGAGTGCACATCTCCTTACCGTCCAACACAAAGTCTGAAACCGATTAAAACTACTAAAACTATTAACAGGCCACACCTGGGATCTACATCCTTATACCATTATCCTCACCTATAAAACTCCCAACCGCCCCATCCTAACCTACGCCAATGTTGCCTGGATCTCTGCCTCGCCTAAATTGTGTAAGTCCCTTGAAATACTGGAAAGACATGCACTACACCTCGCCGTCCGCATCCGCCTACCTTCCCCAACTCGCATACTGTTTGTAACATAGGAAATTATCAGGATTTTTCATCTTGCATTGAAAGCGTAACTTTCCATGGAACCCGAAGGAGAGTAGATTTTGGTTCTGACGCTGGCTACTGGGTTGAGCGAGCCGTTTACTTGACTAACGCTGCGTGCAATATGTTACGTACACTCTCTGAATCTCGAGAATTACTTTTACATATCAATAGATCTTTTTGGTACTTAGTACACCAAATTGTATGGATAACACAACCACATTGTTAAAATTTCAAATCAGTAACTCAGTACTTTGGAGATCTAAATTTTTACCTGAAACAAATAATAACCGTGCTGGCATAGTGAAACTGAGTTAGGGACTGTAATGTATTTATCTATAGTACCAATTGAAACTACAACCAACAGGATAGGTTCGTATAATCTTATTTCCTGAAATTTTTTTGTTTCAGTACCAAATATCTCTGATGTAATTAAAAGTACTTAGGAAGATTATTAGTTCATCGTGTTTTGGAGAAACAGGAGGACATACGTAAAGTGAGAATGTGGTATTTTATTAAAACTATGTAAATGTATGCGTGAGAAAGTTGTTGTGCAATAGGGGAATTTGCGACGTATGTCCGAGTGATTTTGTAAAAGACAGCCAGAAGGTGCGTTGAGTATTAAATTTATTAGTAATTTGTTTCGTGGAAAGGAATCGTATTTTGTTTTCATTAAATTTTATTTAGCTTTGGAATTACGAGATTTCTAGTCTAAGATGATCTGATTGCCCGCTTAACATACTAGCCAAATGAAATTCAGCCTTTCTCAGGCGTCTGAATAGAGCTTTGTGTCTTAGGTCTCTGAGTCGACATAGTCGCTCGGGAGTCGTCTTCTGGTCGAACAGCGCGGATCATATTTCTACCAAAATGAATAAATGCGCTTGTTTGGTCGGTTCTCCTGTCGTTGACGACAAGCGACTACTTTATTGAGTATTTTGTGGACGTTCGAGCCTAATGAGTGGTTTATTTTAGGAGATATTCGCGTGTGAACATTTCATGTCTTATATAAACTCCGCGTGGCGTGTTTCGTTCATATTACGAGACATTATGGCAAGCACTTCTTTACAAGAAGTATGCCGAACGACTGAATGTATTAACTCGCAATTAGTCGTGTGTCAGTGACTGTTTAGGACGTTCAAAATATTAGGTCGGACTAAATATCTTCTGGCTGCTTTCGGGTGTTAACTTGTAACACAGACAGTCAGTAACATTGCACAATTGATGTCGCTATATTATATACGGACTTTATAGCCATTTTACGTGTTTTTAAAGACAATAAAACCAACTTAAACGAAATTTTAGACTTTTTTTCAAACGAGTTATGCAAGAATCCCGAACGCTCGATAATTCAACTAACTTTCACCTAGCGCCCATGGACTGGAGTTATGTGACAACTGCGTGGTAGGTATTTAGTCGAATTTTCGTTAACGCTGCTTTTTTCGGCTAAACCAGTTTCTACCATCGCAGAGTGAAGGGGCAGACAACCTGAAACCTATACAGGTAGGTGGAATGATTGTTTAAAAGATAGTGAAAAACCAACCCGCCCCCCTGCACTGTGCCAACACGTCTTCCTAGAGCACCTCTGGATCCGATACATTAATCGCAAAACCTAGCCCCAGTAACCAATTTCCCACCCACTAATTAGCAATCCAGGTACCCTGCTGCGCCACTGCATCCATATTCCATCCTCCATGCATTTCCATACCTTATCCATCCTCTCCTACCGGAATTTTAACCAACTCCCACTCTCCTGCAATGAAATTCGTCTCGAGATCTACTCTTCTTTCCAGCCCTAATCACAACGCTGCACCTCACACCATCCTATCATTTTCTCCTTCCCCCTTCGTCCATCTGCTGTTTTCTAATCGCAACCTGCGGTTCTAAGAGCCCCACAGTCATACTCATCATCGCGCCTCCATCATGACAATTTTTTCGTGTGTCATCTAGCATGACTATTACACCATGGAGTATTTCATATTCATCAGTAACTATATTTTAACTTTAATATCAAACCGTCAAACGAGTTTTAAAAACCATCAACACTAACTTTTATACGTTTTAAACATCTTTAAATATAGTTAATGTAAGCTTTGGCTGAAGAAGATATGACAGGCGAAAAAATTGTTCTAATGGCTCTAAGCACTGTAGGACTTAACATCTGAGGTCATCAGTCCCCTAGAACTTAGAACTACTTAAACCTAACTAACCTAAGGACATCACACACATCCATGCCCGAGGCAGGATTCGAACCAGCGACCGTAGCAGCAGGGCGGTTCCAGACTGAAGCGCCTAGAACCGCTCGGTCACAGCGGCCGGCTATGACAGGCGAGAGATTTTTCCAAAATAACTGGAAATTAACGACGTAGGTACAGGGAAAATTTAGGTACTCCTCTAGCTGATGGTATGTTAGGCATCAATAGGCACGCAAGCAGTGACAGCCTCCCACTGCCATCACTACCAACAGCAATAATGGAGAAACCGGTCACCAACAACGATGAACCACCTACGCGAAGGCAAAAGTCAATAAATGAAGCAGAAGATGCGAGAAGAGGACGAAGAAAAATGGTATTAGAAGAAATCATCAGAATCCAACAACACCTTTTAAAGATCGAAAGCAGTTCGTAAGGATGCAGCGAAGGAGAATTGAGCGAGGTGTTACACTCTTATTAAAAATGGAAATGCGAGTAGATGTCAACCGAGACACTACACAGGAAGACGTCTACGACGAACGATTCGTCAAAGTCTCCCCTCGGAGGTCCATACGTCAGAAGGCTGCACAAAGGACACATGAAGAGAGAAAAAGGAGGAAGAACATCGAGTCAACTGAAAAATAGGACGCCTTGGCAACAGCTTCAAACGAGCCACCTGCACAACAGCCCACAGAGCCACAAGACAACCTTGGGAAGAAACAATGAGTACCACCACTGGTGATCCATTACGACGCAAACCATAAAAAACGTACAAAGGCTATGAAAAACGTGACAGAAGGGAGCCACAGACGAATGCTCAGAAGAGACAACATAACATACCATTTCGACAGCACAGAAGACCATGCAAGTGTAATGAACCTTTGCCAAGTCAACAAAGTATCGTTCTATACCCCCTGCCACCAGACACGGAGACACGGAAGAAAAAAGTCCTATAGGAAATTTGAAAGTACAGTTTCACGGTCCGAGAAGGGCACCAGTATCATAAGAAGGGTCCCAAAACTGGAAACTACCACAAAATCCGAAACTAGATGCCATTCATGACATCAAACATGTAAGTGGGGGGGGGGGGGGGGGGGAAGTTACAATAGAAAATTATATTCCAAGAGCGATCCCTCCCCTCAGTGTAAAAATTGCTAAAGATGGTGGCACTCAAGAAACTACTGCAGGCTTCCGGCAAGATTCATTATTACTTTATTCCAGTTACCAAGAATGACCTCTACCCATTCTTACTCACAGGATATAGCTACTCAAATTTCGCTGCAAGATGAACTACTACAAACAGCAAAAAACACACCACCAACACTTGTATTTATCCTATCCTTTCTGGACACTTTTAGGTCCTTTGCAAAAATTTCAGTTGAACTTAACTTCGGCTTTAGCCAGCTTTCAGCGCCTATAACGATTTGAGCATCAGTTCTTTCTATTATCACTTGAAGTTCTGATAGTTTCCCAACACAGCTATGACAATTTACAACTCATATACCGATGGCTCCTAAATCTACGTTCTTCATTTGTTCGTCTTGCACCCTTTGAGACTAAAGCCCTTTTTGTGTTTCCTCGAAACCCCTTCAACTTAAAAAACGGACCAGTCCACGCCACACAACTCCCGCTACCCGTGTAGCTGCCACCTGCTTGTAATGGACTCCTGACCTATTTAGCGGAACTCGAAACCCAACCACCCTACGGCGCAAGTCGAGGAATCTGCGGCCTACATGGTCTAGCCTCTGATTCAGACCCTCCATTCGGCTCTGTACCAGAGGTCTGCAATCGGTCCTATCGACTATGCTGCAAATTTTGAGCTTTGCTTTCATCTCGCAACTACGACTGGCAGCCTTTAACGTTTCTGACAGCAGCTCGAAACGGGAGAGAATCTCTTCCAATGCAAAGGGACACACATCATTGGTACCAAAATAAGCCACCACATGCAGTTGGCTGCATCCCGTGCTCTTCATAGCACCTGAAAAGACCCATTCCACATTTTAAATGACTCCACCAGGTATGCACATGGAGTGCACAGTGGCTTTCTTTTCCTCCTTAGCAGCCATGTCCCTAAGGAGCCCCATAACGCACCTAACACTGGAGCTCCCAACTACCAATAATCGCATTGTCTGCAATTGCCCGGATCTTGCAGGCTGAGAGGTTTCCTCTGAAACAGGAAAAGCGCCTGTATCTGTTTGATGAACAGTGTCAGCCACATACAGCACCTGGAACCTGTTTGTCAGACTAACCGGGTAGGCCTTAGGTTCGTCGCCCTGGAAAGGCTTTTGTCGCCTGCCATGGCCCAAGCTGACCTCCCACTAGATCCACAGGTGAGTGATCAACCCCAACGCGAGCACGAGCAGTAACTGGTCTGGTCACCGGAGCGGACGGATAGGGGGACTCGTGGGTCGCACTGGACTTCTGTTGGGTACCCACAGCCAGACCCCAACTCTGATGCCCATCCACTGCAACCTCAAGCTGTGTAACCGAAGTCATCACAGCCTGGAGTTGAGAGCAAAGTGTCACCAATTTGGCTCATATCTGCACACAGAAATCACAGTCCCTATTCATACTAAAGACAATGGAAAACTGCTCTACACAGACAAACAAACCACTGTAGAAACACGCTACAAAACTCTACTGTAGACACTGACGAAAACGCAATAACTGTGTCTAATAAATTAAATTAACATGCAGAGATTCATAAACTAAACTATCAAAGAACACAGGCGATATTAAACAATTAGGATCTTGTAAAATGTCACAAGTCGGTTGAATTTCCGACACAAACGAAAACGCGAGAACTGTGTCTAGTAAATGTTAAATTAGCACGCAGAAACCCAAAAATTAAACACATATGAAACTATATTTTTCGCTCCTAGTTAGCAACTCGTAAAATATCACAAAATCGATTACTTCTCTGTTGGTGTTCTGTCTTGACTGGCGAGTGCTGCCTGGCTCAGTGACTTTGGATGCTGCTCACTTGCCGTAGCCCCCTTTCCGAGTTGTACATCTAACAATTCCTCTAGTACTGGCTTGTGGTGAAACAGGATCACATACAGCTTTCTGGACTGTGGTTACATGTCTGTGGTGGGAATCAACTGACGGGTAATAGGACTCGCCAGAAGTGGACTGTTAGGAAATAATTCCACTTTTTCTCCCAGTAGGCTGGTGATCTTCTCCAGCCCATCCTTCGGTAAACGTGCACCTGCGTCAATAGCTATGGTGTACCAAGCATTCAGCACTGTCCACGTCATTGCTACCTACCACTTGCTTCATGATGAATAAAACATCAGTAGGCAACTCGCATACAGCATCCATCTTGATTATCTATTGTGTTTCTTCCCAGACGTCAGCATGCCATTCAATTTCGGTTGCGGACTGGCGATGCTATTAAGACCTTAATATCACCTCGTATCAGTTCTGAAAATCAGGCTGTAGAGCTGTGGGGAATAGAACCCGAGTGAGGTACACAGTATATCCTTCAAATTCCCCAATTCATACAGTACAGTCGGGAAAGCCAACCTGAAGATAACACTGTAACACAGCCTACATGTGAAAGTAATTTCATCAATAGCTGGAGAATACAGCACCCTAGGATAAAAGTGAACAGCGATGTGGGTCTGTACTATCTGAAACAAAAAATATAACTAATAACGGACACCACAGTTGCAGTGTCGAATAAAAATTTTCCCATTCGCTCCCATATCGTCCCGGCTATTCAAGAGTCTGTTATTTATATCACACACCGTTCACCTTTGGCTGTATTTACTAGAAGTGCTAACCAGTGATCCCGGCACTTCAGTATCCATATTCCAATTGTGAGGAGCCACACAAGCTACCCCGTCAAGATGTTGATCATTATTCACATTCCTGTTGTACCCTGCACTCAATTTCCTCACATTCTCCTGATGTGTGTCCTGCATCAAGAAGGGAGTAACATTTTACCTGCGAGTCGAATACGCTTTTCCGCTTCCGTGGCCAGGCTTATGACTCTGTTTCTTCAAGGAAACCAGAAAATCTACCTGCAACAAGATCGACAATTTGACTGGTAGTCCCATGCAGATTGACCTCTCTGATTGCCACACAATCTGCCTGTGCTTTGTGTGAGTTTTACATACACCTACCCAGTCTCACTTGTTATCTGAGCAGCTGTTTGAAAACTACCTTACACTACGAATAACTTTAAACTTTTACAAACAGTAACCAGCTTTATTTTTAATTTGTCATTAGTTCGAGTGACTAGCTAAAGTTATTTTCTCTTTCAAACACCGACTGCAATTAAATTATTTTCTTCATTCCTGAGTACTTTGAGAGGGTAGATTACTCAGCCTTAGGTTAACAGATTACTTCAGATTATTTCTGATTGCAGTCGTCTCTTCATGACAGAAAACTGAGAAATCACAAAAAACAAATGGTTTATGTCAGTGTAATTTTAATAGTGATAAGAACAAGGTACTTAAACTAAAATGATTAGTTTATCCATGACATTCAATTTGTTTGTGAGACAAAACTTGTTTACAACAATATCTTTTCAACATTTCTCATTTTGACTTCATTTACAGCTTCTACCACAAAGTTTATCCAGAAAATTCGCTACGGTTACGAGGCAACTACTTGAAGAAATTAGGGAAGAATACGAACACAGTTTGAGGCAGTTGGGTGTACACAGAAAATTGAAGTTAACACATAGAGATGATCATCATATTTGCCAAGGTCGTTATTTGAGGTACGTTGTGTTGCAAAATTGAATATTAAATATATCTTGCTTCCTAATTTGCCAAAATATCACAAAGGTATAAGTGCAAATATTTTTAAATGTGGTACCTTGACATGTACATACGTCAGCGTTTTGGTTGTTTTTTCTCTGCATCGAACAGTCTTCCAACAAACACGTCACAAATTTTACGACCTTATGTTTCCTGCATGGTCGTATTGCAAACTAACTGGACTACACCTGTCAGTTAAGATTAACAGTTCCTCGTCCACGCATCCACACTTCAATACCTGACCTAGTGCCCAGGGGACCCTGTATATCGAAGGAATATAATATTTTCAGTAAATAGAAAGGAATCTTTTTCTGCATGGAGTTTTAGGCTCTGGCCATATAAGATATTGTGGATTGATAGAAAACGATATAAACATTCCATTACCAAAAATTTTGCAACTGAAATCTCTGTTTTGGGACAGTGTGAAAAAAAATGAAAAAAAAGGAACTGTTTACGCACTCCTCTTTCTCTGACAGTCACGAGGCCAATCAGTTTTTACGTTCTAACTGAAGGCAGGTATTTATTATGGATGCAAAACTTTCCCTACTGAAACATATCACATGTATGTAAATTGAAGGGGATCACTGCTGTCCGCTGGAGCGGGACAATAAGCGGAAACAGCAGCGACGAGTAAAAATGTGTACCGGGCCGTGATTCGAGCCCAGGATCTCCTGCTGACTAGGCAGGTGCGTTAACCACGGCGCCATCCGGGACACAGTATCATCGTCACTGTGCGGGCTATTTTGGTATGCCTCACGGCCGATCCACATTCCCATCGAGCGCCACCAATTTGCCTTCCCTGTCCACTGACTCCATGTTCGCTACTCTGAGATTCCCACAGGAGATCGGACGATCTCAGACTAAGCAGAAGATCCCGGGCTCGAATCCCAGTCCAGTACACATTTTCACTCATCGCCACTGGCTCTGCGTAATGTTCTGCTGCAGTTGACAGCAGTGATGCCCTTCGATTTGCATGTAATGTTTAACAGCGGCAGATTCTGCGTGGCGTCTGTTCTTTCGGACATGTCGAAAAGGAACACACATTGATATAAAACACATAAACACATCACATAGGAACAAAAAGACCACAAACTGAGGAAAATTATAGAATATTCTGCAATATTTTGATGAGATTTCGTAAAAGTCATTCCACACTCCTTTACTTATATGTCATTGTCAATATTATTATTAGTATTATGTTAGTGTATCCTTAGACCATATTTTACAATGATATGGTAAATTATGAAATTAAATGGTACACCTACCTGTGTTAAATATCTAAAAATATTCTACATAACTTTTTTCGTATTGGCGTTACATAGATAATTACATCTGCACTCACACAAAATTTACGTATTTAGTTCCTGAGAGCATAAAAATGTTAATAATCTATTTTATAATTGCAGTAAAGGGAAAAGTGAAACATATCACTTATACCTCTCACGAAGGGCTGTGTTAGACGAAACAATGTATTTGACTCACTATGTGTCTAGAGGAATATTGGAAACGTCAGTTTCACTGTTACCAGAGATTCTGATTGATATCTCAGATTACAGGTAGGTTATGTCGCTTACAACTCCGTATCAGTGTCTTTATGGTTTGTTAATCCGTTTCTGTAATAAATACAAGGTTACATTAATGAAACATTGTCCAAACTCCTTTCAAATTGCTTACTGATATTTATGATATTTACCAGTAAAAAACAATTTGGTTTAAAAAACGCTTTGCAAGAAAATGATTCTGCAAGAAAATGATTCTGGAAACGTTGATAAACTTAAAACTAAACTCTTAGCTGAACTAGTATCATGAATGAGGAAAACATATAAATAATTACAAAACAATCGGATCTTGTCCCTTGCTCAGTTTTAAATAATGTAAAGCAAAGGCCTACTGACTTTGTAAAGGGTTGGTTTGATTGATTAAATTATGGTCACCTTCTAGTCTACTTCTCTTGTTATGATTCTTGTTGGACTCAACGTAAGTTTCTGGTTGCGTCATGCTTTCGAGTAAGTTATGTACCCATACCTGTTCATCAGCATTTTCTCTCAATTTATTTCAAAAAGTTGTATAAATAGCTTTACATTATTCTAAGCTGTTTCTCAACAGAATGCTGCTTCAATAAGTGGACACCCTCAGTTCCTGGTATATCTTACGTATTGAGGAATGTGAGGAGGACAGGGAACACTGAAGCGAAAACCATAATGCATTAGTAAATCTGTTTTTAACTATCACAACATTGTGTCTGTACATAGTTTACTTATATACTTAATAACATATTGCTGAACATACGTTATTTCCTCTTCACATAACTATTATCTTAGCTCAAGTGTGCAATCGTTATACTGAGCTACACACGTTGAGTAGGGGTTGCGGCTGGCGGTGAAACAGAGGCCGTTAACGAAGCTCAATCCCACCAAAATTTGTTAACTTCAAAAGTTATCATTTATCACTATTCATCCAAGAAAAAGTTAACATACTGAGCGTACGTCATCGTCATTAAGAAAATACATTATTAATTCTGACATAAAATAGGGTACTTAGATTTTGAATATAAAAACTGTGCATGTTGGATAACGAACAAATAAAGAAGCCACAATTATGAAACCGAATATAAACCTTTGTAAGTTGAAAAATTACACCGTAACATTTATGATACCATCCCATCCCAAAGTAACGTGAGAAAAGTCAAATCCAAAATATAAATTACCTTTCAGCTTTGCAATTTGCTCACTATAACTTAGTTACAGGAAAATCGCATACCTTTGATGCACAGTTGACATGTCTACAGTATAGTGTTTCACAAATGCATTAGCGTGTTTTGCACTGGTCCTGAAAACAACACTTCACACTACCTTCAGTAACTTTAAAATCGGTAGCTATATCAATGGCCAATTTGTCTCTGCTAACAGCTTCACATTACACAAAAACATAGCCAGCTATTTTTACATCGTCCTTGCAAACATTCAAATTTAATGAAGACATTGGTGATTCAAGCACTTCACAGTTTTTGTCAGAAATACTAAGGAAAACGGGATCTCCGTTATCATTAAAAGACTTTGCTTTTCTCTAAAAAAGGTATTTTCTGTTTCAGACACTTGATTTATTCGCACTGGATTTGCTTGCTACGTTTCCTTTCGTGGTGCTCTCAGCAACGACATTTTCACTTGCTGTGACGGCCATTTATCAGTTTTTCTCTTATCACCTCTAGACTAAAACACAGACATCCTGAGGAGAAACTCTGAAAATATACTCTAAGTTTCCTTTTGATGAGGTGCACTCATTTGCATATGGAATTTTCTGTTTTTGACATTTCTATTCGGCTGTGATTTTTCTTCCTCTGTGACTTCACAAGTATTAAAATTGATGAAACTGTCCAGAAAGCCTACTTCTGTGAAATACTTTTATCAAAAGAGAAAAAAGATCTTCGTTTTGCACAATGCACTTAATATTACTGATAGTGTCACTGAGCTTTCTGAAATGTATTTACACAGTTTAGAATGATGTTAGCAGCTAACGTTTGCTGGGATCATGCACAAGCTAATAATCAATATAAGAATTAGTAAGGGGTATGGAAGAGTTCTGGCCGAATGGGGCATTCTTCTCTTTAAGTAAACAAACCAGTACTTGTGGTAGCCTAATTTAATGGCCCATATGTAAGCCAACTGTTCACTTGGCCACATATTTTGTTTATTCATGCCATAATTAAGGGTCAACAACTGTCGTGATAATTACCGTATGTTACGTGCAAGATGGCGCGCTAGTGGGTGTTTAGTTGTTTACTTAGGTGATCAATGCTTTTAGCTTAATGTGCTAACTGTCATTTTAATTATGGTATCTTATGACCCAAAAAAATGAGGTTTTCCCACCCCCACAATGTACGTCTACTGATCATTCCCCCACCACCACCTCTGCCACCACCAGCACCACCACCACAATCATGACCACCATCTCCGCCCCCACTACCCCTTAGCATCTTGGAGATTGCCATTCTTAATCTGTAAGTCACTGGAGCAGCAGCAGCATCAACAGTCAGGCGATATTATGAATTTCCGGGACAGCATGCTCCCAGACGTACTGGCCTAGTTACCAGGAATATTCGGCACCAATGCTATTTTCTGCAAGATTCGACACTTTTTACGGTTTCGTGGCTAATTTTTAGCAATTTTTTTAGGGAGATGCACATTTATTTGCTATTTTTGATACCCCTGTACTTTTTAAGAAGATACATGTAAATGCACTGTTATTTCCTCGCACTTTTTAGTAATACACACGTGAATACTTGTTTTGTGGCTAATTTCACCGATTTCTTTAATGATTAGACACAAGAACATAGTTTTCACTGCTATTTTATCGATTTTCAGGCAACACAAGTAAAATGTGGGGCTTCAATGTTTAACAACTCTTACTGCCAACATATGAAGCTATTTTCATTCTTCAGGTCAACTGTTAAAATTTACTGATTATCTCCTAGTATTCCACAAACATCGACCTTTTTCAGAAGGACACATGTAAAAATATGAGTCAAACAGTCACCACATCTTAGTAATCTAAAACGTTACACGGATATTCAGCCTTAAAGAACGTGTTTTTAATTTCACAACAACATACACACCAGGAATATGTTTCACTTAAAACGAACTTATCACCTTCACTATTAGGTCCCCTAACACTATATGATTACACTAGGCTTCTAAAAAGAGTAGTAGCATGAACACTTCTACAGAGAAGTGTGAATGCACTCGCAAAGCAGCACTAGGCCGGGAGAGAGCATGCCTGCGTGTTTTTCACATCTGCCTCGCATATAGACGTCACTTCCAGTTTGCTCTGTATTTTAGGGACGCGAACCTCGCAATAGACCGGCAATAGACTCCGTCTAACCGTCACTCACAGTTACCATTTTAGTAATGTTGCGAGACATCTGACAGGATATTATTCGAATAATTACAACGTTTATATTTGAAAAAATACCGCACAGTACAGTGGCTCCTTAAAGAACAATAAAATTTCTGTACTCTGCATACTGTCATACTGCAGAGCACACTGTGCTTTCACCACACCGCATCACATGTCCCAGAGAATGTGTGAGTAATGAGATGCCGACTTGATCAACGTCTACTAGCAGTAGCAATGCCCTAGCCCACCCTCTGCACACAGCAGGCGTAAAATCAGGGGCGCATTGTGTGACATGTTGTGTGACTGGTCACAACCTGATGTTCTGTCCTCCGCCTCCACTACTGTCCAGCTATGTGGTCAAGCCTCTATGACATACGACCAGGTGTTTCACGATTTAAGAAAATTGCTTTGACCATTTCCTTTGACTCTACGTTTTCGAGCAGACCGTATGCACGAATTTGCACCCATCCTAGTAGCTTGTAGCATGATTTTAAAAAATCAAGACATTTTTTCAAACATATTTTTTTCTCGCCTGCAGTGAGAACATTCGTGATTTGTGCATGGAAATAATGTCTGTCAGTCAGAATTTTTGTGCTGCACAATAATTCCATAATTTTATTCACCGAACAGAATCTACGAGACAACATCACAAATTTAGTTTCCTTTTTATTTCATACCTTCACAGCGTAGTTTAATAGGAGGTGGGCCACCAACCACTGTTGATACTTCGTGGATAACACCACTTTTCCTCATATATTCCCGTCTTTAGCAGTTCCTCCATTAAAAGACTTCAGCCGTCGAAGTATAGATGTAAAACACAGCAGAAATATCGCATTTGTTTCTTTTCTGACCTGCCCTAACTTATTTATTGAGATAAAACAAGAAGACACAATTTCTACTATTGAATATTTCTCGGTTAAAACCTTAGTATTAGCTCCTAGCTATCTTATTGCAGTTAATTTACCAGACATATGTTGGAGGGAGTAACATGTTTGCTCACAATACTTAGAAGAAGCGGTAAAGAGATCACCTGTCAGCCTCCCTTTTGTCAGAGTATCGCTTTCCCCCCCCCCGGCCCCCGCCCCCCTCCACAATCTCACCATTCATGAAACTTTCAGTCTTCCATATATGCCATCTGTCTTTAAATGATTTTGACAAATGAGGCTGCCTCTAGGTATCCCCAGCCAAGTCACAGAGCCCTGTTAGTTCTGTCGAAACACATCAAGTTTCGACAGCATCATTCCATTAATTAAATTTATGTATAGGCCTTCACCCATCACTGGCTATGTAGAGAGCTGCAACAACGAGAAAAAATAGCACATTAACGTACAGCAAGAAATTCAGAAACCATATGGATGCTTAGGTCCAGATACTTTTTTAAGATTGGTACTGCTTTTAGTGATTTGTGGTCAGTGGCGTAATGCAACAGAAGCATGTCTCTTTAGCTATTTTGTATTCAATAGTTATATTTATCTACATTCATCTCCAGTTCCGATCAGTCAAGAATCCTACGCACATTGCTACAGCCTACCGGTATCGCAACCCTGCTATAGACAGGAATGCACATCTAAAGACGGCGGCCGAAGTCAATCGCGAGTGTGATATTCCTGTTAGTAAACAAAGAAATTGCGAAAAAATGTGTGAAAGGTGCAAACAGTGTTTACCGTAATAATATGTGCTTGGTGTGTCATATTGCCGGAAAAACAACCGAAATAAAGACTAAGGACATAGAAAAACGCTATAAAGACATTGCCTGCATAGCAACCACGTCCTACAACAGTGATATGAACGTATTTTTCGATTCCGGTTATTACTACTGTGAAAAGCGAGCTTACAAAGGAATAACATGTGTGAAATGTAAAACAATATTTCATTTTCAATTTGCAAATGCGACTTCAAAATGGAAAATATGGTTATGTGTAATATGTGATCAAAATGAATTGAATAGTAAACTTAAAAAGGACTGTAAAAACGAAATTATTATGGCGTTAATAGAAGAAATACATATATTAAAATACAAATGTGATGAACTTTCGTATATGATAACAGAAAATCGTAGTACAACTCGCACTGATAAAAACTGGATCCTAGTACCCAAGTTTCAAGTGATGAAATTTCATCTCGTTGTAAAAGATGCAAGAAAAATGTGAAAAGTGGTGTGAAGTGCAACGAATGCTGTCTGATATTTCACTTTAGATGTGGAAAAGTTGATCTATCCCTTATAGAAGACATGAAATTGTGTACAAACTGGAAATGTGACGAATGTAGGACAAGATCTAGTGCTACAAGCCAACAGGAAGTTTACCATAGAGAATTTACATCAACAACGCACACGCTAAATAACGAAACACCATCCCAGTCCACAGGGCAAATACATTTCCAGAAAAGTAGCACAGGATGGGATATGCCTCGACCGCCTCGTAAGGTAACAAACAACACAAAAGTGAATAGTTATCTTAATCTTTGTACAATCCCTGAACAGGAGAATAGATACTCAGCTTTAACTCATGTAAACAATGACAGTGATCATCAAGTGACAGTCCAAAGAAGATATACCCCAAACAAAACTATGATAAAACAATCTCATCAAACGAACACAAAGGTACTATGAAAAAATAAACACTATAATAACCTAAAAGTTTTCTCAGACAGTTTCGGAAGTGGGTTAGCTATAAAACTGAAAACAGATGATGCAGCAGGAAGGTTCAAAATTCAGGGACTAGTAAACCCTAATTCAAGAATAAGCCAAGTTGTTGACAGTGTTGAAGAAGGATGCAAGAATCTATCATCAAGCAACTATGCAGTAATTAAAATATGTGCTCATGATGTGTATCACAATGATACAGTTGCAGCAACAAAAGCACTGAAAGAGTCACTGGGTAAGCTAACACATACCAATGTAATAGTGGCTAAAATACCTCACTGCTATGATCTAATAGAACAATTATGTGTGAACAACGAAATTAAAAAAGAAAATAATCTCTATGATTCAGTATGTAAACATTGCAAAAATGTAACAGTGATTGACATGAATCATATTTCAGACTGCTGCCACACCACAATTGTGCCCCTTAGTAAATCTTGTCACTGTAACAGAGCTTGTCATACAAGCCATAGTCAGCATCTAAATGGCTTAGGAAAGTCACTTCCAAGCAAAAAAATACTTGGGATTATAAGAGAAAAATTAAGCTCTGCTAATAAAACAATTTATAGGCTTCAGTTCAAAGATATGGTACAGGGAAACTCCCAGCAGTGACCAAATCTAACACAAGTTGGATTTGGTCACAACAGTTTGCAAGGGACAGTAAAGATAATGCAACAGAAAAAGCAACAAGTATTCCTCCCAGTAACAAAAACGATTTAATGTTATTTCATGTTAATGTACAATCCCTAAGACATTAGATTAATGAGTTACAGTACTTGGCACACAAAATTAAATGTAGCATAGCATGTATTAATGAGCATTGGTTGCATGACTCAGAAATAGATTTGTCGGTACCTTATGGCTACATATTAGCCACAAAATATTGTAGAACAAATCTTGCACATGCTGGAGTTGCAATCTACATCAAAGAAAACTTAAATCTGCAGCATTCAGTGATAGACCTACACAAACATTGCATTGAAGGTGTATTTGAAGTAGCAGCCATAGTATTGCATACCCAAAAGATTATCATTGCTTCTGTGTACCGTACACCAGCCTCTGATGAGGAAGTTCTTATAGATAAACTACATTCACTAATCAAATTATCCACTAAACACAAAAATCCAAATTTTTTTATTGCAGGTGACTTCAATATAGACATAAGAGAAAGTAGAAAAAATGTAAATGACATGGTTAACAGCCTAAAGGCACTAAACTGCTACTGTATAAATGAAAAACCTACTAGACTAGACGCATGCCTTGACAATGTAATTAGTAATGTAAATCAGGATCAACTAAAGAATGATGTGATTAAGTTAGAGTTATCCTATAATGATGGGATATGGGTCAGAATAGGCAGTATGAACCCAGAGAGAACTAAACAGTTAGTCACTTTCAGAATACTAAAAGAGAGCAATATTGTACAATTGAAACATAAACTGAAGGTGGTAGATTGGTCAAATACACTACACAACATGAAAAGTCTTGATGAATGTTTCTCTATGTTTTATATATCATTAAAAATGCAGTAGATAGTCACAGTCCACTTATCACAAAAAGATGCACCCTTAACAACAGAGAAAAACCTCTTAACAAATGGTACACTCCAGAGCTCAAGCACATGAGGACACTGCTACTCATACTAAAAAATAATAGTGATGAAAATGAGGAAGCCAGGAAACACTATGTGACCCTTAAGAAGTTGTGCAAATATGAAATAACATCAGCTAAATGTAAAGTAAATGATGAATATATTGCAGGCTCAAAGAATGCTTGTCAGGCAGCTTGGAATATAATAAAAGTGAAATCAATATTAGCAAACAGGAAGCCACTGTGCCTATAGATTGCAACATCCTCAACGAATATTTTATAAATTGTGCCAATTCTCGCTCTTCTTCTTCTTCTTTTGGTAAAAATAATTCTGATAATATTTCAGCTGCTGTAACCCTTCTTAAACAACAAGCACCAGCAACCAAGAAATTCTCTTGGTCAAAAATCACCTCCGGCCACGTTATCAAATCTATAAAGAAACTTAAAAACTCAAAAACAGAGGACTATTATGGGCTTAGTAACAGTATTGTTAAACACATAGCCACTTCAATCTTAATGCCACTAACATATCTGACGAATCACATACCTGAAGAAGGAGTGTTCCCTGAATGTCTGAAAATGACAGTTACACTCCCAATCTATAAGAAATGTGGCAGAAAAATGCCAAACAATTATAGACCTCTAACAATAGTTCCCATTATATCGAAAGTAATAGAAAACTGCACACATATCAAAATTTACAATTATTTTGAAAGTAATAAATTATTGAGTAAGAACCACTTTGGCTTTCGATCTGAACTATCAACAACCAAAGCAGTTGAATGCCTCCTTAGTAATATATATGAAGGATACGAAAACAGGAAACTCACTTGTGCTACACTGTTACATTTAACAAAAGCCTTCCACTGAGTCACACATGAAATAATGACAAAGAAACTAGAACATTATGGTATTGTAGATAAACCATTACAATTTTTCAATCATACTTAAGCAATAGAGTAAAATTAGTAAAAACAAACTATCAAAAGTCAACATCCATGAAAGTAAAGAGAGGAACTCCACAAGGCTCAGTGCTTGGCTCTTTCCTGTTCATTGTTTACATCAATGACTTCTCAAATTATATGCCATGCAACAATGTACTGTATGCTGATGATTTGACACTAATAACAGATGGAGAAAATCTGCAAGATGTCATAGAATACATCAAAGTAGTAACTGAAATGAGCAGAGCCAACCTTTAATCAATAAACAAATTGAAAACTGAAGAAATTTACTTCACCCTGAAACCAATGGAACAGATTATAAAAAATGTCAAGTTACTAGGTTTACATCTAGATAAAAAACTTGCATGGGACAGACACACAAATTATCTATGTGGCAAACTTGTTCGAACTCTCTTTCTATTACACAAGCTGAGACACATAAAAATCTGCTAATCTCCACATACTTTGCTGTTTTCCATTCACAACTGTAATATGGGGTACATCTTTGGGGTAACTCAGTGGGTTCAAGTACCATCTACAAGTGGCAGAAGAAAGCAGTTAGATGCAATGTAAGACTAGCACCAAGACAAAGTTGCAAAAATCATTTTAAAGAACTAAAGATAATGACACTACCTAGTATATACATTTACAATTGTTTAATATATGCTAAAGAGAACGTAAAGAACTTTAATTTAAGATCTGAAGTGCATGTTCATAATACTCGAAATAATAGTAAAATAGACCTACCATACACAAGGCTGATATTAACACAAAAGCGCCATATACACCTTAGCTTGAAATTTTATAACGAACTCTCAAAGGCTGTGAGCGAACTACCGATGAATAAGTGTAAGCAAACAATAGAAGTGTGGATCAAATGTACGCCATATTACTCACTTGATGAGTTTCTAAACAGTGACACAAAAGAGAAATCCTACATGAAACAAAAAACTGCCATATGAATTATACCTATATGTTTGAGACAGTAATGTACCAACAAAGACTTTTACATGGATACATAAGATGTACCATAAATATATCTTGATACTATTGTATATTTAACTGTTATGATGTATTATTACTATTGTGAATGAATAATTGTTGTATTCAGAATGAGATTTTCACTCTGCAGCGGAGTGTGCGCTGATATGAAACTTCCTGGCAGATTAAAACTGTGTGCCCGACCGAGACTCGAACTCGGGACCTTTGCCTTTCGCGGGCACTTGCCCGCGAAAGGCAATGGTCCCGAGTTCGAGTCTCGGTCGGGCACACAGTTTTAATCTGCGAGGAAGTTTCAATTGTTGTATTATCAATATTACTTTAGCATGCATGTCTGCTTGCCCTGCACAGGCACAATTATGTACAATAATAATTATTGCAATTCAAAAAAAGTATTTAACACACTGACGCTGCAAATTGTATAGAAAACATACTGAAAGGCAAATAAAGATTCTATTCTATTCTATTCTAAATACATATTCCACAAATCACTGCAGGGTGTGAATTATGTCGTAGCAGTGTCACTGAGGTTTTCGATCCTTTTCACTCAAATGCGTAATGATTGGATAAAACTGATTGTCTGTTTGTGTAAATACCCCAAATCTTCTCTGTGACCGCTATGCCAGATATAGATTTTTTAATGGCCAAGGACGCCTTACTACCGTACCTTTAGTGTATGACGACTGCACAAAGAAAATCAGGAGATATAACATCTGCATTTCACCGATGTCTAACGATTGTCTGTAAATATGTCCCTGGACGTGCCCTAATCGCCTTTAACGTGTTACTAGGACCACTACGCTACATATATAACGGTATATAACGGTATTCAGTGAATGTATAGCGTTACGCGAGAAATACATCGTCTCTTTTCAGTTGGAATATACCAACATAATGAGATTCGAACAGTGTCACAAAGCTTCCAACACGCACATGCTTCGCACAACCAAGCACAATTCAGAGCTACTATAGTAGTAGTGTGAGATTTAGGATTTAATCACTGCTTTGTTCATTTTTTTCCCAAACGCGCTACACGAGAGTGGACTGACCATGACTTCTATGCCAGCTAGAGCGATGGGCAGTGCGCAAATGTGTAGCTGTAAAAAATCAGCCAGTACTTACAGGTCGATTAGAATTGTAATGTTAGTTAGGTGATATGTGGAAAGGATTTGCGGCTGCTCGCCCACCACATCTAAGTCGACTTGTCAGTTCTTATTGTTCGGGATAACTTCCCCTAAGGTAAGCATATGAATATAAGCCCCACATACGCATTCTTCTTCATCTTGCTCCAGATGCTTATTACTAGGCACTTTACTCGAGTTAATGTTTCTGATAACAGTATATGGGGTTCCTAGTCCTACTAATGAGCGGATGATTTAGTTACGTAGATGTCAACTACCAACAACATCACAGGTCTTTCCGCCTTCTTGTAGAAATCTCCATCACCTTCAAACAACCTGCACCTAAAATAAATATGCTGCAAGCCTCCGTATAATGCATGGTGGGCCGTACATCGCGCCAGTATTATCGACTGTCGTTTCATTCCAATCAAACACTCTGATCGATTAGAAAAAATTATTGTCTGAATACCTCCATAGATACTCCCAATTGACCCTTACATTTCTGGTAGATTTTTTTCCATTACATATGTGATCGGAGAACGGCAATGTATACGACAGTAGGAGCATCCACATGATGCTTTTGCTTAGCATACCAGCCATGTAACACGAACAGATGTGAATACACATGACTGGTAGACAGCAACTATGTAGTACTGAGGGGGTCGCATCGATGTACGTATCATTTGACCGCATGAATATTAATGTTGGGATAGCAACTGACAATGACATCATAGATGTAATGACAAATGGGACTGTATGGTGAGGTATGAATGTAGGGGGCCCATTCAAGTAGAATGGGAGAAACTGCGCGGTAAACTGACTTATATCGAAGGGCAACTGACGACTAACTACGTCACAGTCTGTCTCGGCATTCTTGTCTTCTAGAGTAGCAGTTCAGTGCATCAATACTCTTTGTGTTTGGTATTGCTACATTAAAATTAACAGCTCTAAAATCATCACAGAACGTGTTTATAAAGCATCAAAATTGTCGTGAAGATACGTGGTTTGGAGGAAGCGGTATGCGTTACAGTGGAGCGAGACTGGGTTTGTGGTATTGTCTTTCTTAAGACAGTGGGAGCGTTAAGATGTAACTGTGCTGTTTGTGATTTCTGTCACTCAGTCATTCTAATATCAACGAAAGTTCAATGCAAGATAATGTACCTACTCAGACAGGTTTTGGATGCAATAAATATGGAATTCAAAGCATCCAAAGATAATTATTTGCGAAGGACTGTCACATAATTTCCAAATGTCTGTCAGTCCTATTTGAGTAGAGTAATGCTGTGTGTGTGTGTGTGTGTGTGTGCGTGTGTGTGTGTGTGTGTGTGTGTGTGTGTGTGTGTATGTGTTTGTGTGTGCGTGTGGTACCCCCCTTACTACACTGTAACAAAAATTTCCAAATAATGATTTCCCCTCTATTTCAGTTATAAATTTTTCTATTTAGACACAAAATAGTAATATACTGAAAATTAAGTTAAGAAATTACTATTAACAGCAACAACGATAGAAAAAGAACACTTATTAGAAACTGTGGAAATGTGTCAGAATTTTCTTAAATTCCTTTGTTTGGGTTTGGAAAAAGGAAGCAAAGAAAGAGTCAATTTAAATTCTAGATACATGTTACCACAGCACTTCTTATTCATTCTTAATCCTGTCTCTTCTCTGATGAAAGAACCTGAAATTACACTTCCCCTTCAAATGGGTTATTACTTCATTGTTATAGTAAAGGTTTTTGAGCTGAAATCTCAAGATTTTAAATTGTGGCATGCATCTGCTCTGCTACACCAGTTTCCATTTAGATGTGTGGTATTTAAATGATTCTCTTCTACAGTAAATATTGTAATACTAGGAGTCTGTAATGCAATGCTTCACTGTATTCTACATAAAGATGTTGATGAAACACACAGAATAAGTATTATAACTAACATTTCAGGAAACTTGGACTTGTTGCTCACGTTGCGCTGCAAACAAAGTTCCACACTGATATTAAGAAAGCTGAACTTGGCATAACTTTGCATTGGTATCCAAAATTTGTGGAGATGATTTTTGGGAAAGGGAAATGCTTTCAAGATATAAAACCTCAATATCTTAACCAATTCATTAAATGTGCAACTAATTTGATATCTGTGCAGGTAAGTGATTCGTTATATTTTCTCAATAAAAATGCAGTCAACACAAAAACCTTGTGGCTAGGCAGTAAGCCAACTGACTGAGAATTTTTTATGGATTCACATAACACATTGTATACGAGGATTACCCAGAAAGTAACGGTTCAAATGGCTCTGAGCACTATGGGACTTAACATTTGTGGTCATCAGTCCCCTAGAACTTAGAACTACTTAAACCTAACTAACCTAAGGACATCAGAAAGTAACGGTTCAAATGGCTCTGAGCACTATGGGACTTAACATTTGTGGTCATCAGTCCCCTAGAACTTAGAACTACTTAAACCCAACTAACCTAAGGACATCACACACATCCATGCCCGAGGCAGGATTCGAACCTGCGACCGTAGCAGCCGCGCGGTTCCGGCCAGAAAGTAATGCACCGCATTTTTTTCTCAGCCGAAAACAATGCTACGAATGCGAAACGTTATGTATGTATTATTTGAAGTCTCTTGAGTGAGCGTGCCAAGTTTCCGTCACTTCCGGCAAATAGCGTAGCTGCAGGATAGTTTCAAAATGGCGTCTTCAGATGATGTACGTTACAAGAAACGTGCCGTCATTGAATTTCTCACTGCAGAGAAAGAAACTGTGGGGAATATTCACAAACGCTTGTGCAAAGTCTATGGAGCATCTGCTGTCGACAGAAGTACAGTTAGTCGTTGCGCAGGGAGGGTGGTGTCATCAGATGGGGTTCGACGGAGCTCCACGGTTTGCAGCGGTCGGGGAGACCATCCACGGCTGTCACACCTGACCTGTTGCAACGAGCTGATGTTGTCATTTTACTTGTTTAGGCCATTAAAGAATTCCATTCGTGGAAGACATTTTGAGGGCGATGAGCAGGTGATTAATACAGTGAAGCACTGATTGCGCCACCGGATAATGACTGGTACCGACAGGGCATACACACCCTTCTTTCGCGTTGGAGGGAGGCCATAGAACGGGATGTAGATTGTGTGGAAAAATAGGGTATGTAGATAAAACACAATTCTTTCGAGTGTGTTATTCTCATTATGTTCAATAAAGAATTGTAGAAGGAAAAAAAACATGGTGCATTTCTTTCTGGGCAACCCTCGCAGCTCATTGTATCAGCAGCCAAATTTAGAAGCCTTAAAGTAGTAGGTGCTACACTACCTCTAATTTGAAGTTACTTGCGTCATTAATCACTATCACATAGGAAGTATTAAATGAAACTGTTTATGCACAGTGTTCAAACACAGAGTTGTAGTTACTACAGTTCATAAGATACTTGCCCCAACAACATCCACATCAATTGAGAATTCCATACCATGTAAGATAAATCAAGTTTTTATACTTTTATAAACAGTTACTTACCCTTACAATAACTAAATCAAGTTAGTATTGTATGCAGCGAGAGATAAACTAAGTTTTTATGATCTTGTAAACAGTTTGGATCTACTCATTGTGTTTTAGTCTGTGTGCTGTTGTAAGTACTGATCTTTTGTAAAAAATGAAAATGTTTCCCGATATCCCCTTGGCCCACTTAAGCTAGGTAAACTGTTGGAAAAAAATATTACAACAGTATGAAGACATTCTGCAACAAACATCACATTTTTTAGGAAGCTGCTGATATTCATTCTTTGACTATTTTTGAAAAATCGTGATTTGGTACAGCAGCTACTTGCCACTTTATTAAAACTACCAGTTTCGCTCTAACAGCAGACTATCGTCAGGTATAAAAAAACAATATTAATTACAAGACATTTGCATAGTCATGATCATATGTATCTAAATCAACGTAATACATTGACTGCGTCAAAATTGTGAGATGTAGGAAACTATATGGTGTCTACATAAAGCAAAACCTTATTGCTGTCATTATAAATTGGGTACTTACCCCTGTGTGAAGCTACTGAGTCAAACGAAGTAGCCATGTTGTACATATCATTAACAGTACGGGTCCTGCGCCAGGCATTATTGTGTACAATGCCATTGCATACGAACGACGATGACCTCTGGTTTGCATAGCCGCTACTTTGGACAGCAGCGTTCACATTTGTGAGGTGTTAAGGCTGGTGGCTCTTCCCTGCCTTCGAGATCTCCGAGATGTTATGTTTGAACAAGATAACGCAAGGCTGCATGTTGTCCGTGCTTTCCTAAGTTATCTAGATACGGAAGGTATTCGACTGCTTTATTGGACTGCAGTCCTCCAGATCTCTTACTCATTGGTATCATCTGGTCATGGGTGCTGAAAGACTGCGACGCAATCCTTGCCAGCTACTATGAATAATGAAATCTGGAACAGAGATGAAATACCGTGGAACTGCGTATTCATATCTGACATTCAACCTAGGTTCGACTCGGTACCCAGCCTGGTTGGGTTGCGTGAGGTGGTAGCTCCATGCACCCTGTACGTTTAGTCATGTATTCTTCCATCTACGCTGTATACATACAATAAGTAAGATTTTGTTATTTGCTAGCTCTTCTGGTGTTCCAATTTTAATAGCAAGCAGCATACAAAAACTCTTAGTTGTATGGAAACCGTTTAAGAGAAAGCTTTCACTATTTTTGTAAAATAAAATTTACGTGTGGTTTTAACTATTCCATCTGTCGTTGCTTGGTGGAACACCTTCATAATTATCAATTAAAACCTCAAACTGTAGACGATGTGCAGTATAAATATATTTCGTCAGCCGGTTTTTGGCTTACAAGGGATCAGACTTTGATTGTCTTTATCAAAGAGGATACACTACTAATGAACAACATTGAGAAAGACATTTACACATGGGGAAAGAGGAGGAAACATAGGGTAAATATCATCTTTGATACTCCAATAGTAAAGTAATTGCAAACGTTAAATGCTATAAATGAAAAGGAAACGAGACAGAAAAACTTGAAAACAAAACATTCAGAAAACACTGTGTTTGTGTGTGTGTGTGTGTGTGTGTGTGTGTGTGTGTGTGTGTCTTTCCTTAGTCTTAATGTTTTCTGATTTTCCCTTTATATTTATACTGTTTAACTTCAACACTTTCAGTAATAAAGTAAGTCGCTATGTGTTTGTACCTCACACCCCAAATGTAATACAATTCTTAGTGTTGTTCATCAGTAGTGTATCATCTGTGATGAAGATGGTTAAAGTTTGAAAATGACCGTGTAAACTGAAAATCAGTTAATGGAGTAAATTAATACTGAAATACATCGACTATCTGTATTTTTCTTTTACAGTTTTACATATGATGGACACAATACCGGTTATACTTAGAAGGCCAGGAAACAAGAAGTAGGTACATTAAAAACTGCAGGCTCACTGATACAGATGAGAATGCTAACTTTTAATTGCTATAAATTATGAGGATTATTGCTAAGTACACTATACTGAAGTTTTCCCAGAGAAGCAGACTAAATATGTGAGATGCAGGAATTATGTGGGGTACGAACCATCGACTCCATCTGAAGTGTACACTAAGTCAGTTGGGGCTCTAACCTGGTACGACATTCATCACAAGCAATCAGAAACCGTACAGAATTCGATGCATTTAGTCACCATAATACTGAAATAATGGCTCTGACATACTGGTGGACTATAAGCATTCTAAAATTTCATATTTTGGTGATATGACACTCTGTAATGTAAATTATTGAGAGATGGAAGCGACGATTTGCAGCTTTATTGCGAAAAATATGTTTTTCATTATTTCCAATATTTTTTGACGTTATCACTCGTGTTGATATTAACTTCATCACTTATGAACGTGAATGTATCTATTGCTCTCAAAACGCAATGGACTGTTAACAGCATATTTTATCACTGAATAGATTTACGTTGAGATTAGCATTTTTATTCCCACATTCTTACCTATATTCATACAAGATGGATGTATGTGAATCTCACACACAAATATTTCCTTGGCGCAATGAATAATTCTGACGAAGTGAACATTTTAACATTTCTCCTGTAAGGTTTTTCTACATTAAGTTTAGATTAGTATCCTCATTTAATAACATAGAACTATCTACACATTCTTTTCAGTTCTGATCGATACAGAACATTAGTTGGAGGTAGATGTTTTTGACAGAATCAAACCATATGATGTTTGTTCTGGCTAAGTTTAAAGTTAGCCCACTTGTTGAAAAGTTTCACAAAAACATAATTTCCTATTTTCTTTGATGTGGGTTCATCACTCAGCTTGAAAATAACTTTTATTTTATCTGGAAAAAGGGACCAATTCTGCATTCTCATACAAGTAACAAGCTAAACATGTAACAAATGTACGAAAACAGTAGTGCACTCGTAATTAAATTCTGTCGATAATAATTTGGTGTGGCTCAGCAGCCTTCCAACTGGACGCCATTTCGGTGACTTGCGTCTCCCTGACACACCCACTAATCCTACAGTAGTGAAAAGGTATCTACCGTTTGACATGGACTCCGAACCACGCGTCGTTCCTTGCGGATCTCCACATCACTGAGAGGTGAAAGGCAGGCTGAAAACATTCCATGGTTCGACCGGGAGCTGGTCCCGCGACCTCTCGCTTTCCAAGCACACAATTTGTCACTAGACAAGCGCACATACTCGACTGCTCATTTTAATTAGACAACATTCAGTTGCTGTGTTGTCCCTCTACAAATTACTTTAAAAGTCAAACGTAGCTTTCTGCGAATTATTGTTTAAACAGCATCGAAGGCAAGCCCGAGCTGAACCGTTTATTCCTTAAGAATATATCTTCTCCAACAACATTGTACAACTGTCACAGTAAGATTGCCTTGAAAAGTAACATTAACAATTGTGTAAGGATTTGAAACTATTAATAATCTGTTTGTTGTGATCCACAGCTGACGGAATTGATGCGGAGAAGCACAACACACGTGTTGGAAATGACGGCAGATGAAAACTCCATCCCACTGTTAAACTTTGAGTTGTTTTATGAACCGTCAGGAACCGAACTTTTCCCTCAACTGAAGGATGTGTTTGCTACTTACCATCAGGTTATTGACCTTGTAAGTATGTATGAAATATATTGTTTCGAAAAGTTGAGTACTATTTTAGAGTTTGTTTTCAATTTTTAAGAGTTATATGAAGAACTGACAGTGGTAAATGTAATGTACTGATATTACGTACATTTAAGTTTCGATCAATTCTCTATAAACAGGTGTTAATTTTGCGTTAAGAATGTCTGTGAAACTGTGATTGCAGTAAGAGTAGTAGTTACCGCAATGCACACCTACATCAGTGTATGTTGGAGGGTACATAGGTAATGGCATATTTTTACCCTCTTCCTATTCCAATTGTGAATCGAGCATGAGAAGAGACGCTGTTGGTACAACGAGTTTACATTTTCTGACCTGTACTCCAATGCTGATTGTAGGAATTTGAATGCAGGCGTATTCATGCATACATCTTTCCCGTAGGGTCTCTCTCATTGTAGACTATTGAGGTTTTCAGTGGTTCTGTCGCGCTGAGTAAGCAAACCCGCTACAAACTATGTTGCTCCTGTTGGCTCAGTGCCGTTTCCTCTATCATTCCCCCCTAGTAATACTTCTACAGTGGAGAGCATATTCAAGCATCAACCAAATGAATATTTTGTAGGTGAATTTCATTGTGGATGAATTTGATTTTCTTGGTATTCTGTCAATCAAACCTATTATAACAACAAGTACTAATGTGTATGGCACCTTGGTTCTTTGTGCTCTAGGTAAATACACCCATGTTCCCTAAATCAAATAGCCTAAACCTGGTAGTTGCAGTCTGATATTATGTTGCTCGGCAAGTCACGCAAGATTGCACTCGGAAAATATGTTTAGAACAGTGGAGTAGTCCTTGTCAAATATGCTGTATGCAGGTACTAGGTCTGGGAATGTTCGCTTCAGTAGTTTCGCTTTTCTGGCGGCAGACATTACTTCCAGTAAAGCTGCAGTCACCCCTCCCTATCATGTCACTTCCGGTAAAAACTGAGAGAAATTCAAAGATGGCGCTCCTGACTCTTTTTCTCTTTGTTGAAACAGCCGGAAAAATCCAAGATGATGGAAGGTGACAATGAGCTGTCGTAAAGTTGATCATCTCTTTCGCAGTTTGTGTTATTTTTAAATTGACTCTACATAGCATAAGCTGTAGCTTTGTTTGACCACACTCCTTGAGTCCTGACAGGCTAAGGTACTGTGGGCGCGGTTGTCGGAAATTCCTTAACGCCTGTATTCAAGCCTGGGGAAAACCTATTCGAATTAGTGAACTGTGGAATTACACAAAATGGATTCAGCCGATAGGGCATCCTCAGCCACTTCTGCGCCTACAACTTGCTACACCACTATATCTACTACTTTCTATTCAGGACAACATGTTGTACATCATCAGAATGAAACGATTGATTACTGACGGTGCAAAACGATTGCATGAGATGAAAAGAGATACAACGAGGTTATCAGAAGTCTGGTGAGAAAACGAAGATCAGATATAATTAACCCTTAACTACATTCGTGGGGCAATTTATTACCCCACACGTAACTCCTTCCTGCAATTCTTTTCCTACTGTAACGTTGCCATACCGCTTCCACTTAATCTTAGAACCAGCTATGCATTTGCACTATGCAGGCACATGCTAACTAGTTTTAATTACACTCCTGGAAATTGAAATAAGAACACCGTGAATTCATTGTCCCAGGAAGGGGAAACTTTATTGACACATTCCTGGGGTCAGATACATCACATGATTACACTGACAGAACCACAGGCACATAGACACAGGCAACAGAGCATGCACAATGTCGGCACTAGTACAGTGTATATCCACCTTTCGCAGCAATGCAGGCTGCTATTCTCCCATGGAGACGATCGTAGAGATGCTGGATGTAGTCCTGTGGAACGGCTTGCCATGCCATTTCCACCTGGTGCCTCAGTTGGACCAGCGTTCGTGCTGGACGTGCAGACCGCGTGAGACGACGCTTCATCCAGTCCCAAACATGCTCAATGGGGGACAGATCCGGAGATCTTGCTGGCCAGGGTAGTTGACTTACACCTTCTAGAGCACGTTGGGTGGCACGGGATACATGCGGACGTGCATTGTCCTGTTGGAACAGCAAGTTCCCTTGCCGGTCTAGGAATGGTAAAACGATGGGTTCGATGACGGTTTGGATGTACCGTGCACTATTCAGTGTCCCCTCGACGATCACCAGTGGTGTACGGCCAGTGTAGGAGATCGCTCCCCACACCATGATGCCGGGTGTTGGCCCTGTGTGCCTTGGTCGTATGCAGTCCTGATTGCGGCGCTCACCTGCACGGCGCCAAACACGCATACGACCATCATTGGCGCTAAGGCAGAAGCGACTCTCATCGCTGAAGACGACACGTCTCCATTCGTCCCTCCATTCACGCCTGTCGCGACACCACTGGAGGCGGGCTGCACGATGTTGGGGCGTGAGCGGAAGACGTCCTAACGGTGTGCGGGACCGTAGCCCAGCTTCATGGAGACGGTTGCGAATGGTCCTCGCCGATACCCCAGGAGCAACAGTGTCCCTAATTTGCTGGGAAGTGGCGGTGCGGTCCCCTACGGCACTGCGTAGGATCCTACGGTCTTGGCGTGCATCCGTGCGTCGCTGCGGTCCGGTCCCAGGTCGACGGGCACGTGCACCTTCCGCCGACCACTGGCGACAACATCGATGTACTGTGGAGACCTCACGCCCCACGTGTTGAGCAATTCGGCGGTACGTCCACCCGGCCTCCCGCATGCCCACTATACGCCCTCGCTCAAAGTCCGTCAACTGCACATACGGTTCACGTCCACGCTGTCGCGGCATGCTACCAGTGTTAAAGACTGCGATGGAGCTCCGTATGCCACGGCAAACTGGCTGACACTGACGGCGGCGGTGCACAAGTGCTGCGCAGCTAGCGCCATTCGACGGCCAACACCGCGGTTCCTGGTGTGTCCGCTGTGCCGTGCGTGTGATCATTGCTTGTACAGCCCTCTCGCAGTGTCCGGAGCAAGTATGGTGGGTCTGACACACCGGTGTCAATGTGTTCCGTTTTCCATTTCCAGGAGTGTATTTCCATAGGTACGTACCATTAGAAGTCGCAACCTACCCCACGAAGATATAGGCTTTAGTTTTCTTATTTGTTAACAGAAATTACTTTCAATTGTTTTAGACAGAACATGATGACGTCTGACAGATGATCAAATTTTGCAGATATTGTTAGCTAGTGAAGACTGCTGACTCAATGGATATACCAGGTTCCTTTCAAGATGCAACCGATTTTAGTGATAATGAAACAGAAATCTCTGATCATTAAACTGACAATGAAATGGAGGACAATGAAGAGGCATAAGAAGAGAATGTCCGAAATATATATATATATATATATATATATATATATATATATATATATATATATATATATATATAAATGCGGACATTCTCTTCTTATGCGAAATATATATATATTTGCGAACATTCTCTTCTTATGCCTAATTTATGGAAAAAAACAGAAAAAGTGAAAGGTATCACGATGCCATATATGTCCACGCTTTAAAGACACAAAAGCTACCAAAACATGTTCTAAATGTAAAAAATGCGTGTCCAATAGATTATGAACGAAAATAACTGTTTTATTGATTAGTTCATGCACTTAGTGTCATTTTTTTAATCGAAAGTCATTGTGTACTTCTTTCTTTACAGTGTACTTAGTTGACGATTATTAGATCTCAAAACATGTTTTTGAACATTGTTGAAGTACGCTTTCTTTGTCCTTAAAGTTAATTCCAAAAAATCTGTTTAAAGAGGTTACTGTTAATGTGAGAGGCTTAACTGTTGGTAAGACAATATTTCCTTTTCAGTATAGGTTGATTTTTCATAAATAGAAGCCTTTCTTGTATTGGTTCTTTAAGAACAGTTTAGAGAAACATAGAAACAAATAAGTTTCAAATCGTTTTTGTTTTTGGGGTCGAAAACTACGCCACGAAATTACTAACGACAGCCTAAATATCGAGTGTAGTTAAAGTTTAAATCAGTACTGCAGAGGAAAACGGGGAGGGGGGGCGGGGGGGCAGGCGTGGAGGAAAATCAGGTGTAGGCATTGTTGCTAACATGAAAACAAAAACTAATGCAGATATTAAAGGATTCTCACATATAATAACGGGACTTAATTTAAAAACAAACAAACTATATGGAAGTCACTCATGTGTATGCACCACTGTGCTCATAGTTTGATGGGGAGGCAGATAAAGGATATCGATGGAATCTCACACGTAATAACAAGACTTTATTTATAAGTAAAGAAACTTGTATGGAAATCATTCATGTCTATGCACCAACGTGCTCATATTTTGATGAGGTATGAGTTCTCTACGACGATTTTCAGAAACTGATAAACGATAGATATTCAATATAAGGTTATAACGGGGAATTTTAATTTAAAAGTAAAACCAACAATAAAGGAAAATTATTCTGTGTAACATTTCCTTAATATCTGCATTAAATTTTCTCTGGTTATCGCCAAAGCCTATATCTTAAACTCCTTCCTGCTCTGTTGTGTTTTGCTAAAGTCGGACCCTATCCAAAAACATACGTATTGTTAAAGAAAACACGGAAGAAAACAGCTTCAACCCCAAGATGATTATTATATATCAATATGAAAGAAATTCATCACAGCGCATTTCTATTAAGTGATTGGTTTTGTGATCATGTACCATTAAAAGCAAAGTGGACTGATGACATTCTATTCGATTGTGGTTGGTCCCTCAACCTTTTGTAATAAATTCACTGACGAAAAGGGATTGCACTTAGAAGGAATTATCCCATGTGGAAGAAATTCTGTACACTTACCATCAGTGTGTATATAAATGATTAGAGTTTCAGTCACCTGCAACGGCTAGAATGATCACCAGAATGCTTTAACACTGTCACCATGAGACAACGTTTATAGACCTGAACAGGGATATAATGGTTGTGAAATGCGTCATTCAGTTGCATTGTGATGCATGCTGGAGAATGCCGCATGCCCTCATGAGACAACGTTGCCAGATTTTGACAGAGTTTGAAGGGGAATCTGTCATTTGCGTACGACGGGGACCAAGTGCTCGACTGAATGCAAACACGGGGAAAACCACAAGTATCATCAATATTCTGGTCAACCAAGTGTGACCAGACAAAGTGAGGATTACCTACTGCACACTGTAACATATTCACAAAAGCGTATACCGTTCAGACACAAGTAATTCACTTACTACAACACACTGATTCATCTCACTACATTTGAGGGCTAACAGAAGCAGGGTTACTCATAGTCGTCGCATATGTAGGCTGCTGTTAACACAAGACAGACGGCTGTCTTTGCAGTGGTGCTGTACTTGGGAACCACAGACTCCCGGTGAGTGGTGTCACTTCATACAGCATCGAACCTCGGTTACACTTCACCCAGATGACATTTGTCTGCACATATTGCCGTGCTGAGAAAAGAGGACACAGTCTGCCAATGTTCTGAAGACACACACTGGTGATTTCCTTACCTTCAGGGTACAGGGTGCCATCTAGTATGACTTTAGGTCATTTCTGGAAGTCATTCTGGGAACAGCAGAGCAGTATGTCATAAGCACAGAGTGTCCTCATGTGTTCTCTTTCATGAGACAGGATACTAGAAACATATTTCAACAGGACAATGCTCGCCTCCACATGGTATGAGTATCTGTGAACTACATGGGATGACGTTGAGGTTCTGTCTCTAACGCAACACCACTTGATATCTTCCTGATAGATTAAGTGTCGCACTAGTTGGGAGTCAGTCCCATCTGAGGTCCAAAATCTTGAATATATAAGGCCAGTTACAACATCTGTACAATGAAATAACTCGAGAGACACTACAACTGCAGTGTATCACCCTTACCAACAAAATCAGTGCATGCATCCAGGCTAAACAGTGTGCAACATCACTGACAAAGTACCGGCAGAATGCTTATACTGTCAGTTACGTTGCTCATTTAATTAATTAATTTAAATACTGATATAAAACCACAGAACTTGGCAGTGCATAAGGTTCCAATTCGTTTTCTAGTTTCTGTTTAGGTGTTTTACTGTTTTTGTCGGTGGATTTATGAATTTTCTTACGCACCCAAGTACATACAGCTGCAATTATCCATGCTTAGCGAAGTTCCTCTTTGTTAGACAGTATTTCACTATCATGTAAATTATTGCCCCCTTCTCACAAAGCCACCAAGAAAACTAATTGCTCTACCAACTGTTTCAGGTTGACAGGCCATTTTCTAACCAGGAACATCATCATAATCATCCAGTTCTTTTTTTCCTCATTGTAGCCATCAACATCACCATCTTTTCCTAATTGTAATCATATTCCTCTCCTCCAATATTTCAAACTTCTGAATCATAAATGCTTTGGCTTTAACGTCTTTGAAATTGTCTTTCTTGTTCTAGGGTAGTTGCAGCAGTTGAGAGACAGGTTGAAATGCTTTTTAAAGTACAGAGTCGGCTTGAGCTTCCCTTTTTTTGCAGCGACTTTAATTTCTTGCGGGTATTTGGTAGGGATTTCAACAACACCTGGATAGATGTTATGTACTGAACATTAGGCACAGCTGGTTTAGGGTCTGAGATCGATAGTAACATAATATCTCAATAAGTGACGCTAAAAGTCAATATAAATATAGTCCTTTTTCATATTGATTCACTGTGGCTGTTGTGGATGATAGCAATAAATTTGAAAATTAATTCATTTTAAAATTTCACACAACTATTTTACATAAAATATTATTTGCCAGCGAATGTGCTTCTATTTTTTGACAGAAAACTGTTTAATCAGGAAATGTATTTTACATTTATTAGCGATTTTCCTCAGTGAAGAACCAGTTACAGCTTCTTTCCTTACTTTGCTATGTATTTCTTAAGGTGTTGTGCCTCTGCCTTCTTTTTGTAAGTTCTCACGTTGCCTTCACAAGAAAATTAGTTCATTACATTGTAAAAAAATTGCAACAAAATAAATCAAATTGTCTGTATGTCATCATTTGATACAAGCATTAGTCCATACTTGATGAAATATGACGTGGCTCCAGATTGTGTCAATGTACATACATGTATATCAGAAAGTATAATCATGACGTAAAGTAAGCAAGTAGAGACTTGTTCCAACAAATTTTCACTTATTCTAACAAGCAAAAACAAGGGGAGATTCATCGAATCAAGACTTTCTAATGTTGTTTCCTCAGTAAAAAGTAAGAAGAATTTAAACTGCCATGTAAATGAGATGTAGGAGGTGTACTGATTGCAATGATGATGATGATGATGATGAGGCAGAACAGGAAATATTTTATTTAATTTTTTGATGTTGTATCAAAATATAAACTGTATGAAATTGCCTCCCAGAAAAATGTATTAATTTATCCCAAAAATGCGTCAACTTACTCTCAAAAATATAACACCTTACCCAAAAATGTATAAACTTTCTCTCCAAATAGTATCAAGTAACTTCCAGAATGCATCAACTTTTCCCCAAGAGTGTATCTACTTGCCCAAAAAATGTATCAACTTGCCTCAAAAGGTGTCATCTTACCCTAAAAATGCATCAAATTGCTCCAAAACACGCCTAATTGCTCAGAAACTGTCTCAACTTACCTAGAAAATGTACCAGCTTACCCAAAATAAGTATCATCTTACCACAGCAATGTATTAAATAGCGTTAAAAGCGTACCAACTTGCCGAGAAAAGTCTCAGTTTATACTAAAAATATGTTAACCTACCGCAAAAATGTACCAGCTTACCAAAGAATGTATGAACTTGCCACAAAAAAAAGTACCATTTTATCCCAGAAACTTATTAACTTGCCCAAAAATATATGAACGTGCTTAGAAACCGTATCACCTTACCTCTAAAATGTATAAACTTACCCCAAAAGTGTATCAACTTGCCCCAAAAGCTTTGTCATAGATAGTTTATAATGGCTGCGGAAAATTATGTGAAAGATTCAATGATGCAGATGGGAACATTAAGATTTACCTGGATAAATATTGAAGAACTTGCTCTATTGAGCCAGATCCTTGCTGATCGGACCAAGATTTAGTAAGATGATGATGATGACACTGGGAGGAAAGCATGTTTCAACAGCTCCACCTTCCCACAGGTTTTGATGGACAATCGCCACTTGATCTATTCTAATAATGTTATATGCATTCCGTTGTATATGGAGGAACTACTTCGTATGAGCATAGGATGTTGACACTGTTTACTTCATTATTTCTCTGTTCACTTTAGGCTTAAAGTTAGATCTGCAGTAGCGCCCATGTGTGTGTTCTGCAACCAAATTTTATGTACTTAGGTAAATTTAATGTGTGTTGCAGAGATCAAACTATAGTCATCTATTAACTTATACTTTACTTAAGCAGTGAAGCGCTGAAGAGAACGTGATGCCAATCCTGAGCAGTCCATTCGGCATGTTGTTAGGCCCATCTGTACGGCGCTGCATGGTGTCGTGGTTGCTAAGATGGACCTTGCCATGAACTTCAGGAGTGGAGATGCGCATCATGCAGCCTATTGCGCACAGTTTGAGTCGTAACACGGCGTCCTGTGGCTCCACGAAAAACATTATTCAAGATGGTGGCGTTGCTGTCAAGGTTCCTCCGAGTCATAATGCGTAGGTAGTGGTCATCCACTGCAGTAGTAGCCCTTGGGCGGCCTTAGCGAGGCATATCATCGACAGTTCCTGTCTCTCTGTATCTCCTCAATGTCCGAACAACATCCCTTTGGTTCACTCCGAGACGCCTGGACACTTCCCTTGTTGAGAGCCCTTCCTGGCACAAAGTAACAATGCAGACGCGATCGAAGCGCGGTATTGACCGTCTAGGCGATGGTGTTGAACTGCAGACAACATGAGCCGTGTGCCTCCTTCCTGGTGGAATGACTGGAACTGCGTTGCACTGTTGCATATGGGTTTGCTTCAGACCATGCGTGCTTGTTATGTAAATTGTTTATGCCGTCTCGAGTCAACTGTGCCTCATCAGTAAATAAAATACATGTGTGTAACTGCCGATGAGTATTTAACCAATTTCACAGCTTTAAGCGAAGGGCAGGATCTCCCGGATGTAAATGATGCACTTTTTGTTTACGGTAAGGATACAGACTATAGCATTTCAGTGTGTACCATACCTTAGATTGTGAAATGCGCAATCGTTGAGAGATACGTCGTGTACTGTTACCCGGGCTATGTTGAACAGCATCCATAATATCCTCATCATGGTCTTCATGTATCAAGCGCTCGTACTGATTATGAACGCTAGGTAGAGAACCTTTCTCCCATTACATTCGAAATATTCCACTAATGGTTCGTGCATTCGGAATCCTCTGGGTTGGATAACGTAAGCGATATTCGTTAACTACAGACGTAGTATTACCGTCACATTTCTTATAAATAAACACCATATCGAAATATTCCTATGTGGTAAATTTGAAATGCATCCTTGTTTCATAAATAATCTACAAACTACAACATTTGCTATGTGGTTTCACCTAAATATACTGTTGTTATTGTTTTCTTTCACTGAACAATACAGAAAAGTAACTCGTCTCAAGGTTAGGAAACGACTGAAACAACTCACTAACGGTTGTTGACAGTGACGTAAACGTTTCTACATTCTTAACGGAAAATAAACAAATTTACTTGTATAATAATCTTTGCATCTCCCGTTGTTCTGGAAAATTACTGCAGATACACGTCTGGGACATGTTTTATTAGATTCACCAGACCAATAACAACACTTCCCTCTAAACTCTTATAGTTTTGGGATGGTTTCATATTAGCAGGTTGTTAAATTTCAGGCAAAATCTTTTATTAGCTGTAACTCCGTAACTAAACATCTGCGGACCTACGTATACTTGGACTTTTTGCTTGGGTTATACTTGTAGAATAACGTATTAAAATATTTGCATATCTTCGTGAATCACCCCGTATACTACATGTAAATACATACACTAATAAGCCAAAACATTATGACTATGTTGCGACCTTGGACGTCGCCTGCTGGCGATGTGGGCCCATGGTGTGGTAACAAGAGTATGTAAGTGGAGCGGGGGACGACCATAGCGAAGATACGGGCTGCAAATGAGGGCTGCTACATTGAGATAAGCAACCTTGACAAAGGGCAAGTTATTATTACGCAGAACCTGTGAAAAAGTGTCTCGAAAACGACGAAGCTGATCGAATGTTCACGTGCTACTGTCGTGAGCATCTACGGAAAGAGGTAGAAGGACAGTGAAACTACCAGGAGGCTTGTTTGCTCTGTAAAACAGGACCGATGGTGATCTGTGGCATCACTGTCGTAAGAGCACAATCCTGGTGCACACACAAGTGTTTCGGAGCACACCGTTCATAGTACATTGTTGAACATGGATCTCCATAGCTGATCACCCCCACATGTTCACATGTTGACCAAACGACGTTGTCAATTACAATTGTAGTAGACGCGGAACCATCGGGATTGAACCGTCGATCAACGAAAACGTGTCGGTTCTCCGGTTGAATCACATTTTTTCTACACTAGGTCGATGGCCATCTCCACAAACGCCGTCATCGAGGTGAACGGCGGCTTGAAACGCGCCACCGACTCGCGCTGCTGGGAGCAGTATTATGTTATGGAGACATTCTCCTGCGCTTACATGGAACATGTGGTAGTAATCGAAGACAAGATGACAGTTGCGAACCACCTGCATCCCTTTATGGTTCATGTCTTCCCCGACGGTGATGTCATCTTTCAGTAGCATAATTGCCCTATCTCGGACCAGAAACGTGCTACAGTGGTTTGAGGAGTATCATAGTGAACTCACGTTAATGTCTCGGTGACCAAATGCGTCTGATGTGAGTTCTATGCAACCCATCTGGGTCGGTACCGGGCACCATCACCGCTTGCGCAAATCGGCGGCCCATTATTTACGTGAACTAAGTAACCTGTGCGTAGAAATCTAATGTCACATACCTCCGAAAACCTACCAACAAATTGTCGGATTCCTGACACGCAGAATTAGTGATGTATTTCGTTCCAAAGAGGGACAAGCAGGCTGTTAAGGAAGTGGTCATTCTGTATTGGCCCATCAGTGGATATAATATTCATACTACTCAACAATGACAGGCCGTAGCTTAAAGATGTTACCAAAAACCTGCAAAAATTGTTGACCAAATTGCTTCAAATTTTTACACAATACTTTAATAAATGTTCGGATGGACTTAGGCTACATATTTTTCGGTATATATTGTATATAAATATACACTGATGGGGAAAAGAATCGCAACACGAAAAAGTTATCAATGTATAGTAATGAAATTTCGAAAATACATTTGTCTAGTTAAATATTTAAGTGATTAAAGTTGTAATATCATAAGTCAATGTATGCGCGTGATAAGCGATTGAAAATGAGAAATATTGGTACATTAATAGCCGTTGTAACCGCCCCAAAGTTGAATGCAAGCATTCAAACGTGCTTGCACTGTATTGTACAGGTGCCAGATGTCAGTTTGTTGGATGGAGTTCCATGCCTGTTGCACTTCTTCGGTCAATACAGGGACGATTAATGCTGATTGTGGATAGCGCTGGATTTGTCTTCCCATGATGTCCCATACGTACTTAATTGGATACAGATCTAGTGATCGAGCAGGCCAAGGGACATGTCGACACCCTGTAGAGGATGTTACGTAAAATAGCGGTATGTGGACGAGCGATATCCTGTGGGAAAACACACGCTGGAATGCTATTGATGAATGGCAGCACGACAGACTGAATCACCCGACTGGCGCACAAGTTCGTAAGTTCGTACTCAGCGTGCTTGGGATAACTAAGAGAGCTCACCTGCTGTCATACGAAATCGCACCCCAGACCGTAACTTCAGGTGTAGGTCCAGTGTGTCAGCACGCAGACAGGTTGGTCGCCAGCCTTCAAGTGGCCTCTTTATAACGAACCACGGCCATCACTAACGCCGAGACTTAAACAGCTTTCATCAGAAAACACAACAGGCCTCCATTCTGTCCTCCAGTGAGCTTTCGCTTGACACCACTGAAGCCACAAATGACGGTGGTCTGCGGTCGGTGGAACGCAAGTTATAGGGCGTCTGGCTCGGGTCTGTCCTTGAAATAACCGATTTTTATCAGTTTGCTGGTCAGTGTGGTGCTAGCTGATGCTCAGATTGCTGCTGCAGATATGGTACCATGCGTCAGAGTCACACGCCGAACACGGTGGTCATCCCTCTAGGTAGTGAAACGTGGCCGTCCGGAGCCTAGTATTCTTACGACCACACATTCTAATGACCACCGCTGCCAGCACTCGTGTATATGGTAGTGGCCACATTCCTGCCTAGTCTTTCTGCAATATCTTGGAAGGAAAATCCAGCTTCTCGTAGCCCTATTACACGACCTTGTTCAAACTCGGTGAGACACTGATAATGGCGTCGTTGTCACCATAAAGGCATTCTTGATTAATACCAACTCATCACGTCCAGTCTCAAAGGCAGCTAACGTTCACGACCGTTACAGCGATGTATTTAATGCAAACCTGATTTACATCCTCATAGTGGCGCTACTACCGCCAGTCTTCTGCGACTGGCGTGAAATTTAAAGATACAGCATCTTTCAAATGTAGAAACACGCCTACCAATTTTCGCCTATGTTGCAGAATTCCTTTTCGGTGCTTGTGGTACGTTTATCCTTTATAACAGTATAAGGGGTAAACATAGCACAAATCTCGAAATGTTCTTTATCGATTTACTTCAGATATCAGAATGATACTCTAATAAAAATGTGGACAGACATTGGCGATTTTTTAAAATATATATAGCAAATATAAATGGAAACGTTGCTAACAAAAATCTCAAAAAGTGCTTGACTAATTTACTTCGAATTTTTAGACGATATTCATACTGACGTCAGCAGCATATTTTTTAAACAACAATTTGCAGGTTTTTTAAACTAATATGAGAAAGAAAATGCTGTGATGTGAAAATGTGCAGTTTCATTAGCATTTGCACAGTCATTTTTAACTACATTAGCAGTGCATTTAAACCATTAGACAAATTGTTTCTCTGAAATACATTCTTTTTTCTCAGATATAATTTTTAACAAACGTTGTATGCACAGCAATGTGCTGTTTGTTTTCTTCCTTTCAGTTGGTTTTAATAGGAAATAGGAAAGTAAATTCTATAGCTTATTGGCTTATTATTAGAATACTACCACGGAATCGGAATCATTCGAAATATTGTGATCCTTCCCGTTTGTAGCTTAAAATTACTCAAAGTACTGTCATTGAAGCTTCTATCCTCACAGATCCACCTGCCGAAGAGGTCTCTCACATAACCTGCATACCAAAGATAGCAACCATTTTCCCATTTATTTTAAGCGAATTCGGGGTTTCGTTTGCAATAACAATAAACAAGATTTGAGAGAGGGTGGAAGAGGGAGTGGACAGAGAGTGCAGTGAAGGAAATGGGCATAGAGAGGGGAAGAAGGTGAAGGGAAAGGAGGTGATGGACAGAGATAAAATGAGGAGAAAATGGAGAGAGATGGAGGGAGGAGGTTATGACCTGCGAGAGAGGTAGGATGATGATGATGTTTGGTTTGTGGGGCCCTCAATTGCGCGGCTATCAGCGCCTGTACAAATTCCCAACCTTTGCTCAGTCCAGTCTCGCCACGTCTAAGGAATGATGATGAAATTATGAGAACAACACAAACACCCAGTCATCTCGAGGCAGGTGAAAATCCCTGATCCCCGCCGGGAACCGAACCCGGGACCCCTTGCTGAGGAAACGAGAACGCAACCGTGAGACCGCGAGCTGCGGACAAGAGATAGGAGTAGTGGTGGACAAACGAAGGGGTGAGGAGGAGATGTATAGAGAGAGGGGGCAGGAGGAGATTAGGACGTATATTTAGCAATTGTGAAGCATTGTTGGATTCGCCAGTAAATATGTAAAATGAAACCACAGATTGCGGTCATGCCGCTAACGTATCATGCGTCCTATGTGATGTTAGCAAATAGTCTGTCGTGCTATCAATGCACACTGTTAATAATGCGTTTCTAGTGGCTCCTACATCTGTGTTACGCTATTCTGTCTGATCTGGCCTTCAGACATGTGTCTTTACATACACTATATTTCAGTGGGTAAAACAAATAATTTGCATCTGTTTAGCGCGTTTGTTGCTACTTTTCACTTCTCGATTTATCTATCAAAACGCAATGGGTGGGTACAACTTTAGTGAGTGATAACGTTTAAAAATCGCTCCATACAGTGAACGTTTTAGATATACACTGTATTACATTTTAGAAAATTTCGCTTTCAGTTGCTTGAGATAACTTGTAAGCGTTGTTTACGAAACGTCCTAATGACGCTACATCAATTTTAATCTGATTAACAGTAGCTGAATGGGGAAAACTGCAAGACAATGAAGAAAGGAGCCAGTTAAATTGTAATAGGTTAGTAGTAGAAGTAATTTCATTAACCTCCTTTGGGACAGTGAGACATTCAGAACGAAACGACTAGTAAGGCAGCGAGTTCTTACAAAGCCAGATCAGTTCTAAGCAGCCGTAATTCAAGTATTCAGATCCTTAAACTTGCAAAACAAACACGGGATACATGTAAACTGGTTAGGCTAAAACATGCTGCTGCTGCTGCAACGTGTTGCACACTCGGCACCAGTGATGTGGTAAACTGAAATTGCGCTGAGATGTGTGGAACTAAGACTATTAATTCCTTTATTTTCTGTGCGCCAGGCTTGATCGTCTTTAAAAAATGTCTCTGAGCACTATGGGACTCAACTTCTGAGGTCATCAGCCCCCTAGAACTTAGACCTACTTAAACCTAACTACCCTAAGGACATCACACACATCTATGCCCGAAGCAGGATTCGAACCTGCGACCGAAGCGGTCGCGCGGTTCCAGACTGTAGCGCCTAGAACCGCTCGGCCACTTCGGCCGGCTTGATCGTCATTAACCAAACCGACTGCCACCTCTTTGTGAAAGTAATACATCGAATTTTGTATGTGGGCAATAGACCTGAATAACAAAAAGGAGAACAAGTATAGTAATTTCAGACATCAATTTATCAAAATATCAGACATCAATTTATCAAAATATGGGGGTGAATATAAAATAGGATCTGGTATCTCAAGGCGCTTTGGCTGCTCTGACATGGCATGAAACTAGTTTTGTATACGTCACACGCTCTCTGATGAATTAGCTTGGCAGTTTAATCTCACTTACATCTTGATCATTTGTCTACGGCAAGCAATTGATGGTCGGCTGGCAATTATTTGCGGCGGCGTATGAGATGGACTACCGTCTCCGATGCACCTGGCGAGCAGTCTGCGGAGGCACGCGGACACAGAGGTATGCGAAGAAGGAGATACGTGGATACGAAGATGTGTGGACACGGAGATGTGTGGGCACGAAGAAGTGCGGAGAAGGAAATATCTGGAAGCGCAGATGTGCGGACACAGTGATGTGCCGACACAGCGATGGTCGGACACAGAGATAAGTGGACACAGAGATATGTTAACACTGAGATCTGTCATCACAGGACATTTGCGGATACAACCGATTCGCCAAAGAATTTACCTGGTCCGAAGGGTTAGGTACCTTGTCCTCTCCCATGTCTCTCGGGCGGTATTTTGCCCCATTCTTCCCGCCACTCAAGGAGCTGTGTGAACTTTGTGACGCCTCGCTTGCTGTAAGGGGCATAAACATTGGACGATTGAGCAGTGGGAAAACGTTGTGTGGAGTGACGAATCACGATACACAATGTGGCGATCTGACGGCAGGGATGCCGGCCGCGTTGGCCGAGCGGTTCTATGCGCTTCAGTCCGGAACCACGCGACTGCTACGGACGCAGGTTCGAATGCTGCCTCGGGCATGGATGTGTGTGATATCCTTAGGTTAGTTAGGTTTAAGTAGTTCTAAGTTGTCGGGGACTGATGACCTCAAATACTAAGTTCCATAGTGCTCAGAGCTATTTGAACTGTTTTTCGATGGCAGGCTGTGGGTATGGCGAATGCCCTGTGAACCTCATCTGCCAGGGTGTCTAGTGCCAACAGTAAAATTCGGAGGCGGTGGTGTTATGGTGTGGTCGTGTATTTCATGGAGAGGGCTTGCACTCCTTGTTGTTTTGCGTGACGCTATCACAGCACAGGTCTACATTGACGTTTTAAGCACCTTCTTGCTTCCCACTGTTGAAGAGCAATTCGGGGATGGCGACTGCATCTTTCAATACGATCGAGCACGGAAATTTGGAAATTTGTGGTAAGTTCCTATGGGACCAAACTGCTGAGATCATTGGTCGCTAGGCTTACACACTACTTAATCTAACTTAAACTAACTTACGCAAGGAGAACACACACACACACGCTCGAGGGAGGACTGGAATCTCCGACGGGGCAAGCATAATGCACGACCTGTGGCGGAGAGGTTGCACGACAACAACATCCTTGTAATGGACTGGCCCTCACAGAGTCCTGACCCGAATCCTACAGAACACCTTTGGGATGTTTTGGAACGCCGATTTCGTGCCAGGCCTCACCGGGCGACACCTATACCCCTCCTCAGTGCAGCACTCCGTGAAGAATGGGTTGCCATTCCCCGAGAAACCTGCCAGCACCTGACTGACCGTACGCCTGCGAGAGAGGAAGCTGTCATCAAGGCTAAGAGTGGGCCAACACCATACTGAATTCCAGCATTACCGATGGATGGCGCCACGAACTTCAAGTCATTTTCAGCCAGGTTCCCGGATACTTTTGATCACATAGCGTAGATACTCCGCAAGCCACCGTACGGTGCGTGGGGTAGGGTACCCTGTACCACTACTAGTCATTTCCTTTCCTGTTCCACTCGCAAACAGAGCGAGGGAAACACGACTGTCTTATCTTCGTGGTCCTTACGCGCAATGTATGTTTGCTGCAGGAGCATCGTTCGGCAGTCAGCTTCGAATGCCGGTTCTCTAAATTTTCTCAATAGTTTTTTTCGAAAAGAGCGTCGCCTTCCCTCCAGGGATTCCCGTTTCAGTTCCCAAAGCATATTCGTAACACTTATGTGTTGTTCGAATCTACCGGTAACAAATCTAGCAGCCCGCCTCTGAATTGCTTCGACGTCTTGCTTCAGTCCGACCTGGTAAGAATCCCCAAAACTCTAGCAGTACTTAAGAATAGGTCACACCAGCGTCCTATGTGCGGTCTCCTTTACAGGTGAGCCACAGTTTCCTAAAATTCTCCCAATAAACAAAAGTCGACCATTCGCCTTCCCTACCAGAGTTTTCGCATTCTCGTTCCATTTCATATCGCTTTGCAACGTTAGGCCCAGATATTTAAACGAATTTACTATGTCAAGCAGGAGACTACTAATACTGTAACCGAAACTAACAGGTTTCTTCTTCCTACTCATTCGCATCAACTTACATTTTTCCACATTTGGAGCTATCTGCCATTCATCACACTAAACAGAAATTTTGTCTAAGTCGTCTTATATCTGCCTACAAGCACTCAGCTTCGACGACGTACCGTACTCCACGAAATCATCAGCAAACATTCGCAAATTGGAGTACATCTTGTCCGCCAAATCGCTTACGTATATAGAGAACAACAGCAGTTCTATCACACTTCCCTGGGGCACTCCTACCGATACCTTCGCAGCCGAGGAGAACATACTGGGTTCTATTACTTAAGAAGTCTTCGAGCTACTCACATACATATCTGTGAACTTGTTCCTTATGCGAGTTCCTTCGTAAACAGCCTGCAATGGGACACCGCGTCAAATGCTTTCCGGAAATCTAGAAATATGGAATCTGCCTGTTGTCCTTCCTCCATAGTTCGCAGTATATCATGTGAGAGCACGCTGAATTTCGTACGAGCGATGCTTTCTAAAACCATGCTGATTTGTGAACATTAGCTTCTCAGTCTCAAAAACGTTTATTATATTCCAACTGAGAATATGGTCCACGATTCTGCAGCAAACAGAAGTTAGGGGTACTGGTCTGTGATTTTGCGGGTAAGTTCACATTGCTATTGTCCAGTCGTTTGGGACTTCGTGCTGCGTGTGAGATTCACGATAAATCCAAGGTAGGTAAGGGGCCAATGCCGCAGAGTATTCTTTTTAAAACCGAACTGGGCCTCCATCGGGATCTAGTGGTTCATTTGCTTACAGAGCTTTCAGTTGTTCCTCGACGCCAGGGGTGCTAATTACTGTGCCGTCAATACTGCAGTCTGTCCGATGGTCAAATGCCGGAATGTTTGTGCGATTCTCCTGTGCGAACGATTTCTTGAACTTGTGATTTAAAACTTTGGCTTTCGTTTATCTGTCTTCAACCTCCACACCACTACGGTCGCAGGTTCGAATCCTGCCTCGGGTATGGATTTGTGTGATGTCCTTAGGTTAGTTATGTTTAGGTAGTTCTAAGTTCTAGGGGACTGATGACCTCAGATGTTAAGTCCCATAGTGCTCAGAGCCATTTGAACCATTTGAACCTCCACACCAGAATGGTAAACAAGGCACTGAAGGGAAGCCGTAGACGTGCTTAGCGATTTTACATAGGTCCAATACCTTGCTCAAGCAAGGTTAACACATAATGGTGCTTAACAAGACAGAGGCAGATTATTAAAAAATTAGTGCATATTTCGTAGTCGAACAAACATAACGTATTGTTTGACCTCAGAATATGCTTGAGATGACAGTTTACGCATCCATGATCGTCTTTTTTTTCTTTTGTCGTTTTTTTGCGGTTATAGTTAATAACATAGCAACAAATGCTTACAATATAGTATTGTTAATAACTATTGAGTGATTGGGGGCCGCTTACCTACTGGTGGTGTCGAGAAAGATGTGGACTTGACGGCTTGAAAGCGGAGATTGGCGGGCACCTCCAGCTGGAGGAAGGGATGAGGGCTTAATCTACACGGCAAAGGTGGTGTCCTCAAATCTCTGGCCAACGCTGCTGTCCTTATATCTCCGTCACCGTATTGCTTCTGCACTCCTGTTGAGCGAGCAGTGCATGCCGGATCACTGACAGCTGTCAGCGGTCGAATGTTTCGGTCCTTTTGTGGGAATAATGCTGATTATGAGCCTTATCTAGCGACCGAGACTATTCGGCAGGGCCTCCTGCCGTTCTCGTACGATTGGAATGGAATTATGAACGGAGCAGTGCAATGTAAGCAGCACCGAAGGAAATGGACTTGAAAAGAGTGAAGGTGTTCATGGGAATGACTCGTTAGCAGGAGAGTCAAAACACGAATCAGGATTGGAAACATACAGCAAATGCAGCTTAAGGTCAAGTCAGAAGACAGCTATCAGAAATGGAGAAAAGTCGAGTACTAGTGAAAAATGTGTATAGATTGGAATAAAATCCAGCATAGACGGGAACTGAAATCAGCACAGCACGAAATACAGTGGAATCAAGGTAGAGTCAAATCAGAATGAAGTGTCCAATACAAAGTGTTCTGAGACGAAATTTAGATACAAAATCCTTTTACATTTCATGGATTGGTGGTTTTGTTTCGTGTATTCCTCTCTCCTGTGTCTCCCGAATGCCAATCTTTTGATATCTCATCTTACCAATGGTAAGCGATGTCGCATTGTGTGGAATGCTCTCCTCCGGAGCCAGGGTGACGACTCGCAACGAGTCTCTACCACAACTGGATTGCCGTGAGTGGCCGTTTGGTGGTTGAATACGTGCAAAAGAGTAGCGTGCCCGTTATTTTTCTCATGCAAGAGCTGGCTTACAGAAAAGATGTGTTTCCCTATCGTAAAAAGCCTGAAGCCGTCCCGAGATCCGGTGGTCATCAACTTATACTGCCAGAACATCTCTCTTAGGTCGTACTGAGCTATTGGAGCGTCCATTCTGTCAATCATCAGCTTTTCGCATAAGGTATTTCCAATGGGAAACAGTAACTGACTGTACGTCCACCTGGTCTGTCACTCGCATTTCGAGGAAGATTTTCCCAACAACACAATAGCACCAAAAAAGTTTTAAACTTTTGTGTATAGCGTCAGTGCATCTCAGTCACCCTCTTTCACATTCCCCTTCGTTTTATTGATGAGAACATGCTAATTTCTTTTTAAACTTCAACGGTTCTGAGAACAGCTTAGTAGAGCTTGTCTTATGTAGGCCTCAAAATAAATTACAATATCATCGCAAAATTAGACAAAGAACACATCTAAATGAACCTAATAAAATTTCTAACGAAATCCTAGCTGAAGTTGATGATTTTGTATTTAGAGGAGCTGAAAACAACGACTTGATAAATCCAAAAAGAAATAAACACACTATTAAAATGACCAGGGTTGTTTTTGGGAAGTATGCCAAACCATTCCTCCCATATGTTGCCATTTAATTATTCTGTAATTTATTAGTTATAACTGTAAACGTGGACATCTAACGCGAAAACCAATCTAGAACAGAGGGTAGCCCATCGAGTACTGAGAATAGAATATCAGCATCGGGAATTACCAGGAGAGATAAAAAATTGATGTACTGACAAAATTAGAGCGATAGATGTAATTATGATTACCCAGAATTAAATGGAGGTAACCGGGACTTATATAGCTGGTAAGTCTAGAGTTGCCTTCTATCCAGCAGTGGGTGACAATTGATAATGATGATATTAAAAATGATGATGATGACTACTATGAAATTATATAAATTAAGATGGAAAAGCGAATCAGTAACACAGAATTCCAATGGAAGACTTACATTTCTGACAACGTTTCTAGGAAAAGGTTGTGCATTCGCATAGGAAACTATTTACAAATCACTAGTCGGACCTCCACGAGAGACTTTATAATACTATTTGTTTATGAGTCATCTATATTTTTTATAATTTTTTGCATTAAAATTTTCGCATATTGTTACTAAATTTACTGTATATGTAAAGTGTTCTATTCTGGAGGCTGAAGTTCTTTCGATTGTATGTGAGTAATGTATCTAAAATACTATGCAAATTGTTTATTACGTTAAATAATTTTCTGATGGCATTTTGTATTTAAAAATATTTGTTTCTATAAACTCTCCATGTTGATGCAAATTTGACTATTGTAAGAAATGGTCACGCTTAGGGACAATGTAAGAAGTAGGTGTTATGTAAATGCCAGTGTTCTTTTGTTTGAAACGAAAGTGGCTCTGGGGAGTGGAAAAGGAGGCAAGGCCGAACTGGAGCGCTACCTAGAGCAAGCGCGAGATGTAAATCACACAGTCTGTAGACAGCAGTGATTGAGGCAACACCCTTGTGAAGCAGGAGAAGCTTTGCCTGAAATTTTGTACAAAATTGCCTCGGATGAAGACTGCAAACGACTTACGGCATAGCTGTGAGTTGTTGGGCTACTGTATGTAAACTTGAACGACGCCAAGAAGAGAAACTGAGCTCAAACAGCAAGATAATTGCAGGCTGTACTGTGGGTAGTGCAGCCGCCATAATTATTCTCCACACTCAAGCCTACAGCCTCTAGATAAGATTTTTTTTCTTGGTATTCTACTTTTGTACAGCGTGAACTATTAATTTAAACTGTGTTTTATTAGTGTATAATCATTCTTGAACTTTAAAGAAACTGGTTCACCCTGTTATTTCATCCCAATCATACACGTATATAGGGTTACTTCCTGGTGTTTGATTAATCCGAGTATACTGTTTGAAACGTCCCCTTTTGAACAATTATACAAGACTGTCCTTAAACTGACATACAATATTTTTTAGCGCAACGCAATCTGACTTTCAGAAATCCCTACAAAAGAATGGCCCTGACTAACATTAACCTATGCATTTCACAAATCGCTTACCTCACAAAAATCTTGGTTACTCGAACTACTGCAATACAGCTAGCGCCACTACTGCCAGCTAAATAAAAGATTCAAACTACGGAAGGCACTAACTACTGATAGGCATAGTTAGCAAATGAAAGATTTTAATAGAGACCAAACAATGTATTTACCTTAATAGTCATAATATATATAGCAGTTCATGACAAATTACAAAACTCCGCCATCTCTCTCCCCACATCCACCACTGCTGGCGGCTCACCTCCAACTGCGCAACGCTACGCGCTGTTAATATCCAGCTGCCCAACACTACAATGGCAGACAACAATGCAAACTAGCCACAGACTGCACACAGCACAGCCAGTGATTTTTATACAGAGGTGGCGTTACCAATAAAAAACCTAAACAGCCTACTTACATAGCCCCCATGCTCCCCACAAAAAGTTTTACAAATTGTTTTGGACAGTGGCCAATAATGATTTGATAAAAAATTTTTATAATTACAATAACAAAGATATCAATTGCACACACCTATTGATACAATGTTGGTCAAAAGCTAAACTTTCTCACAGTCCATAAAGACAGTCCTAATCGTTCATCACAGTAAAATAGCAGTGTTTTTCTCAAAGTCTGAGCAGTAAAAGAAAATGCACACGGAAGTAGTGGATTTCCATGCAGTTTTGAAGAAGTAGGGTTGTCCTTCCAACGGAAAGACAGTGCTGACTCTTGACATGCAGACAGGTCATGGGCCACAACAGAGCAAACCCACAGCGGAGTCAGTCGAAGTTTTGAAGAGTATTGGTGGGTAGGTCATCACAGAGCAGACCCACTGTAGTCCTGGTAGAGATTACGGTATTGGTGGGCCACCAGAGGTGCAGACCCACTGCAGTCCTTGTAGAAATAATGGTATTGATGGATCATCAAAGATGTAAACCCACTGTAGTCCTTGTAGAGATAATGGTACTGGTGGGTCATCAAAGATGCAGACCCACTGTAGTCCTTGTAGAGATAATGGTACTGGTGGGTCATCAAAGATGCAGACCCACTGCAGTCCTTGTAGAGACGGCCAGCAACCATCTGTTGCGACTGTGCAGGTACACAATCACCATCGAAGAGTCTTGCGGACAATATAGCAAGTCCATAAACCACCAGTCGTGCACTCACAAAATTTTTTTTTGAAATGTCCTTAGAACCAGCAATGCTGTTATCCAGTCCCTTGCTGAATTTTTAACACACGTGCAAACACTATCAGTCCCTACTTCTCACATATTGTCCATATACTATGACCAACAGAAACGTGTGCAGTGAAATGTAACTTAATTTGAAGAACTGGTAACAATTACAATTTGATAACATAAAAATACAATAACAAAGGTACAAAATACATCATTAAAGAACATAACAATACAGATAACATTTGTAGTACAGGTTTTACAACAGAATAGAAATAAACATATACATCAATGTTACAGGAATTATGAGATAAGTAGATACATAAAAGATCAGAATAAATTTTGAAACATCAGCTTCACACATGAGCATTAAAACAAAACAGAATAAATAATGTCTAAGCATATTTACAATGTAAATAACATATTATTAATGCCAGTTGTATTTGAGGATAACAGTATTCCTCATCATAGTGAATGTAGCTTAGTATCTTATCAGATTAACATATAAATACTGGAAAAACATAAATACCCAAGGGTACACAAACATATAGCGGAATAATACAAGGAAAGGACAGGGTTTGTTTTACTGCAGTATTTTGCAAACAAAACTTTCTTTACTTCTCGGAGATCTCCCTTCGTTCTTCATTATTTCAAAAAGTGCTATCTATACCTGCTTTCTGTACTTTTTTCGTAAAAGTTCTCAATGTATTTCTTCCAATTCATCGCAACTCGTTCTCTTATATAGTCTACCCCCCCTTAAGCTAACTTAAATCTACTGAGCTCAGATGCTAAACTAAGGAACGAGGCAATGCAGCAGCACAAAACAATTAACACAAACAGCAATGATAAAAAATGGAAATTTGCAAAGCAGGCTACAGTAAATCTAAATTACCAAGCAATTCAACATTACAACTAATATGAGCCAATGTGCAGCAACAAGAAAAATAAATCAGTAGTAAAACTAGCTTAACAGACTAATACAAGTGACATTCAGTAGCACTATGCATGGCAAACAGCAGCAGTAAATGCTATAGCGTATACCTAAGCATGACAAAGCTCAAGCAGAAAAAATAGTACACTAAAGACAGCAATGCAGATAAAGGAAATGTATAATCGCATCTTAATGTCTATGTAATTAAAGTGGTGCACCACAAGAAGTTATTCTACCAAAAAAGTTACCAAGTACTTGAAAAGAAAATTATGAATGCAGTTCCTGTGAAGGTAAATGTCTTTTTGTGCTCCCTCATTTTTTTGAAAAAATTATTATTTACTCGGTCTGTAGACAGAAAATATTTATATTAGTACATCTATAAAATTTTATTTTAACCAATGCTGCAGTGCCGCTAGAAACTAGATATTAAACAAAATGAGCAATCTCTCAACTAGAAAGACAATGGATGTAAAATGTTTCTCATCATTTCATTAGGCATTTTAGTAAATATCATAAATTAAGAGCTCCACAGTGTAATCATGTACTCAAGTTCGAGCGTGTCGTATTTGCGATGGTTTCTACAATGGAGTGTCAACAACGAGGATAATGGCCTCCCTTTTTTTTTTTTTTCACCTGTGCCTCTGAAAGGCTTTTTTCCAGGTGTCTGTCGCGCAGCTGCCTACGTGATGCGTCGTGCCCACGACGCATTACGTGAAGGTCACTTTCTTGCCGAAATATTTACGACACCGGTTTCCGCTACAGTGACAGTCTCATATAAAAATATTTCACAGGTCGAGAATTTGTGTTGCAAATGTGCAGAAACAAAATCCTATGAATATAACAGTGTTCCAAAAGTTTTCGTTGGCATTGTGATACATTCACGCATTTACACACATTTCATAACTCTTAAAGTACGATTCTCGGTTTCCAACAGCCTTTTTCACAAACCAGAGTCCCTAACCACTGCTCATTATTCCTTATCTTATTTGTCGACACTTCTTCAATATTTCATGATAACAGATACATAGCATACTCAAATAACTCATATAGCATCAGCTTATTGATCATAAACATACCTCAGCAGCATAATACACATCGTCGTCGTAAAAATGACATCATAACACCTCAGTCAAATCTCAAAATTGTCGTAGCTTTCTGCAATAATGTCAAAACCTAAGAAAATTCTCTGCTCATTTCAATACCGTAATCTACCTCAAACGTACTTTAAAATCACGCTCCCTTACCAAATGCGACATTCAAAGCTCTCATAGTATCACAATGGTTCCGAAAAAATATGAACAGTTCACAAAGTACAGACAAAATACAAGTTCATAAGTGTGAAGTTACCCAACTGTGTAATTGCGTAAACATGTGTCACTGATGTAGTAAAAAAAATGTTTATCTCTCAGATAGCTGTTGTAATTTGTGTGTCAGAGAAATATGGTACTGATGTGTAAAGTTGTATAAGCAAACACCATATTAGCTAGGGCTCCTTGTGCTTGCCAAACACATGGTACACAAAGTAGGCGTGTACCCTCCTGAGGATTAATGTAATTATACCCTCAGGTGTTACAAATTACAGCAATGGAATGAAATGTATCACGGAAAACCTTTGTATCATTGTACTTCAAATATCTTTAAAAAATAAATGTTTTAAGTACAAAATTAATCACTCAAATACGTGTACTGTAGCGCTAAACTATGTGTCTTGTTGTAAGATAATCTCTGTGGAAGTGTCGTAGTTATCGTCCTCCGAATGCTAAGTTCTGCAGAAGTCAATGTACTTACCTCATCATAAACGAAAGTGAAAATCTTTGCGTATAGATATCTTAGTTATTACCCTTATTGTTGTGATGAAGAAAGTACTGTGCTGTAACATATTGTTGTGCTATGGAAAAGGCTGTCTCATTGTAGCTATACCACAAAAGTTACTACTAAAACATGCTTTACTTTCCAGAATAAAACAGAAAACTGTGCAGATATAAAACAGAAACAACGCAAAAGCAACATTGTAAATTGTCACTCATTAGTAGCGTCGTGATAAAATCGTATAGCTGTCACATAAACTAACCACTGTGTCATCTGGTATCTCACTGAAAGTACTTTAAATCCAGAATATATTTTCAAGTAAACCAAAATGTTGCATTAAAATCTCATTAGCAGAACTGGTAAATGTTCTAAGTATGTGAGCCTTATAGTCGTTACGTAACCGTGCAACTAACACGCAAGAGTGTACACACACAATAACACTGTGACGTCTGTTCACTATAACAATGCATTCGTCATTTCTGTTTAAATGTTCCCTAGGTTCTAGACTGGATATTTAACTTCAAACATTGTTGCATGTTAACAGTTTCTTAAGTCTGACAAAGCATACTAGAAATGTAAAGTGAAAAGTTATGTGGCAAAGACAAAGTTAAAAAGCAGATTATCTCTCAATAAACCGTTTTACATGAGAAACGTGGTGCAGTCCTTTACTCTTCCTAGTACTCAGAGTTTCAACTTGAACGGAATTATCATGCGGTATATGTCGGTGAGGAGTGCTCAAATTTTTCTCAAGGTTAGCGTCTATGTTATTTTTCTCTGAGCCAGCCGGCGCACGCGGCTGCCTGCGGTGCGAGTCATTGTCTATTCCTTTGTTTGCGCGCGTCGTTATTGGGATTTGGAGGTCTAACTTCTACAAATTCACCTCGACGAGAAGGTACTGCCCTGTTTGAAGCTCGCCAGTTCTGGTGGAATTCAGGTCTGTCGTTTTGCCGGTAGTTTACATAGTTTCTTGTTTGTCGGTCATGTGGTGCAGAATTTCTCCCGGAATCGTAACTGCGCGCTGGACCGTTGCGTCTAAAGTTATTCTGTCTCCTGTGATAATAATAGTTCTGGTTGCCAAATTGTCTGTTTCTATGATTGTCTCTGTCATATTCATTACTATGGAAGTGCGATCTTTCTCTGTAACTATTACTCTGCCAGTGGTTGTCATACGGGTGGTGTCTGTTTTGGTCACAATTTACGTTGTAAGAATAGCCTTGTCGTGTCCAGTTATTGTTTCTGTCATCGCGGAATTGTGACGTATGTGACCTGTAGTGATTGTTTTCCTGTTTTCGCATCCATCGACTGCCTGTGTCAATTTCTAATTCTTGTAAGAGTCCCTCAAAAGCTTCAATGTCGTCTTTGCAACGTCCTGCCAAAATAATATGTCGTAAATGTTCAGGTATTTTGATTAAGCAAATGTGGATGAGTTCTGAGGGGCTGTATTGGTTTGAAAGATACTGATTCTTGTGCAACATGTCTTCAAAATATTTCACAAGACTGGAAAATTCAGATTGTTCGAAACGTTTCATCATTATGATGCTATGTTTTACTCGGTCTTGTGTAGCTTGAGACCAATACGCTGAGAGGAAGGCATGATAAAATTCTCCTTCACTGTGACAATCGTGAACGACCGATCGCATTCTTACAGCTGGTTCATTCTCCAAGTAGCCACACATAAATTCTAACCTGTGCTCCAATGACCAGTTGGGAGGAAAACAATGAGAGAATTGATGGAGCCACGCTTGTGGATGAATGTCGTTGCCAGAATTCGTAAATGTTTTGAATTTACGTGTAGTAATGAACAGCTTGTAGTCAAAATCATCATGTCGGCGAGTCACATGTCGGTCATTGTTACGTCGTTTCGGCGGTTCCATCTCAAAATTCGGTCTGCCTTGCCAATTTCTTTCATGATTTCCGAAGTGCCCTGTGTTATTATTTTGTGGCTGTTCCGTATTTCTATGTCCCTCTTCCCGCATTGGAGCGCGAATGTCCTCTGAAATACGTAATTCTTGTATGACCTGTGTCAGCTGATCTTGTACTTCCCGGATTTCTCTTTGGTGTTGCGTATTAATTTGATTCAGATTTTGTTTCAGTTTCCTAATTTGTTCGCACTCTTCTGCGTCATTAAAGACTACCGGTTTTGTGTCATTCAGATTATCATCTACCTTCGTAGATAGATTATTTAGCTGATCAGAAAGTTCAACTACTTTCTCTGATAATGAACTAATTTCCTCCATGTGTCCTTCTGAACCAATTTTCAGAGCATCTACTGTGTCCTTTAAGTTTTCTTGAGTTTTTGCAAGTTGCGTAACCGAATCGGTAGATGCAACTGAGTCAATTTTAGCTTGCAGGGTCTCATGATTTTCATGAACAATAGTTTGCAATTCTTTTATGGCTGCTTCGTGATTCTGTAATGCATTTTCATGACGTGAAAAAATAGGTTGAGAATGCTCACAAATTTGTGTTTTTACGTCATTACAGACTTTTTGACATTTCGATTCAATGTTACGTAACTCAGTAGTTAAATCTTCACGTGTTTGTTCAAGTGTTTTGTCTAACTTTTGAAGCTTTTGCTGTGTTTGTCTCTGATTTTGTTCCATTGTGTCTAACTTTTGCTGTGTTTGTCTCTTGATTTTGTTCCATTGTGTCTAACTTTTGAAGATTTTGTTCCATTGTGTCTAACTTTTGAAGCTTTTGCTGTGTTTGTCTCTGATTTTGTTCCATTGTGTCTAACTTTTGAAGCTTTTGTCCCATTTGTTGCATTAATTGTAATAACAATGCACTGGTGTCTGAAACATCTTCCTCAGTGCTTTTCGGCAGTGAATTTGCACCAGCAACATTCACATTTTGACAAGCAGAAAATGTGTCTTGACTTATTTGAGAAAACGGTGAGGACCCAAAACCTGAGTCTACAGTATTTGCAATATTGTGTTCTGTCATTCCCGATTCCTGAGGCGAGCTGTTGCCGACCAATCGATCGATAATGCTTCCCTGTTCACTATTTGTTTCACTGTCTACGCCATTATTTGCCGCCCGCGCCATTTCCCTATGCACAGTTACCAAATTACTACTTTGAACATTAGTTAATTCATTACTCTGTGAAGCTAACACACTGCTTTCGTCTTCACTGTCATTTCTCAGTTTACTTTGAAGCCTAGTATTACGTTTTTCACACGCCATTATTGTCACAATATTTCACACGATAACATAGAAAAGCACAATTTGAAGAGCAAAAATAAGAGAACACATTAACATAACACTGAAAATAATATCTAGTTAATTGCAAGTGCAGCTGCGAAATACTTGGTGCAAATCTACATGCATGCCACAACTGTTTTACTGTACAACAATGAAAGGCTGCAACTATAAAGGAGCTTTTCTCTACAATTACGTGCTAGCAATAAACAAAAGCTACACTAATTACACAAACTACAAGAAAAAAAATCAGAAGATTCCAGTGAGGTATCCTGGCAGGGTCGCCATATGAAACGTCCCCTTTTGAACAATTATACAAGACTGTCCTTAAACTGACATACAATATTTTTTAGTGCAACGCAATCTGACTTTCAGAAATCCCTACAAAAGAATGGCCCTGACTAACATTAACCTATGCATTTCACAAATCGCTTACCTCACAAAAATCTTGGTTACTCGAACTACTGCAATACAGCTAGCGCCACTACTGCCAGCTAAATAAAAGATTCAAACTACGGAAGGCACTAACTACTGATAGGCATAGTTAGCAAATGAAAGATTTTAATAGAGAACAAACAATGTATTTACCTTAATAGTCATAATATATATAGCAGTTCATGACAAATTACAAAACTCCGCCATCTCTCTCCCCACATCCACCACTGCTGGCGGCTCACCTCCAACTGCGCAACGCTACGCGCTGTTAACATCCAGCTGCCCAACACTACAATGGCAGACAACAATGCAAACTAGCCACAGACTGCACACAGCACAGCCAGTGATTTTTATACAGAGGTGGCGTTACCAATAAAAAACCTAAACAGCCTACTTACATGTTTTACAAATTTATGACGTGCCAACTTAATATAAAGAGGCATCATTTCAACTGTTTTTTGTGTAAATAATAGCTTGTGAAAGAGTAATAGCTTTAGAAAGTAAATTCCTGTGAGTAAGAGGTTTTCTTGAAGTGAAATGTTCAGTATAAAAAGTGTGTGCTTTAGTATCTAAGTATTTTAGTATTTAAGTGGGTTGTTATAGAAAGTGCTTTTCTAAAGGTGTGATCCTCCCCCCCCCCCCTCCCCGATCAACATTTTTTTAGCTTCCTTGAAGTTATCTACTGGTCTTTCTCTCTTTTAAAAACGTAATGTATAAGGGAGTAGTAGTCAAGAAAAGAAATCCAATGTCTGCACCAATATAGTTTACATGGAGTAATATTGATTTGAAGAAGCAAATTAAACAGAAGCAAGAAAGTAAGCAAAATTCATACTTCTATTTTTCGAATACTTCATTGTTTCAGCGCCTGGGTAGGCTGGCAACCGTTAGTACATATTTTAAACCACTAAATGAACTTGAAACTGTGTTGTCCCAAATTCAGTATAATACTTTTCGTTCTGCATTTATTTCTAACTGCTGGATAAGATCTTAGGAAAAGAATTGAATAGTCTGATTTACTTATCTATTAGACACAACAAGCGGTCAAATCATGTAAAAAGGGTAACTGTATTGATTAGCTTTTCCTATTAAGAGGACTATCCTCCCATAGTGTACTTTATTTGGAAAACAAACAAAATTTAGTAAGAGGCTTATACGTGGCTGCATAGAGACAAGGTTTTCTGTTATTTAGGTAAAAGCATACGAAAGTACAATAGGAGTGGTAGGGTTATAACTTCATCACGTCGAAATGGCAGCAGACATCGAGCAAATTCAGGGCTAATCCACTAGGAGAACAACGGGCAAGTGTAACTCACGTAAAATTTTGACAGATGTGCTATGGAATTTTCAATGGAAAACTTTGTAAGAAAGCTGTCGACGTCCTCACGAAATCCTGTTGTGTAAATTTAGAGAACCAGTACGATGACGCTATACGTCAGTTCTAGGTTTTAGCATGTGGGTCCATAGAGTAAGGTAAGAGAGTTTAGTCTGCGCACAGAGGCATACAGACAGTCACTTTTCCACCCTTACCTACACGAGCAATAGGACCGAAGGCAGCCAATAATGATAGAAACTGCCCTCTGCGATTCACTGTAAAGCACTCTGACATTCACTGTGAAGTGGCTGATGAAGAGTATAAGAATCTCTAGTTTTGGATATGGACGTGGGGATTTTGAGATTTAACAAATGTTTTGGCGAGTACCTAAAATTTCTTTAATTGAGGTAAAGTTATTTGGCTTTAGACTGTCTTATTCACCTCATAGCTATCTTGAAACTACCTGTAACTTATCACACCGAAACAATACTTGCAGTAAGAAACTGAAGAAGATGTCGTGGAAGATTGGTACGAAGCCTTACTCTAAATTGTGTTACTTCCTCACATTAATTTATTGAGACTAGTTTGTAATAACGGAATTATCTTGATTCTGTATTCAACTAATGAATGCAGTATGCAGTATGCAGTGTGCATGTATTAGGAATTATATTGCTATTTGATGTATTTCTTGTGTTAGTGCTGATATTGTACGGAATTAACCACATACGTTCTCTGTTCCACGACAGATTGCACAGATAGCGCAAGATTTACCATCATTAGAATTTTGGGGAGATCTTCCATGCCCAAAAGAGCATATAACTGTGGAAGTATCAAAGTGTTTTATGGAGAATGCTCACACTGTCTTAGAAAAGCGGCTTGGAAAGCTGTACAAACCACTTCAGGACTACATCAAATCCCTAGGTATGGTGTAATTGCTGCAGACATTTTTACTAACTATAGAATAAAATAGATTCTTTTCTGTGTTAAGGCAGTAGACGATATCAGTTTCTTTTCAGTAAAGGAAATATTTATTTGAACTGATAGGCAGCAGAACTTACACGTATCAGCTTACTTTTGTCAGCTGATTAACATGATGTAATGAATACAGATGGAGAAGTCACTGTACGAAAATGAGGAATCTTAGAGGTATAGGCAGAGGTGTGCTGTGAACACAGACCAATAGATAGTCTCACTTTGTTGTTTTCTAATATGTGGAGAACAGTAAGGACTGTGTGAAACATGGTTAAAAATAGAATATAAGGATTATACGATTAATTTGTAGCATGGAGAGCTGCTTCAAACCAGTCTCTGGACTGAAGATCACAACAACAACAACGATTAATTTACAGGAAATGAGAGGAAAGACATAACAAACTTTAGAAGATAGAAGTTAGAAAAGATATATGCATACTAAATTTACATTGTTGAAGTGATGAATCAGTAATATATACAGATAAACACAAATTAGATGAGAAATGAACGTCAATTTGGAAAACGAAGAAACTATGCAAAGAAGAAAACGAGAGCAATAATTGTAGTTGCAAAGGACAAGAATAGGAATGTGAGACTACATGTCTTAGATGTACAGAATGTAACTTAATCTGGGAAAGTCACAGGAAATGCTGCCCAAAGTATGAATAACTTGTTAAACGGCTACTTGTGTACTGAATACTTTGTTGTTAACTGTGTTACAATTATTTATCCATGTAGTGTTATTTACCACTCATCTGTAGTATTCATAAATTCTGTTGTTTCTTTTGTTAGCTGTCACAAAATACTTTTTTTTCTAAAAACGTTGAACTTCGTAATGCTTGTTTGATGTTATCCCCAGACAGCTTAGTACTGTTGCTTCTTTCATTTATTTTTCATAATTGTGATTACATTTTCTAGTTTTAATACTGATTATTTTTCTTTTAGCAATTAAGAACATTACATTTTGACGTCAGCTATTAGCAGGCTTTATATATTTCCCATATATTCCACGTCATCATCCTACATCTTATATTTGCTTCTCCTTTCTGATTCTTCTGCAACTACATTTGTGCAAAAAATGCTTACCCTAAAACTGCTAATAATTAGAATTTCTCTTCCTCCCTCTTTGTTTGTTATAACAGTATTGTCTGATCCAATTTATACAATCAATTATGGTTCTTCCTTCGATTCAAATAATTAGGAAGCATTTAAATATATTGTAATTATGTTTATATATAAATGAGTTAAAAAGAACAGTATAGTCGACATTAATTACAGAACTATAGGTATCAGCTTCACTTTTTCATGTGGAATTATAGCAATTTCTACTATTAGTATCGCTAGTCGCAAATAGATGAACTGAAATGCACTCCATTCTCCGAAATCCGACTGCTAGTTTCGGGAAACTCACTAAATTTAAACTTGCCTCGAACTCAAACCGATTGCTGCCTCAAGGTGAAACTTCATATATCATTCGGCACTGTCGCTGATGGGGCACTTCAGTTTGAAGCAACAAATGGAGTCTAACTATAAACTCGGTAGAGGTGATAAACTAATCAAACCTGATTATATTCTCAAAAGCATAATGTACAAAGAAAGTGTAACCAGGAACACGGCAACTCAGTAAATAAACTAATAGTCGTAGGCGCAAATTAACTTAATATCACAAACATGCAGCTGGAAAAAGTGTGTTTTAGCCATCAATATGGCTTAAAAATTGAGCCTACTATCCTAGTTCCCTGGCGGAAACATCAAACTCTCCTTCTACTGCAGGCACTATACGTCTTTGGTGGCCAAGCATGATAGAGTCGACTGCAGGCCCAACTAAACTCACATATTTTCCACATAGTTCCACGAAAACATTCCAAGAAGGGTCAACCGTTTAATAAATTCAAAAGCAGTGCAGCAGTGCAGTTTGCCAAAACACGATCTTATTGTAGATAATTAATGGTTAAGAGGCCGGCAGACAGTACTCGGTCAGTAAGGAAAAATCACACAGAAGAAGTCACGGAAAGTATACGATTATAGAAGACAAATATGGAAATATTGAACATAAGCAAGAGAGAATCTTCCAACTGATGGTTCACAGAGACAGAACGTGGAATTAACGTTAACGGCAGCGTCGAGGCATCTGTAGTCCGGATGCTGTCGAAATTGCGAGCTACCATCATAATTTCGATGCATCTAATTGTCAATTTCAGTCTTGCTATTCGCTGGTCTCGACAATTGGATCTATGCTTTTCTCAACAAAACCATGACCATTGGCAGAAATTGTGATGTCTTAGACACTCAGGTAAACTATTGTAACATGTTGCCTAAGCTGTAGTTCATGTGGCTGGAAGATGACTAGTTACCGAAGAAGACACATATTGTCCGTAGAAGACCAACCGGGAAACTTGAATCGACGACAAGCTTTGGATTCTGTTTGAAACCTCATCAGTCAAAGAAAACAGTCCATTGCCCAGAGAGGAGCTACAGTTTGCAGTTAACTCAACTAAGTTCAGTTTCGCAGCTTTGAAAAGACTGCTCGGGTTCGTTAGATTGCCATACACTGACATCTTCTAGCCGCTGAAGCCACTTTGTGGTGCATCCAAGTGCGAGAGACCTTTAAGCACACATAGGGGCTTACTTTTAAAAGAAAACACAATACAGCGGAAAATTAATTACTCCTTAATGAAATACAATAATGATTTGCAACAATTATAGAAAAATAATTCTATATCTACGTATCATGGCTAGATATTGTATAACTATCGTTTGCCTTGTTAACAACAAAAATTCAAGCACTCATTAACAAATTTAAATTTCTTGCTATTTCTGGCCTCAGAGGTTTGTTATCCCATACCTGCCCTAATTATTCAATGAATTCTGCAGCGTATAGAGAGTATAACATTATGGGGTGGCTTTAGAACGGAGTTCTACCTATAAAGAAATTAAAAATATCTTTATTAAAATGTTATGCTTCAAAATTAATCCGTATTTCTGTAAAATAAATGTATCACCATCAGAAACATCCATTAAGCTGACTTCAGATATAAAATTTCTTGAATAGTCTGTTATAAGACAGGAGCAGTTTCGATTCTCATCAAGACGAATATTTCATATGTTTTTCTGCCTGTGCAGAAACTACCTACTGAAGAGCTTCAAGCAGTAAGCATGCATATGCATATGACCAGTTTCTCGCTAAATTCAGGGTACTGCCGTTCCACAATCAAGGCCACAGGGCCATACCCATAGCATAGCAAGGTACACCTCTGCGAAGGGTGCAACTACAGAAAAGAAAGAGCTAGGAGGTAAGACTGTATAAGAATATCCATGAGACGTAGTCATGGACAGAATTCGCGAATTAGTGGGACCCCACGCCCTCCCATTGTGCTGAAATGCACTGTCCTTTACACTTTACACATATAACAGGCAAGGTAACTTATTGCTACCAGCATACAGCCAAATCACGTGTATCGCCACCACACCTTACAGGAAACACAAAATTAAAGTGGTATATGAATCAAAGTTTGGAGGAAACATGAAACTAATTTTATTCAAAATCAATGTCATGCAAAGGTAAATTTTCTTCTGGCATAACACATGGATTTTCTCCACTCCTCCCCACATCCATCTAACAAAGTGACTGAAATAATCCACTTGTGAATGAAGGATCCCATCACTGCCACCACCAGGAAGAAGGGGTATTACATGTGATATAAGACGGTATTTCGACCTTGTAGCTAAATCATATCTGAATTCTGCTGGTCACCACTACAAATAAATTGATCAGCAGCGTGTCGAAATGTGTTAATGCCAGCTTAGCAACTGACATGGAATTTGAAAAGAAGGAATATAGACTACTCAACAGAGTATGAAGTTCATCATGATGGAGTGGAACTAACTATACAGCAATCAGAAATACATTTAGGGTGTAATGGCGGTGAGGTATGAGCTGTTTCCTTGACACACTGATATCTTCACCAGCAGCAGTACAGCATGCATCATCGACACATATGGGAAAGTTGCGCTAAAGATAACATCTCAAGACTCTGTGAAAATCATATATTTAAAACATTCACATGTTGTGAAACTGCATAGTTTGTATAGCTCAATTTGCATCACCATGAGCAGACACTATGCGGCAAACACATATAAGAGCACTCTTCAAGATGTCAACTATGTGTTGGAATGTACAGTACATTAGTCACAAGAGTTAGACAAATGTATAAGTGCGTGTATGTTTGTTATACCTCAGTCCGCTAGTATTACACCTAAAAAAAATTCAAGACAACCTCTATTTACCAATGGCACATCCACATCTGTTAGTACATCAGCACGTTTTAAACCACTTCTTTGAAGACTGTTGAAGTTAATATATAAGAAATGGCCATATTTTAACAATACAGGTATATTCTAACAGTTGAAATGTGCAAAAAATGTATGTATAAACACTAAACATTTTACAAAAAATTTATAACAGCTAAAAAATATACAATAATAAAATAACTCAGTTTCCATTTTAATAATTCTCACATACACACACTGTTAGCGGTGGCCGTGCGGTTCTAGGCACTTCAGTCCGGAACCGCGTGACTGCTGCGGTCGCAGGTTCGAATCCTGCTTCGGGCATGGATGTGTGTGATGCCCTTAGGTTAGTTAGGTTTAAGTAGTTCTAAGTTCTAGAGGACTGATGACCTCAGATGTTGAGTCCCATAGCGCTCAGAGCCATTTGAACCATTTTTTGAACAGACTGTGCAAAAACAAAGTTAAAAATTCATACACATACAGTGTATTCAGTAACTAAGTTAATAATTTACACACACACACACACACACACACACACACACACACACACACACACACACACACATATATATATACACATGCAAATCCTTCTGAATCTGTTGACTGTATTCATCTCTCTGTCTCCCTCTAAGATCCCCCCCCCCCCTACATTACCCTCCAGTACTAAATTGGTCATGCCTTTCATGTCGCAGGGTACGCCCTGTCACTTGATTCCTTCTTCTGGTCGAACTGTGCCATATATTTCTTTTCTCTCCAATTCTCTTCAGTACCTCCTCATTAGTCATGTGATTCTATTCTCTTCTTGTCTAAACTGTTTATCGCTCATATTTGACTTTCATACATGGCTACACTCTATACAGACACTTTTATAAAAGACACTTGAATCTATGCTCGATGTTAACGAACTTCGCTTCTTCAGAACCGCTTTTCTTGCCATTGGCGGTCTACATTTTGTATCCTCTGCTCCAACCACCATCAGTCATGTTGCTGCCCAGATAGAAAAACTTATCTACTAATTTAAGTGTCTCATTTTCTAATCGAATTCCCTCAGCATCACATGGTTTAATTAGACTGCATTTCATTGGTTCCGAAATCTCTGTCTTAACATTATATAATCGATCTGAAACCTTCTGGTGTCTCCAGGTGTCTTCCATGTATACAAACTTCTCTTGTGATTCTTAAACCAAGTGTTAGTTATGTTTAGATTATGTTCTGTAGAAAATCCTGCCAGTTGGTTTCCCCTTTCATTCCTTTTCCACAGTCTAAATTCACCTACTATTTTTCTTTCACTCACTTTTCCTACTATCGAATTTCAGTCCCCCATCACCATCAAAATTTTCGTCTCCTTTAACTATCTGAATAATATGTTTTATTTAATTATACGTTTCTTCAATTTCTTCATCACATGTGAATCTAGTGGCCACATAAACTTGTACTACTGGGGTGGCTGTGGGCTTCGTGTCTGTCTTGGCTATAATAATGCATTCACTATGCTGTTCGTAGTAACTTACCCTCGTCCTCATTTCCTTATTCAGCATTAAACCTACTACTACATTGCCCCTATTTGATTTTGTACTTATAACCTTCTATCCATCTGATTACAAATCCCGTACCTCCTGCCACTGACCTTTACTAATTTCCACTGCATCTAACTTTAACCTACCCACTTCCCTTTTAAATTTTCATACCAACATGCCAGATTAAGGCATCTAAAATTCCATGCTCCATAGAACGCCAGCTTTGTTCATCCTGATAACGACCCCCTCCTGAGTAGTCCCCATCTAGATATTCGAATGGGGATTATTTTACCTCCGGAATATTTTACCTAAGAGTATGTCGTCATGATTTAATCATACAGCATACCTGCATGCCCTCAGGAAACATTACCGCCGTAGTTACCCTTTGCTTTCAGCCGTTCGCAGTACCAGCACAGCAAGGCAGTTTTGGTTGGTGTTACAAGGTCAGCTCAGTCAATCATACAGACATTTGCCCCTGTAATTATGGAAAAGGTGGTGCCCCACTCCAGGAACCATATGTTTGGCTGGCCTGTCAACAGAACGCCTCCATTGTGCTTACACCTACGGTATGGCTATCTGTATCAATGAGGCAAGCAAGCCTTCCCATCGACGGCGGGCTCCATGGTCCATGGAGAGGGGGCGGGTGATATATGCATTGTGTACAAATAACCTAAATTAATAATTCATATATACACACTATGCAATATACTCTGAAGCGCAAAAGGAACTGGTACAGGCATTTGTACTCATATACAGAGATACGTAAACAGCCAGAATACGGCGCTGAGGTCGGCAATGCCTATATAAGACAAATGTCTGGCACAGCTGTTAAATCGGTTATTGCTGCTAGAGTGTCACGTTATCAAGATTTGAGTGAGTCTCAACGTGGTGTTATAGTCGGCGCACGAGCGATGGGACACAGCATCTCGGAACTAGCAATGAAGTGGGGTTTTCCCGTATGACCATTTCACGATTGTACCGTGAATATCAGGAATCCGGTAAAACATCAAATCTCTGACATCGCTGTGGCCGGAGAAAGATCCTGGAAGAACAGGACCACCGACGACTGAAGAAAATCTCTCAACGTGACAGAAGTGCAATCCTTTCGCAAATTACAGCAGATTCCAATGCTGGGCCATCAACAAGTGTCAACTAGCGAACCATTCAAGGAAACATCATTGATATGAGCTTTCGGAGCCGAAGGCCCAATCGTGTATCCTTGATGACTGTATGACACAAAGCTTCACGCCTCGCTGGGGCCCGTCAACACCGACATTGTACTTATAATGACTGGAAACAGTTTTTCTGGTTGGACGAGTCTCGTTTCAAACTGTATAGAGCAGATGGATGTGTACAGTCATGGAGACAACCTCATGGATCCATAGACCTGCATGTCAGCAGAGGACTGTTGAAGTTGGTGGAGGCGCTGTTATGGTGTGCGGCGTGTGCAGTCGGAGTGTTATGGGACCATTGATATGTCTAGATACGACTCTGACAGGTGACCCGTACATAAGCATGCTGTCTTATCACCTGCATCCATTCACGCCCATTGTACGTTCCGACGGACTTGGGCAATTCCAGCAGAACAATGCGGCACCCAACACGTCCAGAATTGCTAAAGAGTGGCTCCAGGAATACCTTTCTGTGTTTAAACACTTCCACTGGCCACCAAACCCCCCAGACATGAACATTATTGAACATATCTGGGATGCCTTGCAAGATGCTGTTGAGAAGAGATTTTCACCCCCTTGTACTCTTAGGGATTTATGGACAGCGCTGCAGGATTCATGGTGACAGTTCCTTCCAGCTCACTGCCGCCGTTGGATAAGCAGCTGCAGCAGCAAGTCGCATACCCCTAGCTTACTTATTTGTTACATAGTTTAATTCTTAATTTCTGTGCGTGTTTTTGGGTACTTGCATTGGTTAATTCATAAATTTCGGGCGTATTATAGTATTTGAGAGTTGTAGCAATGCGCTTTAGTGTTTACTTCGTAGATTCTTACTTAAATTGCGTGTGAGTTTCGTATAGGAGGTGTAATTTCGAGTTTTAGTTACTGTAATCGTAAATTCAGGCAGATTCTAGCGCAGCCGTTAGGGATTTGTACAGGTTAGCTCATACATTCTTTGCGTGTTTCCCTTGCGTTATCTAGACACGGACTCGTGTTTCAGTAACTGTTGTTCAGCATCGATTAAAATGGACAGGGACTGTGATTGCTGTGTTCGAATGAGGGCTGAGTTGGCATCCCTTCGCTCACAGCTGCAACCGGCGCTGACTTCGGTCGCGCAGCTTGAGGCTGTTGCCAGTGGGCACCACTGTGGGGAGCCGGACTTGGGTATTACGGGGATGTCAACCTCGTCCCGTCTGTCCCCAGATCGGTCTGCCGCTGTGGCTGCCCCGGTTGCTGCCCGCAGTGGGGCTGAGCCCTCGCCTGTGGTTGATTGGGAGGTCGTTCCAAGGCGTGGCAGGCAGCGAAAGACGTCCCTGGAGGCTGATCAGAAAGCCTCCCCGGTGCGTCTGACAAACAGGTTTCAGACACTGTCTCTGGCTAAGCCAGACGCAGCTGCCTGCCCTGTTTCAGAGGATGATTCTCAGCCTTCAAGGTCCGGGCAATCAGAGAGGGTGGGCTTATTGGTAGTTGGGAGCTCCAATGTTAGGCGCATAATGGGGCCCCTTAGGGATATGGCGGCTAAGGAGGGGAAGAAATCCAGTGTGCACTCCGTGTGCATTCCGGGTGGAGTCATTCCTGATGTGGAAAGGGTCCTTCCGGATGCCATGAAGAGCACAGGGTGCAGCCAGCTGCAGGTGGTGGCACATGTCGGCACTAATGACGTGTGTCGCTTTGGATCTGAGGAAATTCTCTCTGGATTCCAGCGGCTATCTGATTTGGTGAAGGCTGCCGGTCTTGCTTACGAGATGAAGGCAGAGCTCACCATTTGGAGCATCGTTGAGAGAACCGACTGCGGACCTCTGGTGCAGAGCTGGGTGGAGGGTCTGAATCAGAGGCTCAGACGGTTTTGCGACCGTGTTGGCTGCAGATTCCTTGGCTTGCGCCATAGGGTGGTGGGGTTTCGGGTTCCGCTGAATAGGTCAGGAGTTCACTACACTCAGCTGGCGGCTATACGGGTAGCGGAGGGTGTGTGGCGTGGAATGGTTTTTTTTTTTTTTTTTAGGTTAGAAGGCCTCGGGAAAGTACGGGGTGGGCTGCAATCTCAAATGGTGCATGGCAAATACAGGACGTGCTTGGATCAAAGAACAGTCGGAATTGTAGTTGTAAATTGTTTTAGTTGTGCTGGGAAAGTCCCTGAGCTTCAAGCGCTAATAGAAAGCACAGAAGCTGAAATCGTTATAGGTACAGAAAGCTGGCTAAAGCCTGAAATAAGTTCTGCAGAAATTTTTACGAAGTATCAGACGGTGTTCAGGAAAGATAGATTAGGCAGAATTGGTGGTGGAGTGTTTCTGTCTGTCAGTAGTGGTTTATCTTGTAGTGAAGTCGAAGTAGATAGTCCGTGCGAATTGGTATGGGTGGAGGTTATACTTAACAGCCGAACTAAGTTAATAATTGGCTCCTTCTACCGACCCCCAGACTCCGATGATATAGTTGCTGAACAGTTCAGAGAAAATTTGAGTCTCATAACAAATAAATACCCCACTCATACGGTTATAGTTGGTGGGGACTTCAACCTTCCCTCGATATGTTGGCAAAAATACTTGTTCAAAACCGGTGGTAAGCAGAAAACATCCTCCGAAATTGTCCTAAATGCTTTCTCCGAAAATTATTTCGAGTAGTTAGTCCACGAACCAACGCAAATTGTAAATGGTTGCGAAAACACACTTAACCTCTTAGCCACAAACAATCCAGAGCTGATAGAGAGCATCATGACTGATACAGGGATTAGTGATCACAAGGTCGTTGTAGCTAGGCTCAATACCGTTTCTTCCAAATCCACCAGAAACAAACGCAAAATAATGTTATTTAGAAAAGCGGATAAAGTGTCACTAGAAGCCTTCCCAAGAGACAATCTCCATTCCTTCCGAACATGCAAATGTAGACGAGATGTGGCTCAAATTCAAAGATATAGTAGCAACAGCAATTGAGAGATTCATACCTCATAAATTGGTAAGAGATGGAACTGATTCCCCCTAGTACACAAAACAGGTCCGAACGCTGTTGCAGAGGCAACGGAAAAAGCATGCGAAGTTCAGAAGAACGCGAAATCCCGAAGATTGGCTAAAATTTACAGACGAGCGAAATTTGGCACGGAATTCAATGCGAGATGCCTTTAATAGGTTCCACAACGAAACATTGTCTCGAAATTTGGTAGAAAATCCGAAGAAATTCTGGTCGTATGTAAAGTACACATGTAGCGAGACGCAGTCAATACCTTCGCTGCGCAGTGCCGATGGTACTGTTACCGACGACTGTGCCGCTAAAGCGGAGTTATTGAACGCAGTTTTCCGAAATTCCTTCACCAGGTAAGACGAATGGAATATTCCAGAATTTGGAACACGAACAGCTGTTAGCATGAGTTTCTTAGAAGTAGATGCCTTAGGGGCTGCGAAGCAACTCAAATCGCTTGATATGGGCAAGTCTTTAGGTCCAGATTGTATACCGATGAGGTTCCTTTCAGATTACGCTGATATAATAGCTCTCTACTTAGCAATCATATACAACCGCTCGCTCACCGATAGATCTGTACCTACTGATTGGAAAATTGCGCAGGTCGCACCAGTATTTAAGAAGGGTAGTAGGAGTAATCCATCGAACTACAGACCTATATCATTGACGTCGGTTTGCAGTAGGGTTTTGGAGCATATACTGTATTCAAACATTATGAATCACCTCGAAGGGAACGATCTATTGATACGTAATCAGCATGGTTTCAGAAAACATCGTTCTTGTGCAACGCAGCTAGCTCTTTATTCGCACGAAGTAATGGCCGCTATCGACAGGGGATCTCAAGTTGATTCCGTATTTCTAGATTTCCGGAAGGCTTTTGACACCGTTCCTCACAAGCGACTTCTAATCAAGCTGCGGGCCTATGGGGTATCGTCTCAGTTGTGCGACTGGATTCGTGATTTCCTGTCAGGAAGGTCGCGGTTCGTAGTAATAGACGGCAAATCATCGAGTAAAACTGAAGTGATATCAGGTGTTTCCCAGGGAAGCGTCCTGGGACCTGTGCTGTTCCTGATCTGTATAAATGACCTGGGTGACAATCTGAGCAGTTCTCTTAGGTTGTTCGCAGATGATGTTGTAATTTACCGTCTAGTAAGGTCATCCGAAGACCAATATCAGTTGCAAAGCGATTTAGAAAAGATTGCTGTATGGTGTGACAGGTGGCAGTTGACGCTAAATAACGAAAAATGTGAGGTGATTCACATGAGTTCCGAAAGAAATCCGTTGGAATTCGATTACTCGATAAGTAGTACAAGTCTCAAGGCTGTCAATTCAACTAAGTACCTGGGTGTAAGAATTACGAACAACTTGAGTTGGAAAGACCACATAGATAATATTGTGGGGAAGGCGAGCCAAAGGTTGCGTTTCATCGGCAGGACACTTAGAAGATGCTACAAGTCCACTAAAGAGATAGCTTACACTACACTCGTTCGTCCTCTGTTAGAATATTGCTGCGCGGTGTGGGATCCTTACCAGGTGGGATTGACGGAGGACGTCGAAAGGGTGCAAAAAAGGGCAGCTCGTTTTGTATTATCACGTAATAGGGGAGAGAGTGTGGCAGATATGATACGCGAATTGGGATGGAAGTCATTAAAGCGAAGACGTTTTTCGTCGCGGCGAGATCTATTTACGAGATTTCAGTCATCAACTTTCTCTTCCGAATGCGAAAATATTTTGTTGAGCCCAACCTACATAGGTAGGAATGATCATCAAAATAAAGTGAGAGAAATAAGAATTCGAACAGAAAGGTTTAGGTGTTCGTTTTTCCCGCGCGCTGTTCGGGAGTGGAATGGTAGAGAGATAGTATGTTTGTGGTTCGATGAACCCTCTGCCAAGCACTTAAATGTGAATTGCAGAGTAGTCATGTAGATGTAGATGTAGATGTACTTCAGACATTAGTTGAGTCCATGTCACATCGTGTTGCAACACTTCTGAGGGCTCGCAGTGGCCCAACACGATATTAGGCAGGTGTACCCGTTTCTTTGGCTCTTCAATGTATATATAATTGATATACACATAGTGTGCAGCTAACGTACGCATTCGTTGTATGATAACAGTTAATTCGTAACTACACGACGATAAACAGGTTATACTATCCCACATGTATACACACATACATTCTTGTTATACAATACATTCATCCACTCTCATTATCTATCACTTAGACGTCAACGTGGGATAACCACTCACAGAAACCAGGTGGCAGCACTAGCAGTTGAGAGTATATGAAGTGTGTTATGAGGACACAGAAAACATTGTAGTCATTGTCATAGTGTGGAAACAGAGGGATATATCTGACCTCCGAAAGGGCAAGATAACTGGCTTTCTGGCAATGATTAGTTAATTTGGACAAGAGAACCCAGTCAATTGCACGTAAACGCAGAACACACCACTATGGTGCCATCACCAGCTTGCACAATGCCTTGTTGACAACTTGGGTCCATGACTTCTTGGGGTGTGTGCCACACTTGAACTCTGCCATCAGCTCTTACCAATTGAAATCGGAACTCATGCGGCCAGCCTACGCTTTTCCAGTCGTCTACCGTCCAACTGATGTGGTCACGAGGCTTGGAGAGACGCTGCAGGCGATGTCGTGCTCTTAGCAAAGACACTCGTGTCGGTCGTCTGCTGCCATAGCCCATTAACGCCAGATTTTGCCACACTATCGTAACGTATACGTTCGCGTACGTCCTAGATTGATTTCTGCAGGGTTTCGCGCAAGGTTGCATGTCTGTTAGCAGTAACAATACTACGTAACCCCGCTGTTCTCAGTTGTTAAGTGAGGGCTGTCGGCCATTGTGTTGTCTGTGGTAAGACGTGATGCCTGAAATTTGGTATTCTCGACACGCTGCAGACACTGTGGATTTCGGAATATTGAATTCCCTAATGATTTCCAACACTGAATGTCCCATGTTTCTAGCTCCAACTACCATTGTGCGATCAAAGTCTGTTGGTTCCCGTCGAGCGGCCACAATCGCGTAAGAAACCTTTTCATATGAACTATCTGAGTACAGCTGACAGCTCTTCCAGTGCACTGCCCTTTTATACCTTGGGTAGCCGATGTTACCGCCATCTGTATATATGCATATCTCTATCCCATGACTTTTGTTACCTCAGTGCATATCGTAAACGGCCGATCAATAGAGAAATCAGTTAATTAACTGAGAGGTTTATCTATTTAAATTTTAACACTACTGAATAGTCAGTCTGCTTGGAGTGCGGATTTAGCAGTTGTTATCCAACATCACTATGGTGGTTATCCAGAGAATGTCTGGAATCCTCGTAGTGATGATATAGGCCGCAAATTGGGAAATAGACCGACAAAAGCGATTTTGAAACAGCATAGGATGATATGGCCGACTGCCTAGGAACGATCATCTCGGACACATCGAAGCAGTTCGTCTGTTTGCGTGCTGCTATCGTGACAGTCTGTGAAAAGTTGTTGAAGAACGGTTAAACCAGGATTAGGGGACAAGATGTTAAATGTCCTCGCCACACTACGGAACATGGAGATTAGAGGCTTTCCCTACCTGTAAAGAAGAATAGATGGCGATCTGTGGCAGATCTTTCGACAGAATGCAGTGCTGGTGTAGGTACAAGCGTTTTGGAGCACGTTGTCGAATACGGTTCTCCACGCCAGATGAACCTTACGTGTTCCATTACTGACCCAACGACATGGTAATTAAAGCTGCAGTGTGCGCAGGATCATAAATTAAAACTTGCCGCCTGATGGGATTAATCATATTTCTTGTGACATCAGGTCGATGGTCGTGTCGTAATGCACTGTCACCCAGGCGAACGGCGGCTCGAAACATGCGTCGCCCCATAGACACAGGTTTGCGGGGGGTGGGGGTGGGGGGAGGGGTAGTCTCCCATGGGTCCTGAGGCACTAATCTAAGCCACCATGAAAGCTCCGGACTAATGAATGTTATTGCAGAGCAAATAACTTCCCCAGTGGTGATGCCACTTTCCAGCAGGATAATTATCATTTCACGTGGCCAGAATCGTGCTTCAGTGGTTTGAGGAGAGCGGTAGTGAACCCACATTGGCGTCTTGGGAACAAAATACCGCTGATATGAGCCTGATGAGATACGCTATCGGGTGCCAGCTGTACTCCCACAAAACAACAGCAATGACATGTGTGTAGACATCTGGTGCCTCATTCCGCCGGAAATCTACCAAGGACTTTTTGGACCCACGTTACGCAGTATCGCTTCTATACTGGATTCCAAAATGGACCAGCACGTTGTTGAACAGGTATTCATAATGTTTTGGGTCATGAGTGTAAATTTCGGTAAATAAAACTGCAGAGAAGTTAATGGTGGGAGAGGTATGGCAGTTACGCCTTAGGCGCAGGATCACCTTATTACAGCTCTGTCCATAACTTGAATGTAGGATGGTGTATTCTCACCCAGACACAAACACCATATTTGATCCTAGTTGTCATTATCGGTATGCCATACGAGACTGCAAAGTTGTGGACCGGCATTAAAGACAATTAGAAGAGATAATGTTCGGAGAATACGGATTAGTGTTACTTAGTGACAGAAACTCTCCCACAGTATCTCGTCCTTATAGAAGACAGTCTCGACAGAAAGGAGCACATGAGCTTCACAATTCGTACATTGACCCAATAGACAATTTAAAATGGCAAAATGGGATCAGATTATCTCGCAACCGAGACTAAAGTAAGAATATCTACTGCTTCAGTTAAGTGGGATAAAGCGTAAATGGCGTACAAAAGAAGCACGATGGAAAAAATACAATATTTAGACTCGACTCCTAACTCCTTAGCTAAGTATTTTCCACGACGGGAATTATTCTTAATAAACATTTGTCGACCTAATAAAAGAGACGTCTCTCAAAATCATGTTGTTGTGGTCTTCAGTCCAGAGACTGGTTTGATGCAGCTCTCCATGCTACTCTATCCAGTGCAAGCTTCTTCATCTCCCGGTACCTTCTGCAACCCACTTCCTTCTGAATCTGTTTAGTGTATTCATCTCTTGGTCTCCCTCTACGATTTTTACCCTCCACCCTGCCCTCCAATACTAAATTGGTGATCCCTTGATGCCTCAGAATATGCCCTACCAACCAATCCCTTCTTCTAGTCAAGTTGTGCCACAAATTTCTCTTCTCTCCAATTCTGTTCAATACCTCCTCATTAGTTATGTGATCTACCCATCTAATCTTCAGCATTCTTCTATAGCACCACATTTCGAAAGCTTCTGTACTCTTCTTGTCTAAACTGTTTATCGTCCATGTTCCACTTCCATACATGGTTACGCCGGCCGAAGTGGCCGTGCGGTTAAAGGCGCTCCAGTCTGGAACCGCAAGACCGCTACGGTCGCAGGTTCGAATCCTGCCTCGGGCATGGACGTTTGTGATGTCCTTAGGTTAGTTAGGCTTAACTAGTTCTAAGTTCTAGGGGACTAATGACCTCGCCGGCCGCGGTGGTCTAGCGGTTAAGGCGCTCAGTCCGGAACCGCGCGACTGCTACGGTCGCAGGTTCGAATCCTGCCTCGGGCATGGATGTGTGTGATGTCCTTAGGTTAGTTAGGTTTAAGTAGTTCTAAGTTGTAGGGGACTGATGACCACAGATGTTAAGTCCCATAGTGCTCAGAGCCATTTTTGGACTAATGACCTCAGCAGTTGAGTCCCATAGTGCTCAGAGCCATTTGAACCAGCCATACATGGTTACACTCCATACAAATACTTTCATGGAAGACTTTCTGACACTTATATCTATACTCGATGTTAACAAATTTTACTTCATCTGAAACGCTTCCCTTGCTATTGCAAGTCTACATTTTATATCTAATCTACTTAGACCATCGCCAGTTAGTTTGCTCCTCAGATAACAAAACTCGTCTACTACTTTATGTGTCTCATTCCTAATCTAATACCCTCAGCATCACCCGATTTAATTCAACTACATTCCATTATATTCGTTTTGCGTTTGTTGATGTTCATCTTATATCCTTCTTTCAAGACACTGTCCATTCGGTTCAGCTGCTCTTCTAGGTCCTTTGCTGTCTCTGGCAGAATTACAGAGTCATCGACGAACGTCAAAGTTTTTATTTATTCTCCATGGATTTTAATTCCTACTCCAAATTTTTCTTTTGTTTCCTTTACTGCTTGCTCAATATACAGATTGAATAACGTCGGGAACGGGCTACAACCCTGTCTCACTCCCTTCCAAACCACTCCTTCCCTTTCATGCCCTTCGACTCTTATAACTTCCATCTGGTTTCTGTACAAATTGTAAGTAGCCTTTCGCTCCTTGTATTTTACCCATGCCACCTTCAGAATTTGAAAGAGAGTATTCCAGTCAACATTGTCAAAAGCTTTCTCTAAGTCTACAAATGCTATAAACGTAGGTTTGCCTTTCCTTAATCTATTTCCTAAGATAAGTCGTAGAGTCAGTATTGCCTCACGTGTTTCAACATTTCTAGGGAATCCAAACTGATCTTCCCCGAAGTCGGCTTCTACCAGTTTTTCCATTCGTCTGTAAAGAATTCGTGTTAGGATTTTGCAGCCGTGGCTTATGAAACTGATAGTTCGGTAATTTTCACATCTGTCAACACCTGCTTTCTTTGGGATTGGAATTATTATATTCTTCTTGAAGTCTGAGGGTATTTCGCATGTCTCATACATCTTGCTCACTAGATGGTAGAGTTTTGTCAGGACTGGCTCTCCCAAGGCTGTCAGTAGTTCAAATGGTTCTGAACGCTATGGGACTTAATATCTAAGGTCATCAGTCCCCTAGAACTTAGAACTACTTAAACCTAACTAACCTAAGGGCATCACACACATCCATGCGCGAGGCAGGATTCAAACCTGCTACCGTAGCGGTCGCGCGTTTCCAGACTGAAGCGCCTAGAACCGCTCGGCCACACCGGCCGGTGCTGTCAGTGGTTCTAATGGATGTTGTCTACTCCCGGGGCCTTGTTTCGACTTAGGTCTTTCAGTGCTCTGTCAAACTCTTCACGCAGTATCGTATCTCCTATTTTATCTTCATGTACATTCTCTTCCATTTCTATAATTTGTCCTCAAGAACATCGCCCTTGTATAGACCCTCTACATACTCCTTCCACCTTTCTACTTTCCCTTCTTAGCTTAGAACTGAGTTTCCATCTGAAATCTTGATATTCATGCAAGTGGTTCTCTTTGCTCTAAAGGTCTCTTTAATTTTCCTGTAGGCAGTATCTATCTTACCCCTAGTGATACGCGCATCTACATCCTTACATTTGTCCTCTAGCCATCCCTGCTTAGCCATTTTGCACTTCCTGTCGATCTCATTTTTGATACGTTTCTATTCCTTTTTGTCTGCTTCATTTATTGCATTTTTATGTTTTCTGCTTTTATCAACTAAATTCAATATCTCTTCTGCCACCGAAGGATTTCTATTAGCCTTCTTCTTTTTACCTGCTTGATCCTCTGCTACCTTCACTATTTCATCTCTCAAAGCTACCCATTCCTCTTCTACTCTATTTCTTTCCCCCATTCTTGTCAATCGTTCCCTAATGCTTTCTCTGAAGCTCTCTATTACCTCTAGTTCTTTCAGTTTATCCAGGACCCATCTCCTTAAATTCCCACCATTTCGCAGTTTCTTCAGTTTTAATCTACAGTTCATAACCAATAGATTGTGGTCAGAGTCCACATCTGCCCCTGGAAATTTCTTACAACTTAAAACCTGGTTCCTGAATCTCTGTCTTACCATTACATAATCTATCAGAAACCTTCAAATATCTCCAGGCTTCTTCCATGTATGCAACCTTCTTTTATAATTCTTGAACCAAGTGTTAGCTATGATTAAGTTGTGCTCTGTGCAAAATTCTACCATGCGGCTTCCTCTTTCATTCCTTATTCCCATTCCATATTTACCTACTATGTTTCCTTCTCTTCCTTTTCCTACTATCGAGTTCCAGTCACTCAAGACTATTAAATTTTGGTCTCCATTCACTATCTCAATAATTGCTTTTATCTCATCATACATTTCATCACTCTCTTCGTCATCTGCGGAGCTAGTTGGCATGTAATCTTGTACTACTGTGGTAGGCGTGGGCTTCGTGTCTGTCTTGGCCACAATACTGCGTTCACTATGCTGTTTGTAGTAGCTTACCCGCACTCCTATTTTTTATTCATTATTATACCTAGTCCTGCATTACCCCTATTTGATTTTGTATTTATAACCCTGTATTCACCTGACCAGAAGTCTTGTTCCTCCTGCCACCGAACTTCGCTAATTACCACTATATTTAACTTTAACCTATCCATTTACCTTTTTAAATTTTCTAACCCACCTGCCCGATTAAGGGATCTGACATTCCACGCTCCGATCCGTAGAACGCCAGTTTTCTTTCTCCTGATAACAACGTCCTCTTGAGTAGTCCCTGTCGGGAGATCCGAATGGGGGACTATTTTACCTCCGGAATATTTTACCCAAGAGGACGCCATAATCATTTAACCATACAGTAAAGCTGTGTACCCTCGGGAAAAATTACGGCTGTAGTTTCCCCTTGCTTTCAGCCGTTCGCAGTACCAGCACAAAAAGGCCGTTCTGGTTAGTGTTACAAGGCCAGATCAGTCAATCACACAGACTTTAACTGCTGAAAAGGCTGCTGCCCTCCTTCAGGAACCACACGTTTGTCTGGCCTCTCAACAGATACCCCTTCGTTGTGGTTACACCTACGGTACGGCTATCTGTATCGCTGAGGCACGCAAGGCTCGCCACCAACGACAAGGTCCATGGTTCATGGGGGCAAGCTCAAAATCATACAAACAGGAAAGTATCAAAGAAACCAAAGAACTATGGAATCTTAATTGGTTGTACAATGTTCAAGGGGTGTTGCGGCAAAGAAAAACGGATTGATAAAACAACGTGCAAAGAAGCTTCTCGATATATTTCGAAAATACGAGTGATCAGAAGATGAAGTGAAGTAAGCTCTGAGTAAAGAAATTAAAGCTAGCTAATTTCGTAGCGACTCATGGGCGTATACTAACTTCACAGGTACTTGAAGACGAATTAAGGCCCTGCAACATAGGAACCAACGACCTAAAATTTTGGAATGTGTGGGGGAGATGATCGTAGATATATTTTTAGACAAATCATTCCACCTTTAGTACCGCCAGAAATTCTGAGTTGCCCAATGAAAGTACTGATCGCACACTTTTACTTGACCCCTGAGCGGAGGATACTGGGAACGGATGCTTGTGATCAGCTGGTAACACATTGGCTGCTGAGACAAGCCCTCGCCCCCCTTTTTCAGAGCAGCCAGCATATAGCGTATAAAATAAACGAACTGAGATGCATTAATTAGTCACAGAAGTGAAACGAAAGTAAATGGCGAATCACTCTTTTTTATAATTAATATCGATCACTACGCACGACAACGCACACGGATCAACGCTGTGTTTACAAAGGCTACTTATTGTTATGGCGGACAGTACTGTTATATAGCCAAAATTGGCAACGACCGTAAACATTCCTGAACAGCACGAAGCCAGCCGACTTCCACCGATCACAGAGCGGCCACGTAAATGTTAGCGATCAGTATGTAACCATTTCGTTACCTCTTTTTTTTTAACAGAACAAAAATCAGCAACATAAATAGACAATATTTTTATACAGTGTTGAGTATTTTATCACAATCTGCTAAAGACTTTGTGCTGGAACATTTTTATGACAGATTAACGATGAAAATTTAGTGGAGAGTATTGAGTATGCAATGAGATTTGCAAAGCCCACGGAAAAGAAACCTTACAGTTCAAAGTCGTGTTGCTGTCTTTGTCAATTATTGTGACTGATGGTAGCCTTGTAAGGCAACAACATACTACGTTTTTATTGTTAATTGCAACATAATTCTGACAGCCAGCGATGGAAGACTCTGTAATTAAGTTTTACAGTACAGTATTATATTTGAATCATTTCCCAAAAACTGGACTGTGTAGATAATTATACCTATTCCGAAATCTTGAGACATTGCAAGAGCTGACTTCTCCTATGGACCTACAGCTGCCTCATCGTACACAGCAAACACTACATAAAAAATAATTAAGAACCGATATCCTAGCCTGTTAACTTGATTCAGAAAAGATCGTTTCGTATCACGTAATTTGACTCAACTTACAATATGTATAGAAACAGCATATATGGAACCTCTGCATCTTACAGTCATGTTTGTAGACTTCGAAAGGGTATATCCCATTTCTAATTACGTTATCGATCCTTTTTTACGGAAAAAATTACAGATGTAAGACTACTCCACAATTTCGTGTACGGTATAAGCAAACTGCTAGTTACGAGGCGTGGACTTCTACATGTGTAAAATCAATGGCTTGGTCCTAGATAGAGCAGTGTTGGCGTTCCATCCGGACTAGAACCAAACTCTCCTCTAATTAAAGTTTACATAGTGGTCATGGGAACCCGGCTGCCAAGAGTCGTTGCAGTAATGCATTATGCGGTTAATACGTTTATGAAAACTTCAGACATTTGCCTTGAAGGAACAAAATAGACATTGAATTAGACGATATGACAGCTAAAAACTGATTAGCATGTAAAGGATTACTTATTTGAACTGTCAACACAACTATTGTCGATTTTGCCAGGTGATGAATCATGCAAGTCAAACAAAATGCTTTAGAATCAAATTACATGTGTCTAACAAATCTAGAACCGATTATGGTTGCATCTATATCAGCAGTAGCAATTGAAAAGATGTTTCCAGTTTATAACACAAAATCAGCTTCATTCATTGAGCACTTGCTAAGAAGCTATACGTTTCGTGCTAAAAAATGAGACTGCAGGAATGTCTAATACTACTTGCTTGAAAGTACTGTCAGACATATTCGTTCTAAAGTGACATTCTGCAGTGACATTCCACCCAATAACACATAAACTAGAATTGCTGTTTCCTTGGGAAATGAATAGTTGTAAATGTGCCAAAATATCTGACTTATGTACCAGCACTATACAGCTAAATAATTGGCGTTATCGATATATTTTACTGTCCTACAAAAGTATTTTTTGGAGCACAGTAATTAGTGAAAAACAGAATCACAGATAATTTCTCTCAGTATTTCAGTAACTACATGTATGGCTCCAAAGCTGCAGGTAAGGGCATAGTAGGATGAGCACTTCTTATGTCCACAAAAACGTACTGCACAACTGACAGAAACGAAGCAACAGCTTCATTTGCTGCCTTATGGTACGATTAGAAGCACACTGCAAGACATACTTCTACTATAATGCATATACAAGATTTTTTCAAGATATGCGTACCCTTTCCCTCGACAAAATATATAATCTCCTGGCTATAGCGATTATTAAAACTAGGTTAACGGTTGGAAACTACAGTACACAACTTTAGCGCGGCATCAGAGTGGAGCTATGACGCACGAGTTACCCAAATATGTGGTTTATTTCATTCGAAACACAAGGTTACGAAAGTTATGATACCAGGAAAAAGTTCTATAAACAAGGAAAACACAAACAATTATTTCGCACTATTTCACATACTGACCCACATTTAACGGAAATATGTACGTATTGTCCATGTAGTACTACGTAGCTTAGAAGTGTCATACTATTAGGCAGAGTCCACAGAGAGTCGACACTGGATTAATAAAAAATAGAGAAACGTTAAGATGGTGATGGTTATGCATCAAATGTTCTACATATTCTCCCCTCACCCCACATACCCCGACTTGGGTACAACGCACTGGTCGTTCATACAACCATGTGAAACGGTCAGGAAAGTCCTCCCTTGGGATGTTGGTCACCTCGCACGTCATACTGACTTGAATGCCGGGTATGTCGTCAAAACGTTGAGCCTTTATGCGTATTTCGGGCCTTTGTCTTTTTCTGGTACGTTCATACTGTATTCATAACACCAAGTCTCATCACCGGTCATAATTTTTTCCAGAAAAGAATTTTCCGCGTTTTGCATTTCAATCACGTCATGGCAGGCGTCCACAACTCATTGCTTCCTTTCGAGAGTCAAGGCGTGTGCAACAAACTTTGGACATACTTTTCTCTTCTTAAAAAAATTCTGGAGAATGTCTTGAACTCTTCATTTAGAGAGGTTGTTCCACTGTGATTTATAGGTCAAGGACGTTGATACACTACGGCTGCACTTCCGCTGCTTAACACTGTTGCTCAAAACTGACTGGTCGAATGGGCATCTGTTGTTTAATGTCGTTAATTGAAACTGTCACCATTGTTACTGCACAGGCGTCCCTTATACACCAATGATAAAATCGGTGTCGGACGGATGGTTTAACTAGCGAACATGCATTGTCAAACGTATAAGACTCTCCATTACGCATATCCCAGTAAAAAATTCCTGATTACTGGTGGCGCTTAACGCTCCTACAGAAATCCGCTTATTGACTGACGAAAGTTAACTGTCAGGCGACTACCAATGACAAATATTAGATGAGGAATACATCAATGTCACCATCTATGAAGCTATAGACTCAAAGACCTTTGATCTTGTTTGCCTACGTCACAGTAAAACATAAAAAGTCTTACACCTATATTATATCGTTCGCATCTGTTGTTATTTGACAGGCCGTAATTATCACTGATATATCATCCCTTGGATTCCCATCTGGGAAGATGATGCCGGCCAGGTTGGCCGAGCGGTTCTAGGCGCTACAGTCTGGAACCGCACGACCACTACGGTCGCAGGTTCGAATCCTGCCTCGGGCATTGGTGTGTGTGATGTCCTTAGGTTAGTTAGGTTTAAGTAGTTCTAAGTTCTAGGGGACTGATGACCTCAGAAGTTAAATCCCATAGTGCTCAGAGCCATTTGAACCATTTGAAGATGATATTTCAAATCCCCTTTCAGCCATCAGTTTTCCGTGATTTCACGAAATCGTTTAAGGAAAATGCCAGAAAGTTTCTTTTCAAAGGACATGGCCGACTTCTCTATCCTTCCTCAGTCTGACCTTGTGCTCTGTCTCTAGTGACCTCGTTGTCGATGTGGCGTTAAGCACATATTTTCTTAAAAATACACAACCCTTGGAAATCACTCGAATACTCATGACTAACGCTTCATTCTCATCCAAAAATACGCTCACTACGATATAGTAAATTACAGATTCCAAACATAAAAACTTGATTAAGCTGCTAAAGATACTAATTTGGTGGCTGCTTTTTACGAGAATTACGCTATAGTGGACCCAGTTACGTCCAATGGACACGTCTGTATTTTTCTCTAACACTCGTTGATCTCTGAGGCGCAAAATATTTCAATTTACTTTAAATTTCAAAGTAACCATAGCTTTTCTTGTAAATGCAATATATTCAAGCTGTCAATGATGCTTCCAAACAAATGCTGCTCATTCTTAAGGTGGTTTTCCACCTCTGATGAACCATATTCTTTACCATTATGTTCTTTGAACTTCATTTTAAAGTTTCTTCCTGTCTGACTCACGTACGTGAATTCAAAATGATGTCATTTTATTTCATATGCTCTCGCTTTACCAATCTAACTTTCATTTCTGCTAACCTTATATTTTGGTGTTTGTACAGTTTGTTATCTGTGCGGAATGCATTTTCATCTGCATTGTGGCAAAATATGAGATGATTTCTCACTGTGCAATGAGTCTACATTTTTGCAAATTTGATGTTTTTTATGACCTAGAGCTGTATTAATATTACCTATTAAACGCGTGACGCAACCATTTTCTACCGCTATTTGTCTAAGTGTTTTCATTTCTTTATCTTTGTTATTACAGCATCCCCTATTAACAGCAATTTTATGTTTATGGGGATGGTAAGAATTCTTCTTACTACTGCATATGTGAACGTGAGTTTCATATGTGGTCCTATCTCTAGCATACTATTCTTGTTTCTGATCTGTCAATACATCTTCCGTATATACCTACTTTATCACTCTAATTAACACTCGTGTGAAAGGCTTTTATATGACAGTTGGTCACTTACGATGTTATCGCCTTGTAGCTTCACTTGCATCATTGGTGTAATGGCGGAGCTTTTGAGTAACATTACACAACTGCACTTTGTATTTTGTCACTGTTTTCCGACGTAATTTACAGCACAAATTTTTTCGACATACGTGTAAACGTTATGCACATAATACAAGATGACGGACTTGTAGAAAATGAGTCAGTATCGATTATCGAGATTTTGTATCGATATTTTTGTTACTGACAGATTTATGTACAGTGACACATCCTGAATGTATTGAGTTAGAACTGCCTGAGACAGTTGAAGAATTTTGGGTTTTTGAATTCTGTTATCTCATTAAGAATGTTATCTCCCTGTTTTGTATTATGAATGAAAATTTCCATTTCTTCCATAGTATCCATTCTTTTCTTTTTTCCTATTTTATGTAAAATTTCGTGGTTGTCTTCGATTTTCAAAGCGTAGCCTGTGTCTTTAATGTGAGTTGCCACTGCTGATTTGTTACATTTATCAAGTATGTAGCGGACTAAATGTTCTTTGAATCGAGTTCTGAAATTTCTGCTTGTTTGGCCTGAATAATATTTATTGCATTGTTTGAAGGTAATTTTGTAAATGTCAGATGCATCAAGGCTTGTATCTGGTGGTTTTACAATGTGAATAAATTTCCTATTTAGGTTTTTGTAGGTGCTGAAGCTGATTTTTACGTCTGTATTTTTGAATAGTGCTTGCTAATATGTCGGATACTATTCCAACATATGGCATTTTTACATATTTGTCTGCTGGGGCACTATCAGTTGTGAGTGTAGTTTGATGTTGCTTATTCAGTTTGTTTTTTACCTGTTGTGAGATGGTATTAATTAGTGAAGGATCATATCCATTGTTTATTGCGATATATGTTATGGTTTCTATATCTTGTTGGAGTTCTGTATATTGAAGAGGAAATTTATGTGCTCTGTACAGTATTGATCTATAAGCAGCTTTTTTGTGGGAGGTGGGATGTGTAGAGGAGTTTAGTATAGTGATGTCAGAGGCAGTTGGTTTTCTGTAAACATTGAAAGCTACCTATTGGTTCTGTTTTGATATTTTCATGTCAAGAAAAAGTATGGTGTTGTTCTCTTCTTGTTCAAGGGTGAATTGAATATTTTTATGAAGGCTATTGAATTTGTTAAAAACGTTTGTCACTTCATCTTCTGTGTCAACAAATAGAATGAGGGTGTCATCTACATATCTCTTGTAGAATTTAACTTTCCTTGCGATGTTATTATTTAGTGTCAGTATTTTATTTTCTATGTGGTTGATAAATATTTCAGCTATTAGGTTACTGAGAGGGCTTCCTCTTGCTAGTCCTAGGCTCTGCTTATAAATTTTATTGTTGAAATAGAAGTAATTATGTAAGAGTACTAAATTAAGTATATCTAAAAGTTCTATGATTTCTGGTTTGCTCATTGTCTTGTTCCTCAATAGGTTCATTGTTATTATCTCAACTGTTTCATCTACAGGTATACTACTGTAAAAGTTTACAATATCTGGGGATAGAAGCTTAGCGTGAGGTGGTACTGCCAAATCGTTAAAACTGTTGATAAGTTCATAGCTGTTATTTATGGAATATGATATTTCAAATGTGTATTTTTCTACAAGTATGTCATTTAGTTCTCTCATTCATTTGTAGGCTGTGGTATTTATTGAGTTCACGATAGGTCTGATAAGTGTGTTGGTTTTATGGACTTTCCAGTGTGCTCTGAGTTTAGGGGCTATCAGGTTCATCACAATGAGGTCTCGTACTCCGTTCTTAGTGAAAAGGAAGTTACTGTTGTTGAGTCATTTTCTTATTTTAGTTTGAAACTTTGGTGCGGAGGCAACCTGAAGTTTATGTATGTGATTGTTTGCAAATAATTAGAGTGTTTTAAGTATACAATCATCTTTAAACATAATTACTGTTGTGGCATCTTCATCAGATTTTACTACCACGGCATTATGGTTTTGCAATTTTTATTGATTGGTTGAAGTACATTTATTTCAGAGTTATTTATTTTTGTTGCTCTAGTGGTTAAGTGCTTTTGTATAATTTTAGTAGCCTTGTGGCCTAGTACCGTTGGTTCATTGTTGTTAAGTTTTGCAGAATCACTGGCTATCTTTAGTGAGCATATGCTGTCTTTTATATTGTTGTGACTGATTCTTGGATTTATATTATGTTTCAAACACTTATTTAGCAGTGTCATTTCTGTCTGATTAAAATGAGTGTTAGTTCAATTTACAACTCTTAGAAAAATTTGTGGGGGTTTCTGCTCTTATTTAGGTATTTATTGATAGGTAGATTGTTTCTTTTTCTCAAATTGTCAAGTTTCTATTGATGAGTGCTGTTTACTTTATTTATTATATCTCAATAAGAAATTGCAAAACCATGATGCCCTAGCGAGAGTTTTTATTGCCAACCCTATCTTGGCCAGCAAGGTCGCCGGATCTCTCCCCAACTGATAACGTTTGGAGCATTATGGAAAGGGCCCTCCAATGCCCAATGTTGTCGGGATTCTGACGATCTAACGCTCCAATTGGACAGAAATTGGCCCGATATCTGTCAGGAGGACATCCAGCAACTCTGTCAATCAATGCCAAGCCGAATAACTGCTTGCATAACGGCCAGAGGTAGACGAACGTGTTATTGACTTGTTCAATTTGTGAAGCTCTTTCTCTTGTATAAATCACAGATTTTTTTCCGAAATTGTAATCATTTGCTTTTATGTATATGTACATCACATCTAACGGTTTCCCATTCGGATAATGTCTTCGTGGTGCGTAGTTATTTGTATCTTAGAGGGTATGTTAGTCTTACCCTAGCCTAATCTGAATAAACCTCAACTGCAAAAACATGAAAGGAAAATGCTATATGACTTTTTGCCATAACTACATCATGTCATACCCTGTCGGAAATTCATTTCCTGCTCGCTGTGGTCCTAATAGAAACTGTTGTGGTGTTAACAATGTTGTACTTAGTTGTCCCTGTGTGGCGCAGTAAATTGCTTCTTGTACCTTATCTATTTCCATTCTGAAATCTACCAAGCTATTAGCTAGTTCCCACAGCAATCGAGATGCTACTAGTTTCTCACTTAGTGTCCTAAAATGATTTTGGATCTTAATTATATCCGATTCACAAGCGTGTGAAAACACTATGCCCAATCGGGCTACTACTAGTTTCTCGCCTAGTGCCCTAAAAAGATTTTGGATCTTAATTACATCCGATTTACATGCCTGTGAAAACACTATATTCTGCCATCATCGTCGAGACCACCTAGGAGAAAGGAATGTATTGAATCCCCTCCGTCCTTAGGATGAAAGTCTGTCTTACCAAAAACTACACATAATACAGCAAACTAAATAAAATAACGTTAACCTAGGCAACCAAACATAGCACTAAATGCAATATACTGTTACTCTATCATTTATTCCCGGATCTAAGTCCACGTGGTACATTCTGTGCTACTTTTGTTACGTGTGGAACGTTTTCTTTTGTGGTAACAGTGACAGTACTTTTTGTAATACATCAACAGTACTTTCAATAGGTTTTATATGACTAAAATGTACTATCGATGTTTTCATCGGCAACTGCAACTTGAAATCGACCGGTAAAGTAATCTTCACTACCTGATTAATATGGTACTTGAAATTTTATCAAGAGTTTCCTAGTTTTACCCTTTTGGTATAAACATTGGTCAGTAGCATCCTCTACCCTACGCGCTACTGAGGTACCCCGCCCAGTGCGTTCTTCGGGCTCTAGTGCTTTTGTATTAGCTCGCTTTACGTGTTGCCATACGTCTTTTAACGTTTTCGCGAATTACTTTACATTTTCTCTCGGTGTTCCAGACTTTGGGTAGATCATGTCAACAGTTGAGAGCATCTTTCACCCATACACTACTTCATATGGTGAGCGACCTATTCCTGTGCGGATTTTTGAGCTGTACACACACACAGACACACACACACACACACACACACACACACACACACACACACACTAGATATTTAAACACATATGGCTATTCACTTAGTAACTTAACATTTTCACTATGGTACAATAGTCTCGCTCCGTATAAACATTTGCTTATGGGTCTACTGGATTAGTACACAATTCTTCACTTTCAGTAGGTATGTAATTATGTCAACAGCTCGGACATGAAATTAGTGCCTTGATCTGCGACAATAGCTTCTTGTACTGCAAATTAAGAATTCAATTATTAGTCATAGCTTGAGCTAAAGTGCTCGTTTTTTGATATGGTACTGCTATCATTGGCAGGTATCTCGATATATTTCGATCATAGTACATACTTAATCCCTGTGCTAATCTTTTGTTAAACGGTCATAGTACGCCAGTTCCTGCCATCTGGAAAGCTTTTCCTGGTTCTGGTAACATCTGGAGTTGTACCTTTGGGCGACAAATCTGTTCGTTGAGCACAAGGAATGCTATTTCTAACGTAGTGCCCCACATCACTATGTCATGTTCTCCACTAAAATCTCTCTGCAATCTGTCTGTCAGTAGCTCTTTTACCTCCATATCCTGACAGTATATGGTCATGTCCTTGTTGTAACACTTTGGTTTGAAGTGATGTAGGAATGATGATGGGTGGTCAGCATTTTGTTGACCTACAGAGCAAACCTTCAAGCATAAGAAGTTATGGTTGCTTGCTGTATAATTTTCATTCCTTGGCAGCCGTTTGCGCTTTCTTTAAATCTGTCAAACTTAAAACAGATACTTCCTACACCACAATTTTCCTACTGATCATGTCCTCCTTCGTGTGTTTAACATCAGGTTTGTGAACTACTTTATGTTGAAAGTCATTAAATTTCTGTGCACATCTCGTTAGTCGACTTGAAAGGTCTTTTAGTCCCAATAAGCACTTCAAGGATGCATGATCTGTAACTACTTTAAATTTACAACCATATAAATAACAACGTAAGTACGAAATACTTTATATTAGAGGTAACATCTATTTGTATGTAGTCGAATAGTTGCACTCAGCCTTGTTCAGCTGGTGAGATGTATACGCTACTGGATGTTCCTGACCATCTGCATTTTGACGGAAAATGGCACATATAGTAGTACTGGTTGCATCACATGATACTAATAAGTCTTTGGCAAAATAAGGAAAACTAATACAGGCTTAGAAGTTAATCTCTTTTTTAAATTTTTAAATGCTGTCTGATACTCTGATGTCCAATGACACGTAACTCGTTTCTTCAGTAATATAGCCAATTGTTGTACAATTTTCTGCAAACACTTTGACAAATTTTCGGTAATAATCTGTTAATCCAAAGACTGATTGTAAATGTTTCACTGTTTGTGAACCCACAAAAGCACACACAGCTGAAGTGTGACGAGGATACGTCTTCACTCCATCTTGGCTAATAATATGCTCAAGATAATTAATACTTGAACATGCAAGGATATTTGTCAATGGTCAGCGTGAGCTGAACTGTTCTTAATCTTTCAAATATTTCTCTCAGGCATTTCACGACTTCATCTAAACTTTTAGGAAAAATTATTGTATCATCCAAATAAACCACGGTTTCAAACGCTGAAGAACTCCATCAAGCAGTGTAATGTTGCAGCCGCATTCTTTAACTCAAAACTCATTCTGCCTTAGACCTATCTTCCGGAAATACGTCAGTTTGGTGATAACTACTCTGTAAGTGTATCGTGGAAAAGAATTTACGCTGTGCCAGGTTATCCAAAGCTTCGTTAAATTACGAATCGTATACACATCAGCTAATGTACGTTATCTTAAAAATCTGTAATCACAACACAACCGGTACTTATTTGTTCCATAAGGTGACTTGTTAGGTATAATTACTGTACTTGCTGACCAAGAACTATGACTGTGTTCTGTTATGCTTTCCTCAAGTTGCTGACCTACTGTATAAACAGTTCTATCAGCAGTTGGACGTGCTTCGGTAACTTGTATTGCTTTCGGTACTCTGGTGTATGATTGCCTGCTGGAATCTGAAGCTCTGTTATGGATGTGGTTGACAATGGACTGTCTGCATTAAACAAACTTTTGTTTTTTGGTAACCGCGACTACATGGTCGATCAATAATTAGCCTTTAAATTAGTGACAAACCTACGCAACACAGATGTGCTGACAGTTTTCTTGACACTGTTCTCTGTCATTGACCTCCCGGTGTCTTTTTCATTGGGTATTTCTAGAGTAGCTATTACCAACCCCTTCGGAAGACTAGCTTCGTCGTTTCAGGAAGTATCCGGTCTTGTTGGTATCATAACCTTGCCATTTATGACCCTAGCATGGGCTATACTTCGTTATTCGAAACACTGCTCTTTATTCAAACTGTCATTACTAAACAATGGTTCTATCAAACACACAGTTTTCTGTGGTAAATCGAGGTCTGTTGTAACCCAAATTACCTTTCTTGTACCTGCTGGTACTCGGTCGCGTGAAACAACTTTTAATGACGTTGTACACTGTTCAGCTACTACCTTACCAAAGGGTGTGCTTTGTGACGTAGTAAAATTTATAACTGCTGTACCCATGAGAAACGAAATCCTGTTCAGATTAACTGTTTGTTGCCAAAGGTCGATTTTAGCATAAAGCCTAACCAGAAGATCTAATACAAGTACTGTAGAAAACTCCTGCCCCACAGTTGGAACACTCCAATATACTTACGAAAACATGTGGTTTCTACCTTAAAGTTAAGCTGTGATGTCCCAACTGAATCTATCCAATTATCGCCTATTGCGTAAAATCTGTATTTCAGAGTTTCCAGCCTCCTCTTGTCCATAAGGCCCAGACTCACAACCGATACGTGTGCTCCGGTATCCAATAGAAATTTATATTTCTTCTTATTCACACAAGCTATCTACCAACAATCCGTCTCTGTATACGTTTTTACGGGGAATTCTTCTTACGGAAGGAAGATTCCCGTTTGTATTTAACTATTTCCTTTTCTCATTGTATTTGCTCTGCATTCTAGTTTCACAGTCCCGACCCTTATGCCCAACGCGTTGGCAGTTATAGCACTGTGGTCGGTGACATTGCCTTCAAATGCCCCTTGTGGCCACAGCGCTAAGATTCCTTAACAGGCGTAAATATCTTTCGCTCATTCGCATTTTTGTTGCACTGTCTATTTATTGCAAACGTGGGGCAACGTAAAGTGCTGCAGCTAAATCGTCATGGTTTGTCATTCGCACCCACTGTGAAAAATCTGTGGGAACCCTTCTCAGGAAAATGTCTAATACCCTATTCTATGCCTCTTTGAGCATGACCTTATCTGCATGTAGCTTCCATATCAGCTCTTACGTCTGTGCATTTACCTTGCGTATCTTTTTAGAAAATAACTGTTTCATTAGCTTTTTTGTGTTATGCTGTTGAGTTTCTCACTAGAAAACTATGTACCATTTTGTTTTCTATGCCTTGGCTGTAAATCCTCTGCTAATTCCCCAAATTTGGATGCCTTATTAAGAACTTAACGTTATGGGATGTAGATTTCATCCTCGCCGATGATACATTAGTAGCAGACGCAAACATGTTTCGTTTGACCAGATACTTAGCGGCGGCTAAAGCCTAGTTTATAAACACACTGACGTCCTCTGTTGTTTTCCCAGACAAGTTGGTTATGAAATTTCTGGCTGAAGGATCAACGGATGAAGGGGGAACATTCACTACAGTTTCAACTTCATTGATACCTGATTGTGACTGCTGTTCTACTTGTAACTGCTGACTTAGCTGTTCATTAAATGCTTAATGTTATTCACTGTGCTCTAACAGTTTGGATACTTGATCCATAAGAGCGGTTTTCGTATCACTAGTACTAGCTGAGCGTGTCTGTACCATGTCTGTGTAACTTAATTTCCACTTTTTTTTTACGCCAACAAACGAGTATCATTTCAAATACTATCTCAGTAACTACAATCACGCATTAAAACAATTGCACCTAATTCCTACACCTAATTCTTGTCCAGCGACACTCTGAGCAATCATCCGCTGTGTGCCCGTATCTTCTGCAAGCAGTACATGTCGCAGGTATAAATTTATCACAAGGTGCTCTATCACCTGTTAAATTACAAATTTTGCAGCGTGTCCAAAAAAAAGGTACTCTTGTCGAATGTTACCCACAAATTGAGATAAATCAGCTGGCTGACCAGGCCTATAGAAAGTAACTTTGCAGTCTTCAAGTCCTATCGTGCACATGGCAACAAATACAATTCCCCTAAGTAACAGTTTCTTTTTCCGATTCACCCTGTGTGACTGTTAAGAATGTCGGTGGTCTGGTCCGGAAGTGGTTCTGAACTTGTCATCCTCCAATTCCTGTTGGTGCTAGGCTGGAGCACTTCTGACATCAAATTGCTATGGATAATCCACTTGTGGGCTAGGAAACCCCTACTGTTTCTCAGGATGAAGGCCGAGGAACCTGCATGGCGTCACCAGACGCAATAAAACGGGATTAAATATTACGTCATTTATTTCTCTGAATACATCTTGCCGCTGTATCTTCGTCGGCGGGTGATGGCTTAGCAAGCCGGCGAGGAATCAAAAAATGACTCCGAGCACTATGGGACTTAACACCTATGGTCATCAGTCCCCTAGAACTTAGAACTACCTAAACCTAACGAACCTAAGGACAGCACACAACACCCAACCATCACGAGGCAGAGAAAATCCCTGACCCCGCCGGGAATCGACCCGGGAACCCGGGCGTGGGAAGCGAGAACGCTACCGCACGACCACGAGATGCGGGCAAGGCGAGGAATCTGCTGATCCAGTAGCTGGCTTAGGGTGCCATATCTTGTTCCATCATCCTGTGCCCAGGGCGGTGAATTCTAGTAAGCGGGTTGCCACCTGTGGTGTGAAAGGCGCGCCCCATTCAAAGCTCTGCTCAGAGATGGCCGTGACCACGGCATGCGTTTGTTGTGTGTCACACGCCGTTCTGGGAGTACTCTGTCACTTCCAGCCCATTACCTGTGTTGTCCCACGAGATGGACTGCGATGGTGGATGCCATGAGGTCGTGTGGAATGCTGATCCTAGCCCGCAGGTTTGGTAGGCCGTCTAACCCAAACGATGCTGCAGTTTAGAGCAATTTGCGCCGGAGCCCAGAACGGTGTTGGTAGGTTCCTGGACTACATGTCAGTGGTGGCAGGTAATGAAGGCTGGCTTCTATCTTCCATGGCTACGAATCGATGGTGGCAGGAGTTTGACTGGCACTGGAAAAACTTCACACAAGCTGCTGCAATACAATAATCAGAGAGTCGAACGTGAACGACATGAACGCTATCGATACTACTGATCCACTGACTCTAGCCTAGCGAGGAGGAGTATCTATGGCGTCGAAGAGGTGCTCTGCTTTTTAACGTCATTTGTCATCACCGAATTGGTTCTGCTTGTACGAGTTGTCAGCAGTCTTCCGTTCTACTACTTTTGCTGACCTAATTTGTTTCAGTGTCTTAAGTGCTATGTCAAATCCCTAATGGACGTTGCTGTGTCCTACTTAGCGCTTCTTACATAATGTTACGAGGGTAATTGCGGCAGGTTGATCTGCACTCGCCTAAATCTTTTTACTGACTCACGCTGACACACAAAAGTGTCGATGTCGCACTCTTGGTGAGCGAGTAACCGAGTTGTAATGTTTACACATAGCGACTGGATCTTGTGATTGAGCAATGAAGTTATGTTCAGATTTAGAAAATTTCAATTTCTAGTTCCCTTACCTCCTTGATGCCGAACATTTCTTTGTCCTATTATCAAAGTATGGGGGTCTGGTTTCTTTGAAATTTACTTTTATTAAACTAAAATTAAATCAATGACTTATTCCTGCTTGCTTGTAACCTACTAGTGTAGTCATATTGCGCTTCTATGGTCCAGTTCAAAAACGAACGAATCAACTTTGTCAACATTATGTTCTTGTTTCATAAAGATGACTATATTTCCTTTGTCGCCTTGCACCATTAACGCTTCATTTTCTTCCAGTTTCGATCTGATGAGTTTTGACTTTTCGCTTCTATGCTCACCCTCCCAATTGATAACTCACTTTTAATTATTTTATTTGCCTTATATACTAAATTACGTTGTTCTACTCTCGATAATGTTAACTAAAATGTTTTGTAAAATATTGGTAGCTAGCAAATTTCGAGAATTTTATAATGGAAAGTCGATGTTAGGATAGGAATTGTATAAAAGTACATTTGCATTTCCTGAGAGCACTTTCTGCTGTACAGTCTGCCGAATTATATAATGATATCTGTTGAAGTTTTTAAGGAAAAATAGATTTAGCAGAAATCAAAGAGTGTGATATAAATGGGGCGGATAAATGTGATGTGAGAAATAACATATTTCATCCAAGGGTTAAAAACTATACTAACAGAGCGTTCTCCAACGAGGAAGTTTCTCTTCTGTATAAAGACATCAAATACAAGGTTCCATCTACAGTGATGACGAAAAAATGCGTAAAATAGTGGCCACAATCAAAAAGATTTGAGATAATTTAAACCTGTCGAGACAGGGACAATTTCATTTAGTATGTGCAAACAATTTCGAAAATGTTTATTGTATGACAGTTTCAACTGCATGCCATTTCGTGGCTTACATACATGGAACGCAACATGGAGACACAACACTGGATGATGTAGTGACATTACGCTTGAAGATACTACGAAAGCATGATCTTCCTAAAGTATCCGATTACTTCTGATGATTACTTAAAAATCATGATACATTTTTATCTGTTTCTCTGTGTTTCAGCTGTTTTCTCTTTCCATCACCTTGTAACACAACTTCACTTCTTTACACGCGTGTTCTTTCTTCTGTGAATCTATATGTGTTGTTAATTTATGTGCTCTCTTCCTCTGGTCTGTGTACGTTATGTGCCCAAAATTTACTGAACTGTTTTTTCATCCTTTGACTTTACCTCATATGCCTGATCTAGACATAATTATGGCCAATAATTTTGATTTTTTCGTAGCAGCAATTACTTATGTGTTGCCCTACGCAGCTCCTACATGATAGAGCTTTAGGTATAAAATCTGAAAATTTCGGATTAAGCGTTTGGTATCACCTTGTGTGTGCAGTGATTACTTGTTGTAATGTATCACCTATTTAATTAGTACATATCCAATAATTATGGTTACTAAACTTTACCATCTGATGTATTTTCCAGAAGTCGAATATTGTCTACTCTATGATGACACTTTAAGTGAAAACATCAATAAATTTTTGTCTGAGGATCACACGTTTGAGGAATATCTTGAAAAAATCGACTACTTCAAGAGGTATTTACATAAGACACAGAATATGGTAATGAACATCTATTTTCCAGTTGGAAGGTGAGTTTAGAAATTAAAAGCTAATTATAATTCATACAACATTACATTAGGAATTACATCCTAACAAAATAATTAATTATACTGTAGATACAAGGTAGATTAAAAATACTACTTTTTCTGTGCATAGAGGAAATTTTATAGTGCTTAAAGAAAAAACTACCCAAGCAGTTTTATTTTATTTTATTTTCATACACTAAGCTAAGTAACTGATACATTTAATGACTAAAATAAAGTAATAAGGTACATATAGAGTCCATGATCGCTGGTAACAAATAATGAGAACTCTTTATGGTTATGGGATACAAATAAAATTATTTTATATTGTTAAGCAAAGAAAAGGTAAATAACAGTAAAAATAGCTTGTTATACAGGGTTATTGCGACATTATCTTCTCTTTATGCGCTGGCTTCCGAAGGGTAAAGATTAATTGATGTAGATGTGCACTGTCGCGCTATAGGTTGTAATTTCTTAAGAAGTTCAAGATAATTTTATATTTATGTGAGGACAGTGCCGATATTACCCATCTCCGTAACTGACGTCGCTAACTCACGCCTGTCAGGTGGCACTAGACTCGGTGGTTAGCCCGTTCGAATCCAGGTCGTGCATAAAATTTTCATCACTACTATCTGCCTGGTAAAGGAAGGACAGGTGCTGGCGTATAGTTCTTGATCACCATACATTGCATTAATTACTGTAATCCGTCCGTCGGATGGGGACGTTAAACCTAGCGGCCCCCTTTGTGGTATTCGAGGCGGGTAGGCTATGAATCAACGCCGGGATTCATCCTCTCCATTCTCTCATCAACGTACAACACAAACAGGAAACCACATTGCACACACTTATCTCAGTCATTTGCACTCATAACACTTAATACAGGCACAACCACCACACTTAGAGACAGAAATGTGTTATTCTGCACGAATGACGGGAAAACCTTTCCTATAGGCAGCTAAACCTACAGTTCGGGGTCTCCCAGCCAACCATACCATACGATAATCAACTGAGTGATGATATTAGTGGAAAATTGGTATTTCAAATTGCTATGTCTCTTTCACGAAACCACATGCTGTCTGCGTTACCACTCACAAAAAACAAATGCAGTTTTAATAATTTTATGATATCACGTTTCATGAAAACGTTGCGGTTTTTCTAACCTTTATCCTCTGGAGATGACTAGGGAATTAATGGAATTTAATCCTGATCATAGACGTTAGGTATCCTTCAGTCGTTAACTACGATATGGAGAAAGTAGGTTGTGCAATTTAGTATTGATAGCGTCTCTGCCATACCTTTCTTTCCACTCATTCTCCGCAACATAAATTGACCCATCAGTAACAGACTCCAAAGAGCAGAGCATTAGTCGGCGTTGAATGGATCGCTCCGACAGAGTTTCTAATGCAGTTTACTTTGCCTAATTTGGCAAGACTGAACTTGATGCTACTGTGGTAAAAGATTGAATCATAATTCAATTGTTTCGCACCAGCGATTGACACAGCATGAGTCTTATGACGGGATGTGCGCTCCACGAATTAACAGAGAACGTTTATCGTTTGTCCTAGTCCCGGAATCGGATGTCTGATGTGGCCACAGGATGGCAGTCGTGATTCGTAGATTAACTCCAGGAATAGTGAAGTCGAGGTTACTGATATTGTAAAGTCTACCAACAAGACGTTGTACAATATTTTTGTAAGAGTACACACATTAATTGTGAATTTTAAGATCATAAATGCTGGCCAATTTTACATTAGTGAACAGCCAAGTAATATGACAGCAATATCTATTCTATGAAATGTATCCTGGAGAGACGTGGCGATTGGGTATAGTATCTTCAGTACATTGTAAATATTTGGACAAGTGGTGGTAGAGAAGTTTCAGTACTAGCAGTATACAGGGCGACAAAAAAATTATTCCATACATTGAAAGGTGGTAGTATGGGCCAAAACATCCCAAAAACGCTCTGTAAACATGGCCACTGAAATGCACACATTTAGAGCTTTGAGACTTGTTCATCTTCGCTACTGTGAAACACATCGCATCTACTGCAAGTTCTCTGCTATTAAGAACGACTTACATAATCCAGTAAACAACTGAGGATATATTTATCTTTCATTGTCCTTGGATACAGTATGCAGCAAACATTTGTTCATGTCATTACTGTAAACCATATTCACAGTTCTGGGTGACAGCAGCACATACATTAGTAGGTAGGTCATGGTGCCAAAGAATTTGCAGTCTAATAGATGTGTTTCACAGTAGCAAATATGAATAATTCATACAGCTCTTTAGGTATGCATTTTAGAACCCATATTCACTGGACAACATTTTTTATTTTTTCGGTCCATACTACCACCTCTCAAAATATATAATTTTCTTAAACATCTTGTATAATTTCCCGGAGATGTGATCTGTCTATGACACAATAACGGCATAAAACACTGTCACATTCCAGGGACGTAACTCCGCTGCCATCGCTGTCAGCAGTAAATGCAGTGACCCTTAGTAGTTCGGCCGCTTATGCGTCGACCTCCTTCCATGTGACGACACCAACACCTAGAAGACTGCTCCGTTCGGGACGTTCCCACGCAACACAGAAAAACAGCTTCTTCCACGTGGTTCACTTCCAGACAGTAGGTCTGCTCTGGGCGGCAATTTCAGGGGGCGCCTAGCATCCATCGCACGTTGGTGTTCTGATTGTTCATATGACTTTGAAACGCATAGCTGTTGGTTTTCGAACATTTTAGGACGCATTCTAAGTTGTTTCCTGAACGAATCATAAGTTGATTTTTGAATGTGTGCGTGGTGTATACAGGGTGTTACTCAAAGGTACGGCCAAACTTTCAGGAAACATTCCTCACACACAAAGAAAGAAAGTATTTTATGTGGACATGTGTCCGGAAACGCTTACTTTCCATGTTAGAGCTCATTCTATTACTTCTCTTCAAATCACATTAATCATGGAATGGAAACACACAGCAACAGAACATACCAGTGTGACTTCAAACACTTTGTTACAGGAAATGTTCAAAATGTCCTCCGTTAGCGAGGATACACGCATCCACCCTCCGTCGCATGGAATCCCTGATGCGCTGATGCGGCCCTGGAGAATGGCGTATTGTATCACAGCCGTCCACAATACGAGCACGGAAAGTCTCTACATTTGGTACCCGGGTTGTGTAGACAAGAGCTTTCAAATGCCCCCATAAATGAAAATCAAGAGGGTTGATCTCAAGAGAGCGTGGAGGCCATGGAATTGGTTCGCCTCTACCAATCCATCGGTCACCGAATCTGTTGTTGAGAAGCGTACGAACACTTCGACTGAAATGTGCAGGAGCTCCATCGTGCATGAACCACATGTTGTGTCGTACTTGTAAAGGCACATGTTCTAGCAGCACAGGTAGAGTATCCCGTATGAAATCATGATAACGTGCTCCACTGAGCGTAGGTGGAAGAACATGGGGCCCAATCAAGACATCACCAACAATGCCTGCCCAAACGCTCACAGAAAATCTGTGTTGATGACGTGATTGCACAATTGCGTGCGGATTCTCGTCAGCCCATACATGTTGGTTGTGAAAATTTACAATTTGATCACGTTGGAATGAAGCCTCATCCGTAAAGAGAACATTTTCACTGAAATGAGGATTGACACATTGTTGGATGAACCATTCGCAGAAGTGTACCCGTGGAGGCCAATCAGCTGCTGATGGTGCCTGCTCACGCTGTACATGGTAACATGGTACGGAAGCAACTGGTTCTCTCGTAGCACTCTCCATACAGTGACGCGGTCAACGTTATCTTGTACAGCAGCAACTTCTCTGACGCTGACATTAGGGTCATCGTCAACTGCACGAAGAATTGCCTCGTCCATTGCAGGTGTCCTCGTCGTTCTAGGTCTTCCCCAGTCGCGAGTCATAGGCTGGAATGAACCGTGCTCCCTAAGACGCCGATCAATTGCTACGAACGTCTTCCTGTCGGGACACCTTCGTTCTGGAAATCTGTCTCGATACAAACGTACCGCGCACGGCTATTGCCCCGTGCTAATCCATACATTAAATGAGCATCTGCCAACTCCGAATTTGTAAACATTGCACTGACTGCAAAACTACGTTCGTGATGAACACTAATCTGTTGATGCTACGTACTGATGTGCTTGATGCTAGTACTGTAAAGCAATGAGTCGCATGTCAACACAAGCACCGAAGTCAACATTACCTTCCTTCAATTGGGCCAACTGGCTGTGAATCGAGGAAGTACAGTACATACTGCCGAAACTAAAATGAGCTCTAACATGGAAATTAAGCGTTTCGGGAGACATGTCCACATAACATCTTTTCTTTATTTGTGTGTGAGGAATTTTTCCTGAAAGTTTGGCCGTACCTTTTTATAACACCCCGTATAATGTCCCGGTCAGGGGAATCCCGTCGCATCTAGAAATAAGACCTTTCTCTCGGACAAAAGGGGGTGGGGCTGTACGACGTGAGCCGAAACGACCCGAGCCGAATAAACCCGAACGGATGAATACCAATCACTGTTTTGGTTATTTGGTTGACTGGGTGTGCGAATGATAAACTGTTAAATTCTTAGCGAAATCCATGAATTCAAAAAAATGGCTCTGAGCACTATGGGACTTAACTTCTGAGGTCATCAGTCCCCTAGAACTTAGAACTACTTAAACCTAACTAACCTAAGAACATCACATACATCCATTCCCGAGGCAGGATTCGAACCTTCGACCGTAGTGGTCGCGCGGTTCCAGACTGTAGCACCTAGAACCGCTCGGCCACACCGGCCGGCCCATGAATTCAGACCACCAAAGTTGAAATAAACGACTAACAGGAATAACAGGTAAGAAAGCTTACATATTACCTTCTCAGTGAAACAAAGAAAATGAAATTCTTACAGAAATTTTTTGCCAGATCGCTGCACTACTAAGGGCTAGTTGTACAGTCCTCGGCTGGCAGCCGCTTAATTCTGTTCAATGAATAGCGCGGAAAACGAGTTGAACGAACACGTAATAACACTAAAAGGAGAATAAACGCAGGATAACTCAACTGGTGGTTCTGGGAGGGCTAGTGAAGTTAAACGAAGAATAAGTTTAACAATGGCAGGCATAGTTATAAAATTATAGAGGACAAGGTTGTTTGTTGGAACCAGAAATGGGAAGAAATGTGGACATCACACAAATTATATGGAGGAATATGATGATTCCAAATGTATGTAAAAATTTCGTGCTACTACTGCTTGAAAAACTGGAACGTATGAATGAAATGTGAAACTATTTCCGATCATAAAACTTTTTGCTTGTAGTAGACCTAATAGACATTTGACATTGGTACCTCGTGAATTATATTATGTTGTTTTGTTATGTAAATGAGGTATATAAAATGACAAAATAGTTCTAATGGCTCTGAGCACTATGGGACTCAACTTCTGAGGTCATTAGTCCCCTAGAACTTAGAACTAGTTAAACCTAACTAACCTAAGGACATCACACACATCCATGCCCGAGGCAGGATTCGAACCTGCGACCGTAGCGGTCTCGCGGTTCCAGACTGCAGCGCCTAGAACCTCACGGCCACTTCGGCCGGCCTATAAAATGACAACTTCTGCCAAAACAGTCTCGTGTATTTGGCGTGTTTTACAATTGCTGCAATATTAAAAGGGCTGTTTCATTTTATCTAGCAGAAAGTGACAAAATAGGCGTAATAAAATCGAGAAACCATACCAGTCTTGAGTACTATTCACATTAATAGCTTTTTCGGTATTAGACACCGAAAGTTTGATTTTTCATGTAACAAATCGTTTGACGATCTTTGATGAGGTAATAGATTCTTTCGCAGAAAGGAAAGCACGCCCTTTAAAGCTGTAGCAAGATTAGAGAGAAAAAATGCCGGACCTAAGGGCTGAAGAAATGTGAAAAGCCATGCTTGTCTCTTGTCTTTACTGCTTTTATGTTTCCTATATCGAATTTTATGTCCGCATAAGACAAAGTTATCAGCTAGTAGGTAAGGGGTTAGGATATCAAACCAGCCAACTGGCAGCAGGAGAGGCACCACAGGACATTTTAATTTCCACTGTCCTCAGTATAGGTTTGATGGCTTCCTTTACAAAATATACACGTTTGAATTCCACAGAGCGAAGTACAGTGACATGCGATAGAAGAATGCTCTGTGAAGAGACATTGCACTGCACTTGGGCATACTTAAGACGAAATAACACGTTTTACATTTCCTCGAACATACATGTTTCATATATCAAAGTCTTCAGGAAGATGTGTGCTGCAAAATGAACATATTTTTGAAAAATCGAGTTTTTTTTTAAATTTTTAACATCCTATATCAAACGGAAGGTGGAGAAGGGGGGGGGTGAGGTGGCACTAACAAGTTTTTGCCTCCGTCCGCAAATATCGTAGATCCAGGGCTGCAGACAGATGTACTGAAAACCCCCAGGACCAGCCGGTCATCATCAGTACGGCTTGGTTATGTAATGTCGCACAACTGCCCCAGTCGACGCTGTTTTAATGGTGCAGATACCACCGCTCATCTGGGATGAGAACCACTGAGCTCTGGCTGACCGCCTGGAATTCCACATGGCCCCAGACACGCAGAGAGATCCTGGTAGCTCAGCACCAGCGTCACTTAGCCTACAGAGTCTGTGTTCGATATACGGGGCAGTCCTGCTGGGTGAAACTGTGTCTGGCCAGTGGTCGTCGCTCTGTCGGCCCGGTATATTGACTTAAAGCTGGTTCCTAAATAGGGGTTTCCATGCAGAAAATTGCCTATGTTGAGCTGCTATCAGATCTGCGTGCCGTAGCAAACGTCTGCATCGCCCGTTTCAAGTTGGATTTGTTTCACATTACAATGATATCGTCCTCTCAGTGCAGAAATATTAATGGATATTCGAGGGCATCATATGAACGGTGTGTCTCTGCAATCCGTTGTAGTCCTTCTCTTCTCGTTGTACAATTATGTCACGGTTTTTGTTTTCATTGTCCGCAATTACGATGGCAACTTCGTCTATCTCAGGTGAATTAAATCAACGTTCGTGTTCTCCAGATGGTCTTTTGTCGATTAGAATTATAAATTTATAGTCATTAGAAATCATTCGGTCTAGTACTGTTTTGAATACGTGTCTCAGTTGATTGTATCTGTGTACGATCCTCTGTAAATTTTGGACTACTTCTCGTCTCAGTCCACTGATATTTGAGCGTCGTTGATCAGTTTCTATTTCTCCATTTCCGATTAAATATACTTGCTCATATTTATGGCCTTCGTTGGGTAGTAGTAGTAATGATACCATGTTGTGATGGATTTGTCCTCGGACGAAAAAAAAAACATAATCGATTTCATCTCTGTTATTGTTGACCGAAGTGACGCCGAAAGAAGTCAATTGGAAGCAGGTGTTGTACACTTCTACACTCCTGGAAATTGAAATAAGAACACCGTGAATTCATTGTCCCAGGAAGGGGAAACTTTATTGACACATTCCTGGGGTCAGATACATCACATGATCACACTGACAGAACCACAGGCACATAGACACAGGCAACAGAGCATGCACAATGTCGGCACTAGTACAGTGTATATCCACCTTTCGCAGCAATGCAGGCTGCTATTCTCCCATGGAGACGATCGTAGAGATGCTGGATGTAGTCCTGTGGAACGGCTTGCCATGCCATTTCCACCTGGCGCCTCAGTTGGACCAGCGTTCGTGCTGGACGTGCAGACCGCGTGAGACGACGCTTCATCCAGTCCCAAACATGCTCAATGGGGGACAGATCCGGAGATCTTGCTGGCCAGGGTAGTTGACTTACACCTTCTAGAGCACGTTGGGTGGCACGGGATACATGCGGACGTGCATTGTCCTGTTGGAACAGCAAGTTCCCTTGCCGATCTAGAAATGGTAGAACGATGGGTTCGATGACGGTTTGGATGTACCGTGCACTATTCAGTGTCCCCTCGACGATCACAAGTGGTGTACGGCCAGTGTAGGAGATCGCTCCCCACACCATGATGCCGGGTGTTGGCCCTGTGTGCCTTGGTCGTATGCAGTCCTGATTGTGGCGCTCACCTGCACGGCGCCAAACACGCATACAACCATCATTGGCACCAAGGCAGAAGCGACTCTCATCGCTGAAGACGACACGTCTCCATTCGTCCCTCCATTCACGCCTGTCGCGACACCACTGGAGGCGGGCTGCACGATGTTGGGGCGTGAGCGGAAGACGGCCTAACGGTGTGCGGGACCGTAGCCCAGCTTCATGGAGACGGTTGCGAATGGTCGTCGCCGATACCCCAGGAGCAACAGTGTCCCTAATTTGCTGGGAAGTGGCGGTGCGGTCCCCTACGGCACTGCGTAGGATCCTACGGTCTTGGCGTGCATCCGTGCGTCGCTGCGGTCCGGTCCCAGGTCGACGGGCACGTGCACCTTCCGCCGACCACTGGCGACAACATCGATGTACTGTGGAGACCTCACGCCCCACGTGTTGAGCAATTCGGCGGTACGTCCACCCGGCCTCCCGCATGCCCACTATACGCCCTCGCTCAAAGTCCGTCAACTGCACATACGGTACACGTCCACGCTGTCGCGGCATGCTACCAGTGTTAAAGACTGCGATGGAGCTCCGTATGCCACGGCAAACTGGCTGACACTGACGGCGGCGGTGCACAAATGCTGCGCAGCTAGCGCCATTCGACGGCCAACACCGCGGTTCCTGGTGTGTCCGCTGTGCCGTGCGTGTGATCATTGCTTGTACAGCCCTCTCGCAGTGTCCGGAGCAAGTATGGTGGGTCTGACACACCAGTGTCAATGTGTTCTTTTTTCCATTTCCAGGAGTGTATATTTTGAACAAAGTGTTTTGATTCTGGAGTTTCCCCGGTCACGTAATGTAAAAATTCCTGCTGAGGTGCTTCCAGTGATGGCAATCGTAGTTTTCCATTCATGCAACAGCGTCCTGGTGCTTCTGTACTGAATTTTTTAGCTTTGTAAAACTGGTACATGTTATCCATTTTTTCCGATTACGACGTGTTTGTGTTTGTTATATTCTTTCGTCGGACCGTAGTAGGAAGGTTCATTTATTAGGTTGTACTGTTTACTTGGCCTTCTCCAGGCTTCTTATAGGGTAATATTCTCATCTCTGGCTTAAGTTTGTAGCCTTTTATTAATACTGTGTCACAGTTCTTGTTTGTTCAAGCCGTTCATTTTTTTGTTCTTCAGTTTCTGTGCTTCTCGTGTGCTCTTTCTCGTCCGTTGGGAACATAGACGTATTTATCGCTCTTCGTTTATTTCGTTTTTTCGCTGTTCTTTTTGTTCTCGGCGTTTTGCTTCACAACTGGAAACATCTCCTCCTCTGTTACGTTTGAGCATTGTCTAAAATATAAATGAAATAGTCTTTTATTAAAAAGTACACTAAGTACACTTTACACACTTTTCATATTTCATTTTCAGTTTTATATTTAGTCACTGTATCACTTTGACTACTCACACTTCACTGTTTGTTTTTACTCACTCACTGCACTACTTTGTCGATTTTTCCTTTCGTCACTGATAAGAAACTGACGTTCAAAACCACGACGGGTCTTGCTTTATGTACCCCCACCAATGGGTAGCCCCACCAGTGGCGAATTCCAGAATACACCAAAAAGGCTTCGGATGGTCCATAATCTTCCAGAACATTCCACAACATTCGAGTGTGTTCTGGAATGTTACACAATGATCTGAGATTTTTCCGGGATGTTTCCTAACATTCTGGGATCTTCTGGAATGTTCCAGACTATTCCCGATCATTCCATAACATCCCGGAACATTGTGAAACATTCCGTACCGTTCTGGGAAGTTGTGGAATATCTTCGAACGTTCTGGAGTGCTCTAGAAATTTCTAGAGGGTGAAACTTCCCAGCCCTTATAACTTCAAAAGCATGCCTTCAGGTAAAAACGGGAACCTTCTTCATGGATGGGGGGTAGAGGACTACCACACAACGTAATTCCCTTGATCGTACCGGGAATCGTTTCTTCGTTTTGGCGGCACACACATTGCACACTGACTTTTATAATACATACTGATTATCATGTACATAAAACAAACATCTATTAAAGGCCACTGAAGATGCTTCATAAATACAAAGGAGCGAAACGCTTATGGCACAAAGCAAACAGCCTTCCATTTAGTTGCGTAGATGGACCACATCTCTCAGAATATAAAAGCACCTAACGACAGAAAACACAAAAAATGGCGGCTATACAGGGTGTCCCAGGAGGAATGATCAATATTCAGAGATATGACACGAACCATCATCCGAAGAAAACAGTCTAGTAAACATGGGCTCTATAGTGCACACCGGTACCTTAAGAGGCATGAGCACGTCGCCATCTTCGGTGTGTCAAGCAAAACTCTTCTACTACAAGCTCTTTGCTTTCCACATTTTGAGAGGTGGTGTAAACAAAAACAGGAAAAAGATGTCCAGTAAACGTGGGCTCTAAAGAACACACATTAACAGCTAGGAGCAGCTGTTCATTTTCGCTACTGACAGACACCTCTTCCACTGAAAAAGTGCACATAGTTCTTAAGGCACGCATTTTAGAATCCATGTCTACTAGACTATTGTGCTTCGAATGATCGTTCCTGTCATATCTCTGAATGCTGACCATTCCTCCTGGAACATCCTATTCAAAACTGGGCTGATGACCAGCCTTTGATGGAGGCCTTGCGACGTTGTATGTGAGACCACTATCTCGTTGTTCAACGGAATGTTTGTCCAACCAACGCAAAGCTGCCTGTTCATAAATGTTATGGGAACATCAAGTATTCCACGAGCGTGAGGTTTCCGTCTTAGTATAAGGATTTGGACATTTTCATGTGCACGTGAGATATCGAAGAAGTTTGTACAGAGGAAGCCGTGCCATGCGAAAACTGCAACATGTCAGTTTTTAATACATGATTATCATGCGTCTCCTTCCTTTTTGAAGACTTTTTGGCTACTTGACACTACGCAGTTGTTTTCCAGCCTCCATAACGGTCTTATTTCAACAATTCATGCATAAGCTTGGCGCAATTTGTCTATCAGACTCAGAGCGACCAGGCATTTTTCGTTGCTTCAGAATGAGCACACTGGTTTAGTACGACCCAGGGTAGTTTGAGTGACTCCATGGGTCAGATTTCAATGAGAATATAAAGCATATTGTTCAATGTTTCTGATAATAAATCAATCATTTGGTATCGAATGTTACTGATTTTCATTTGACGTTCTCTGGTTGTCATAGGGGTGCACAGAAAATGATTCTTCACCACGAAATGATGACTGGAAGATAATGTCCACAAAGTCTTCTATCCAGATTATTACTTTATATGCGATATTGTTCATATTTTCTGTTTATGAACCTCTTGACTTTTCATCGTATTTCCATAGTATTAGCACCGTTCATCAGCAAGGAAGAAAATGACTTCCAAGAGTTTCTTTTGCTTTGCCTCTACCGTCTGTGCCTCCGTATTATAGCAGCACAAAATTTCTTAATTCTGAACTTGTCAAGTAATTTACTTAGAATAGTCATTAACTTCACTTTCTCCAACATATTCATGAATCACTTGACGATGATGATGATGAGGTCCCATACACCTTGACAGAGCGTAGGGGACGATGCGGGGGACCCGTACCGCCATATTGGGCAAGGTCCTAGCGGAGGTGGTTTGCCATTGCCTTCCTCCGACCGTAATGGGGATGAATGATGATGACGAAGACGAGACAACAACACCCAGTCATCTCGAGGCGCATGAAAATCCCTGACCCCGCCGAGAATCGAACCCGAGACCCCGTGCTCGGGAAGCGAGAACGCTACCGCGAGACCACGAGCTGCGGAGTTGTGGAGGAATGTTCGTCATTTTCTCTTTTAGTTGTGTTGAATAACTTTCCCATTCAGCGTTTTGAAAATTCCATTTGTCTGGCGCAGTCGTCCGGAACGGAGGAGACGACAGCGATGAAAATGACTTCTTTCTAGTGCTTCCTAGTCATCTATCACAGGGAGAGATAGTGAACAGCTGAGTTGGTTCGTTACCATGAAGGTGCCATCATGGCCGAAATCTAGTTTAAAAATATAAGGTTTTGGTCTTTTATTACTGAAAGAACTGTCGCACCGTTTCAGTCCGCTGCCTTTCAGTAACATGAGCATTCAGCCATTCAAGAGGTTAACACTTACTGCCATGTGTAATTTGGTATGGCTCATCTCGGTATGACTTGATTGCTAATGGTCCACATGATATAAACGCTGTCACTAAGTGGTGTGAAACTATAGCAGACTGAGTATTCATAACTCCTGATTTGATATAGATTCGTGGACGATTGAATAATGGGGCTGTTCAGCTTTTTACATCAAACCAGTCTTCTCGAATATTTTTTTTCTTTGGGAATTTAATGAGAGAGTTAGCCTTCAAGCATGTCTCTGCTATTGCAAAATGTGATGGATAAATTGTATGCATCGTATGGAGCAGGATTCCATTTTTATGTTTCACTGATCGTGCATTGCGTCGGGGAATTCTAAGTCCCATTCAATGAGCTGAAGATATGCTGGCGTAACATTTGGATCGATTAGGGATTGTGTGTAAATGACAAGCGTTCATATGTCATCAGTCAGGTTTTGGATGTTATTCTGAGGCAGGGTATTATCCCTCATACGCTCCAGATTTGCCCAAGAAGTTAGTTATGGTCGCGTGTGCCATCTCCTTTGAGACCGGTAATGGTAGATGTTGGACAATTGGTGACAATGAAAATTGCAACGATCGAACAAGTTTTGAGAACAGAATTGGTAGTTATTGTGTTGTTGCTTTGCCACATGGCACGGTTTCAGGTTTCCTTTCCTGTAGTTGATTCATAACAGGTTACTGGAAAGAAACTGTCAGTGAAAACCACTCTTCATCCTTAAACAAGGCTGAATTACTAAGAAACTCATGGAAGCGTGGAAAACAAAGAGAAAAATCTACAGTATCGCTTTCAGACCGAAAGGACATATGCAGTGTGTATTATGTAAGTGTTCAAAGACCGCCTTCTTCCGTTGAAGATAAAAAGTTAAGTCTCTTGATGTCATGGTGAAGTTTTCTAGGAGAAGTTTTAGGAATTACGACGTGAAGCTGCTGAAAGAAAATCTGTGAGAAGAAAATAAATATACCACTGGGGCAAAATTTCCCGCGACAGATGTAGGTTTAAAATACCCTGTCAACACAAGTATAGGATACAGTAGTTCCCGATAAACGAACACAAAAAAAGAATACTTATCACAACATTAATTCCACAGAATGAAGCAGGTGTGAATTTTCTCTGCCTAACGCCGGTGGTAATGGAGAAATGAATTTTTTCGAAAGCGATGGCAACAGTTATGGCGATGAAACTCAATTAAAGAACATTCCCATAAATGATTTTGGTCCAGAAATGTGCTTCATTATGAAGAAGGATTTTATCCTGAATTGGTCACACGAAAAAGAGCAAAACGATGCACACATCATGCATTGACTAAAACTAAGACGTGTAAAAAATCGCCTGAAATATCGAATGGAGTTCATATCCTCCATTTGATATAAGTCTCCTAGCAATGCCACCACGAAACTGAGGTGTGTAAGATATATTTCCAGGGCATGAAATGGCATTATTTATGAAATAAACTATTTAAAACCTTATAGGAATGTTATTACTGAAACTGTAGATTTGTATTTACTGTGTCTGTGAATTACAGTTTATCATGTTTTGAAATGTTTGGAATTTCCATAACTCCTTGCTATGTAAATTAAAACATATGTACAGTAAATTTAATTTTTTTTATTTTTCCTTGTATTTATTGTTGAAGTAGAATACTGTTAAAATATTCCGGATTAGCCGCTATTAGTATCTCTACCTACGGGCTACAAAGTGGGAAGTGATTATGAAAAAAAGCTTGAAAACTCAACGAAATGATAACGTTCTACGAGTCGGAACGTACAGTGTAATTAATCTGAATGCGGAAGGAAAGCAGTAAATTCTGAGAAGAGAAATGTGCAAAACACAATCTAGACACAATAGATTTAAGGTCAGACGAATACAGGGTGACGTCAACAGCAGCAAAAGTAAGAGTACCTAGTATTCGTTATGAATCTTTGTTATTACGGTGGCTCGCCATTTCTTATTCAGTGTTCATAGTGCAAGCTAAAAGTTTGTTATGAACATTTCTTGAAGGTCGACGACGTCCATTTAGTGAAGTGCAGTACATACACCCCATAGAAGGTGCACCTCCCGAACACTCATTTTCTGTAACCCTGCTGACGCACATGGTGAGTGACTAGCAGCTCATTTTTTCTTTCATAAATGTTAACACAATATTTTCAAATGAGCATTACTAAAGATTGAAACTGCAACCCGCAGTCAAGGGGTTCCTTATCAGACTGCACACACTGCAGAATTCTCTGATTCTTTCATGTCTCATTATACTCACCTGTTGTTTCCACTACTCTCTGTGTTCTGTTATTTCCTCATTAATGCATTGTATGTTCAACTCATTTCGAACATTTTCATTATTTATTAAATCTCTTCTTGTGCAGCCCTACATTTTCATCATGAATCTCATCTCTGCTGCTTGCCTGGTGACTGCTCTCTTTTTATTCATCCAACTCTCGTCAACATATAATAGTAATGGTATCAATATAGTTTTAGTTAATTTATTTTTGTAGATTTCGTGTTTAGAAGCGAAGTGTGCTTGTTCCTCCAGAAATTCATTGACATAGATTGTAATCAATATCATCTTCATAATCGTAACTCGTGTTTGTTAATTACTATTTTCGAGCATATTTGGTTTTTACGTTCAAAGGCCATAGCGCATGTCTTATATAATGACATTTTTAGATTGTATTCTCTGCGTGTAACTAGCTTAGTCTATTTACCGCTAATGGACATCGTCTACACTTTCTTGTATTATGACTTCATCATCAGAAAATAGTAATCCGTGTAGATTAGTATCATTATATTATTATTTCCTGGTTAATTATCTGACTTCCTATTTTGGGAACAATACATTACAGTCAACTTTTTCCTCTCATGAATTGTTTTCACTGAAGCTATATTCACAACTAACATAACTGTTTCAGGCTCAGTCAGTTTGATGTTATCAAGAATTTCAAGGGATTCGCAGTTGGTTACATTGAGTGCTTGGAAGATAAATTGATTACTATGCACAAACAAGAAAATGAAAGGTAAGTGCTACTTTTAACAATTGAAGACAAAGTCTGTATATGAGCCCGTGATCATTTTATTTTCACAAGTCCGTCTTGATCACATAGATTTATTTACACTTTATGACCGGTTTCGGCTTATCGTCATCTTCAGATCTGTTGTAAATATAAATATTGTGCAAGCGACCAGGTTCAGTTAATTAAGATTAAATCTACACAAGTCTTAGTGATGCATGAAATATTTATAGCCATGCATGGCAGCCATACATAACGTTAAAATATTATGATATAAATCATCGTCAAGTTAAACATGTGCGTGCTAATACTCAGATTGCGTCAGTATTTATACAAAAACCTAATGCCAGCAGAGGGCACTTTAGCCAGAGTACACAGTAAACCAATGACGCCAATATAAAGAGTAAATTGCGGTATGCATTGTCCTTAGTTAAAAAATTTTCCCCTTGGCTAAACGAGCGTCTGTCATTTTGGTTTTTGGTATAAGGATCCCATTGTCTCACATGGCTCATTGCAGAGTTGTTGCATTTCATTTGGGAATTTCTTGCCCCATTTATGTTTGTATTTGTACTGTATTGAAAGCAGTGCGCAACAGTGCAAATGTCGAGGGCATGAGCTGTGTCTTTTTCCATTCGCTCATGCTACCTTCCGTTGGCAAAAGTGATGCCTTATTTAACTCATTGCATTACAGTTAGCATTTAGTACCATTCAGTTCTGTCTATGGCTTTGTGTTTGGGAGTGTGTATTAACGGTGATACACAGCAGCGCCTATGTTTTACTGCTGAAAAGTTCTTTGATATGCACATCGTATATGGGTTCACTGAATGCTATGGAAGAGTGGCACACTGGTGCAATGCTAAGCTGTTCCCGCACCGATGACAACTATATCAAAGCACTTTTGTGGATGATGTTGTGTTTTTCTGTGTTGAACATTGTGGTTATTGTATATAACAGTCTTACGCAGTGTTCGTGAGAGTATTTTCAAACAAACAAGGGTGACTGCAGTAACAAACCGAATAAATAAGAGACTGTAGGCCTTTATACCAAAAGACTAAGAACTTATCGTTCAGCGGAGCGGTCCCGAATTAGTCTAGTGTGAATTCGTTTTACTGATATGTGTTAACAGGGCCGGTAAAACATGACGAATGGCGAATACCTCTACCTGGCCCACGCTGACTGCTACCACTATGCAGAAGTACCCTGCTCAGTCGCTGCTAGAGCACTGATTAATTGTTGTTTGTCGCCCCAGTTAAAATGTATCAGTAAAACGAATATCACACTAGACTAACCTGGTAGCACTCTATCGAATGGGCTTGTAAAGTTCCGATGTAAAATGATTTTCTTTGAAACAGGAAACAAACGGAGATATTCTGTCAATGCTGGGCCTCATACGAAAGACTTAATGACCGGAACTGGTTTGGACTGACACGTGCTATATGTTGCAAAAACTAAATTACAAGTATCTGCCAAAAACACCAGAGAAAATGAGCCTGATGTCCCATAGGTGGAGAGACACATGCTGTGTGTGTGTGTGTGTGTGTGTGTGTGTGTGTGTGTGTGTTTGTGTGTGTGTGTAATTACAACACAAATTTCAAGTGTCTGCCATTACCTGGCACTACTGGTATGGTGCTGCAATCACTGAAAATTAAAAAATCTACATGCTGTACTCCCTCATCTATCACATAACAAGCCGCATGCTGCTTACCTAAGATCATAATCATCATCATTATATGACAAGCTATGTCCTCCTCCTTCTCGTTCCTCCTTCCCCTACCCTCTCCCATCTCCAGCCAATATGAGCCAATCCTAAACTTTAAAATGAAATCACAGTTTAGCCCCAGAGTAGTGATCTCAGGTGTCAAAGGTATCCAAACGATCTGAAATTCTTATCAAGATGTACAAAAGCATTTATCCAAAAAAACAACATAAATTGTATATCTTGCAGTTTTTCCACACGTAAAATACATCATTAACAACCCCCCCCCCCCCCACACACACACACAAACACACACACCACACACAGACACACACACAGACACACACACACACACACACACCACACACACACACACACACACACACACACACACACACACACACACATATATATATATACATATATATATATATATATATATATATATATATATATATATATATACTGGTGCCTGAACATGATCAGCAATTCTCAAAAAAGTGACAAAGTCACTTTTTGTGTGTAAACACATATGGCTACAAACTAGCGTCTTAAACAGGCATGTAAACTTTGTATTTAGGCCTGATTGAGCTGATGTTGTGTAAATAACAATGACAAGTTTATAAGTCCTGAAAACACATGTTGACTAAAATACAGTGCTAAGCAGGCAATGGCTCAAGCAAATAAGCAGACGTAATTACTGCCAGCCACTGGAAGAATGTAATAACTCAATATTTTAGTTCTACACATGGTGTGAGACACAATGCACGCCCCAATTAAATATTTCACCATGTAAACAGTTCTATAATATTCATCAAGTGTTACAATGGTATCTCCACATGCAAAAGGTGCTTTCATTTCAATCTGAGGATAAGTTTTCATGGTTCATAGATCTAACTGATATAGCCTACTGTGTTTACAAGTTTATCAGTGATGCTTCACCTTATCAAGCACCATTGCAGAAGGAGCCAAGATAATGGATCATGGATCACTAGAAAATGTAATAGATGTTAATGTATCTGAACAAACCATAGTATACGTTGAGTACGAAACGAACGTTTGAGGAATGTTTCACTTTGTACCAATCGAAACTATGTAGCTAAGCATCTCTAAAATGTTTGAGGAATGTTTCACTTTGTACCAATCGAAACTATGTAGCTAAGCGTCTCTAAAATGTTTTTAGACTGTATTTATTGTACTAAACATCTAAATAACACCAAAATCTAATCAAATTACATTATGTAAAAACAAATTTTATAGCCAATAGACTGACTAAACATGATTTTAGGAAGAAAGAAAGAAGGTGTTCTGAAGAGTTTCTTTTTGCAATATAGGGCTTTAACTTCATATTTTTTAATACACTAGGACAATTTGTGCAAAGTTTATATTCACCACAACTTGGCGAAAGACGATTGTGGTGGAATAAGACAGATATGAAACATAACCAAAGATGATATTTAAGACAAAAAGTATTTATCTCCAAAATATAAATAATAATAAATAAAATTATTTGTCATAATAAGTAACGATTTTGAGTTCAAAACTTTCTATCTTATCTTATTATCCATTTATTGTTATATTTAGGTTACTTGTCGCAATAGGCAAATACAAGTGCAGATCTCTGCATTCAAAGAAATATTCAAAATTTACACCAAAATACAATTGCATTATTTCTCAACATCCACAAGACTTCGAGCCTGAAACGCTTACAGAACTACTATAATATCGTAATTATTCAATAAAATTTAAAAAGAAATACACACGGCTTGCGTATTGGGACAATAGATAACATCTATAGGTTAAGCAGCACTTGTTTGTAATCAAAGTTCGATTTTTGCGTCATAGTTTACAAGCACAGTGGAAATACAAATTAAATAATTCCACGTCTAAATTGTCTATATTACTCACTAAATATACACAGCTCACTCACTGGCACTACTGAAATAAATTATAGACGGACTGATAACAATAGCTTGATCTTTGTAGCACATATTAATTTCATCAAGTACATTAAACATTGCTTCTGTAAACTTGCAAGACGCACATGGGTGCTGTTGGTGATGTAGCTTACAGCTTAAACTCCACTTTTCGACGAGAATTACCAAAGTAAATAATGTAATTGCCACGACATTGGCTATGACAGCAGCTTGTGCCTGTAAAAAGTAATTTCAATTAGGTCACGATCATCCATATATGTTCCCATTCTTGATATGCATTTAGCACAGCAGTATCATCAAAATCGCTCCCAAAGGCAAAAGCGTGTTTTTAATATGTCAAACAGCGATTACCCAACAAAAACTTCTGTGAAAATGAAGTTGTTGAAACATGTTTTCCCCAGCGTCATCATCTTATTCACATATGCACGTTTTCCATTGTGAAACTGAGTCATTCACTTTATTTTCATAAATGTCAAGCAATAATTGATAATTCTTAAAGTTCTTCCTCGCTAGATATTTTTTCATTATATCATGAATTATTACCAACGGCTTTTGAAGCTATCAAAATAACTAATCACTCTCCCAATTCATTTGGGTTATTCCAGTGTACATCATTGATATCTGCTGGCGATTCATTTGAGACAGTCTTCCACCAGTGAATGTCATCTTCCTCATCGTAATCAACCTCTCCTTCGTCTGTTTATGACGATGAAGCAGATATGGAAATGCTGGATGTAATATAAGGCCATTCAGTCAATTGAAAGGCAACCACAAATGTTTCGTTGACCTTGAAAGTATATAGTTGAATACATAACAGCCATCCTTTCATATCTGTATGATGAACTTATTCCACTGAGCTGGTTCCTTGCCAAGTTGCCAACTGAACCGAGACTGGGTAAGGTGTGTGCACACTTGTGAGATGAAATTTAATGACAAGGCTGTAAAGCAGGCAATCAAGTTGTGAAACTATGGATGTTACTTTTTTGAAGTTGTGTGCACATATGTGAGATGAAATTTAATGTCAAGTCACTACAGTAGATAAGGCAGATATGAAAATATTTTTTTTTATTTTGTGTGCACACATTTGGGATGAAATTGTATGATGAGGCAATACAGTATTTACAGAAGTGCAACATTATACAGTTTCAGGCTGGAGCTTGTTCCACCAAGAAGCGATTCGTTAATTTCCACTTTATGACTAGGTGTCAGCTACTGGGGAGATGTCAGCTACTAGTGGCTTCAACTACTGGAGAGGTGGGGTTGTCAGCTACTTGGCGGTGTCAGGTGTCAGCCATTGGCGAAAACTGTATTCTTTTCATCGCCTCTGTAAGATATTATGTTACTGCCTAATTAAAGTAAGCAAAACAGAGAGATTCATGGATTTAGAGAGAGAGAGGGAGGGAGAGAGAGATGGAGGAAAGGAAGATTAGGGTTTAACATCCAACTGATGGCGAGGTCATTAGAGATGGACAGAAAGAGAGAGAGAGAGAGAGAGTGAGAGAGGGGGGGGAGGGAGAGAGAGATGGAAGGAAGGAATATTAAGGTTTAACATCCAACTGATGGTGAGGTCATTAGAGATGGAGAGAAAGAGAGAGAGTGAGAGAGAGGACGTTTACTGTGGTGCAAAAATCATTGAGACGAAATTTACTGATTATGATGATGATGATGTTTCAGGTGTGGAAATATGGAAATATTGTACGTAATTCTTTGATGCTGTGCACAAACACATGAGATGAAATTTGATGTTGGGATGGTACGGTATGTACAGAGGTGAAACACTATGTAGTGCGTGTGAGAATCTTAACAGTTGTACAGGGTGACAATTTATGATCTATATGAAAAAAAACATAAATTTGTTACAAACTACGACGTGCACACACTTTATTCAACATGTAAACCTCACTACAGATATTCGAATTTACGTTATAACATGTTCGATATGCCTTCCATCATTGGGGACGACGTGGCGCAAACAAATAGCGAATTTCTGCATGACCCACTGAAGTGTCGGAACATCGATGCTGTCGATGATCTCCTGCTCAGCTGTTTCAGCTCAGCAATGGTTTTGGGATTATTGCTGTACACCTTGTCGTTAATATAGCCCCACAAAAAGGAGAATATTGTGTCCAATCGAGGCCCATGTCCGTGGCCTCTGGGTACAGAGGCAGAATGCGGTCCCCAAACTGTTCCTCCAGGACACGAAACTCTCTCCTGCTTCGATGGGGTTGAGCTCCATATTGCATGAACCACATCCTGTCCAAATCAGGGTCACTTTGGATAATGGGGATGAAATCATCTTCCTAAACCTTTACGTACCATTCGGTAATCACCATGCCATCAAGGAATATCGCACCGATTATTCCGTGACTAGACATTGCACACCACACAGTCACCCATTGAGGGTGAAGAGACTTCTCGATCGCGAAATGTGGATTCTCAGTCCCTCATGGCTGGCTCTGAGCGCTATGGGACTTAACATCTGTGGTCACCAGTCCCCTAGAACTTAGAACTACTTAAACCTAACTAACCTAAGGACATCACACACATCCATGCCCGAGGCAGGATTCAAACCTGCGACCGTAGCAGTTGGGCGGTTACGGACTGAGCGCCTAGAACCGCTAGACCACCGCGGCTGGCAGTCTCTCAAATGCACCAATTTTTCTTATTGACGAACCCATCCAAATGAAAGTGCGCTTCGTTGCTAAACCAAACTGTACAAATTCCCATCGTGCCCCACATTTTGCTGTACAGTTTGAACATCCTGCCGCAAACTGTTCAGAATTTATGACGATTTTATTTCATACAGTTGAATAATTGTAACCCTGTACCTATAGTAGTTTTTCATTATAGTGTGGGAAGTCATCAGGTATGTCTTCGGATCATGGCTGATGGTGATTGAGAGAACTATGAACTGTATGACCAGTAACTGAGATGCCCTAGTAGGTGATACCCAACATGCCTTATAGCTGATGCAACGGTATAGCTTGAAACTGTAAGGTCTTGCTGCAAAATTTAGCGACTTACTCTAAAACTGTATCAAATTCCCCCACTCAAACTTTAACAACCGCCCTGCAACTGTAACAACTTAGTCTGAAACAGTATCTACCTACTCCCCCGAAACTGTAACAACTTTGGCTGAAACTGAGACAACGTGCACAAATCTGTGTCAGCTTGCCCCAAAATTGTAATCAGTTGCTCAATAAGACCAGATATTTCCCCCGAACGACATGGTTATTTACCAGGAAAACTTGGACCTACTTGGAATTATTTGGAATGAGAAAAGAAATTTTGTACAAAGGAGCTAAGAAATTGTGTGGGGTCTCCTATCCTCCTCCCTGGTGCTCCAGTCGATAATGTTGAATTCTTTTGAGTGGTTCTGAGACTCGCTGCTGAAGGAGCAAGTCTTGCTCCGGGAATTACCTGAAATTTTTTGTCTAATGTGAAACACATTGTCAACTTTAGGACAACTGGTTACAGTTTCAGAGCAAGTTGTTATAGTTTCAGAAAAAAGGGGGGACAGGTTGATACTGTTTTTGGTCAAGTTGTTATTGTTGTGGGAAAAGTTGTTACAGATTTGGAGCAAGTTATTAATAGTTGTGGGCCAAGTTGTTACAGATGCACAGCAATTTCTTACAGTTCTGGAGCAAGTTGTTTCAGTACTGTGGGGCAAGCTGTTACTGTTTCGAGGCATCATGTTACAGTTGCAGTGGGGATAGTTCATACAGTTTTTGGGCAAGTTGTTACGACTTGAGAGAGAGTTGTTGTAGTTGTGTGACAAGTTGTTACAGTAGGGGACAAGTTGTTAGAGATGTGTGAGAAATTGTTGCACTAGGGGTCAAGTTGCTACAGTCTCAGGGGCAAGTTGATACAGTTCTGGAACATACGCTGTGACAGTTTCAAGAGGGCGTTGATACAATTGCGTGGCAAACTGTAACGCGTTTGGGAGTAAGTTGCTCCAGTTTGGGGCAAGTCGTTACAGTTTTTTCTGCAAGTTGATACAGTTTTGAGGAAAGTTGTTACAATTGCAGAGCAAATTATTATGGCTGTGAGGCTATTTGTTACAGTTGTAGGAGAAGTTGTTAGAGTTGTATGAGAAACTGACATCTCCCAGTAGCCGACACCCCCACACCCTCAGTAGCTGGCACCTCAGCACCTGAAACCTCTGAGTAGCTGACATTTCCCAGTAGCTGATACCCACTGCTCTGTGGGAACAAGTCTTGATGTGATAAGTCTCAGCTTGCTGACTGATCACTTTAGCTTGTTTGAAGAAGTTGCAACTTGTCAGAATGAGTCATAACTTTCTTAGTCCACATCAGAATTAGACTTTCTAATGTGTTTGCATGCTCATTGATAGTCACCTTGTCGACTTTTGTCATTGCCTCATCAAATAATATCTGGGAAAAAATTGTACTCACCCGCAATTTTGCTGTAGCATAAGGGTGTGACTTGTCAGAACTAACAGGAAGCACTTGGAAATATTTGGATCTACTTGTGATTATTTGTAAACTGTTGAGAGATGTAAAGGTGGCCATGCAACCAAAAGTGTCAACCATGTGTTTAGGGTAATGGTAGTCACTATGACTGCGACCATGACAATCACCACCTACTGTTCAATATGCTATGTCATCAAAGTGTTATGTAGTTCCCACTGTATCATAGCATGACTTAACATTATTGGCAGAAGACTGCAAACGTTTTATTCTACAAGATAAAGGTAATGCCCCAACATGGAGTTGCTAAAATATTTGGGAGACTCTGAAATCATAGCAAGCCTCGTTTATTACCTGTATAAATATCAAATATTATCAAATAATTTCCAGTGTGTGACAGCAGAAAATGAGAATGTTTTGAACTGCAGGGAGAAATTGATACCCTAACGTGGGGTCGCTGTAATGTTTGGCTGACTTTGCTTTCTGTGTTAGAGACTACTTTTTGGGAAACTTTAATGTTCAAATAATGTTGTTTCCTTTGGTAATTCTCATTGACAAGCGCACTTTGAGACGTAAAGTAGAACGGGAACAATGATCATGTGTGTTTCGGAATGTTCTGGAACCAATTTTTATATATTTCGATGAATTTAATATGATATTCAAAAACCGAAGTATAGTCATTGACTAAACTATAATTTATTTAATTATTGACAACAAGTGAGCCACATATTATTTAGTAAATAATACACATAGCTTTGCCGTGAAAATATTTAATTTTAAGGCCCACTGTGCTTGTAAAATGTAGTACAACAGTCAAAGTTGGGTCATCAGAAAGTTTAGTCAGTAGTGCTAATATGCAAGCCATGTATAATTTTTTAAATCATATAGAATAATTATATTACAGCAGCAGTGTCACAGGTGTTTTGTATTCGCAATCTTGCATATTTTGAAAAATAATTAAACATTGTTCTTGTGCAGTGATTGAATATTTATTAATGATCAGAACTCTGTAATTATACTTTTGTATTACGATAAGCAACCTAAATGTGTTTTGTATTTCAAATCGTCACTTATTATCATAAATAATTTTATTTATGTTTATCTGTATTTCTGAGGTGTCAACTTTTCACCTTTGTCTTGTTGCGTGATTGTCTTTGATATTTTTTTTATCTGTCTCGCCCCAGCACCACTGTCTTTGGTCATGTTTAATTAATGTAAACACTGCAGAAATTCTCCTACTCTGTTCCAAAAACACGTAGTTCAAACGCAACATTAGAATTAAAAGCCGCGCAGCGTGGCCGCACGGTTTGAAGCGCCATATCACTGATTGCGCAGCCCCTCCTGCCAGAAGTTCGAGTCCTCTCACGGGCATGGGTGTCTGTATTGCTTTTACCATAAGTTGGTTTAAGTAGTGTAAGTCTAGGGACCGATGACCTTATCAGTTTGGCCCCTTAGAATTCACAAAAGATTTTCGTGGTATTTAGCAGTTCATTATGGGAACTGTGGTCTGTAAACATTTTTTAGAGCCTTTGGACTATACTTTAGGCGGGTGAATATTGTAGCATTCCTTGAATGTTTGTACATAGCCTCTCATGTAAATGCAAATTAAAATCAGTATTAAGCTGTTAATGTCATCGATTATATTTTCTTGTGTAGAACTTGTGAAAATAGTAATTGACGTCAGTGCATTGTATGAACTACTAATAACATATCTTCAGATTGAAATGATAATGCTCTTTATGATCTTAGACATGGTGATACCATTGTAACACTTGAAAAGCATCGTAGAAAAATAAATATGTGGAAATAGTTAATTTCAGGGTGCATTGTGTCTTACACTAAGTGTAGATCTAAAAAAATGACTTAATTAGAACTCAGACTGCCTGTTAGCGTGTTTGCCTGCTTAACATATTATTTTCGCCAGCATGTGTTTCCTGCAGTTATAAACGATATGGTTGGTTTTACTTTATCGCCTGAATTAGTGCTGAAAATGAAGTTTACCTTCTTGTTTAGCAAGTTATTTATAGCCACATGGGTTCAGGAATGAAAGCAGCACTCGGTTACTCTTTCTGAGAGTTCGCAATCATGGTGTATGATGCAATTTCGATGGATGTCTGGACACTTGACAAAAACACTGCATTTTTAGTATTGCTATTGTATTATTGCAGAGATTTTAGATATGGAAAGAACAGTGTGGAACTTCACAAGAACCAATGAAAAATTAAAATGTGGAAAATATATTTTGAGGTTCTGTAGTGCCTTGCATCATGCATGGTAGAGAAATCGAACTGTGCGTGTTCACTACCATAATGCTACTTAAATCAATAATTTCATGGCATAAACGTTTTATGTGTGTGTATGGGTGTGTGTGTGTATTGCTGATGTAGTTTACAAGTATACATTATGCAAGATACACTTTTTACATAATTTTTGGGATAAATACTTTTGAATAAGGCACAAAAATGTTCATATCGTATATTATTGAATGCAGCCAACATGGCTCCTCTTGGGCTACACTGTGATTTCATTTCAATGCCCAATAAAGTAGATTGACTGTCTTATTTTAATGCTACACCGATACTGGCTGAAGAGAGGAGAGGCAAGGAGGGGTTATGCCCAAGGGGAGGGAAGAGTGAGGTGTGTCATGTAATAAAGATGTGGGAGAATGCTTTCCACATTATTGATAAGGGGGTCGTAATTTGACTCCTTCTTGGTTTATTGTATTATCCACCACCGCCTGCAACTGCAGTGCCACAACAGCAGTGCCAACTAGCGACCGAAACTCGTACTATGTACTGGAATGCTTGTAGATACACTCCTGGAAATGGAAAAAAGAACACATTGACACCGGTGTGTCAGACCCACCATACTTGCTCCGGACACTGCGAGAGGGCTGTACAAGCAATGATCACACGCACGGCACAGCGGACACACCAGGAACCGCGGTGTTGGCCGTCGAATGGCGCTAGCTGCGCAGCATTTGTGCACCGCCGCCGTCAGTGTCAGCCAGTTTGCCGTGGCATACGGAGCTCCATCGCAGTCTTTAACACTGGTAGCATGCCGCGACAGCGTGGACGTGAACCGTATGTGCAGTTGACGGACTTTGAGCGAGGGCGTATAGTGGGCATGCGGGAGGCCGGGTGGACGTACCGCCGAATTGCTCAACACGTGGGGCGTGAGGTCTCCATAGTACATCGATGTTGTCGCCAGTGGTCGGCGGGAGGTGCACGTGCCCGTTGACCTGGGACCGGACCGCAGCGACGCACGGATGCACGCCAAGACCGTAGGATCCTACGCAGTGCCGTAGGGGACCGCACCGCCACTTCCCAGCAGATTAGGGACACTGTTGCTCCTGGGGTATCGGCGAGGACCATTCGCAACCGTCTCCATGAAGCTGGGCTACGGTCCCGCACACCGTTAGGCCGTCTTCCGCTCACGCCCCAACATCGTTATGTAGTTCTCACTGTATCATAGCATGACTTAACATTATTGGCAGAAGACTGCAAACGTTTTATTCTACAAGATAAAGGTAATGCCCCAACATGGAGTTGCTAAAATATTTGGGAGACTCTGAAATCACAGCAAGCCTCGTTTATTACCTGTATAAATATCAAATATTATCAAATAATTTCCAGTGTGTGACAGCAGAAAATGAGAATGTTTTGAACTGCAGGGAGAAATTGATACCCTAACGTGGGGTCGCTGTAATGTTTGGCTGACTTTGCTTTCTGTGTTAGAGACTACTTTTTGGGAAACTTTAATGTTCAAATAATGTTGTTTCCTTTGGTAATTCTCATTGACAAGCGCACTTTGAGACGTAAAGTAGAACGGGAACAATGATCATGTGTGTTTCGGAATGTTCTGGAACCAATTTTTATATATTTCGATGAATTTAATATGATATTCAAAAACCGAAGTATAGTCATTGACTAAACTATAATTTATTTAATTATTGACAACAAGTGAGCCACATATTATTTAGTAAATAATACACATAGCTTTGCCGTGAAAATATTTAATTTTAAGGCCCACTGTGCTTGTAAAATGTAGTACAACAGTCAAAGTTGGGTCATCAGAAAGTTTAGTCAGTAGTGCTAATATGCAAGCCATGTATAATTTTTTAAATCATATAGAATAATTATATTACAGCAGCAGTGTCACAGGTGTTTTGTATTCGCAATCTTGCATATTTTGAAAAATAATTAAACATTGTTCTTGTGCAGTGATTGAATATTTATTAATGATCAGAACTCTGTAATTATACTTTTGTATTACGATAAGCAACCTAAATGTGTTTTGTATTTCAAATCGTCACTTATTATCATAAATAATTTTATTTATGTTTATCTGTATTTCTGAGGTGTCAACTTTTCACCTTTGTCTTGTTGCGTGATTGTCTTTGATATTTTTTTTATCTGTCTCGCCCCAGCACCACTGTCTTTGGTCATGTTTAATTAATGTAAACACTGCAGAAATTCTCCTACTCTGTTCCAAAAACACGTAGTTCAAACGCAACATTAGAATTAAAAGCCGCGCAGCGTGGCCGCACGGTTTGAAGCGCCATATCACTGATTGCGCAGCCCCTCCTGCCAGAAGTTCGAGTCCTCTCACGGGCATGGGTGTCTGTATTGCTTTTACCATAAGTTGGTTTAAGTAGTGTAAGTCTAGGGACCGATGACCTTATCAGTTTGGCCCCTTAGAATTCACAAAAGATTTTCGTGGTATTTAGCAGTTCATTATGGGAACTGTGGTCTGTAAACATTTTTTAGAGCCTTTGGACTATACTTTAGGCGGGTGAATATTGTAGCATTCCTTGAATGTTTGTACATAGCCTCTCATGTAAATGCAAATTAAAATCAGTATTAAGCTGTTAATGTCATCGATTATATTTTCTTGTGTAGAACTTGTGAAAATAGTAATTGACGTCAGTGCATTGTATGAACTACTAATAACATATCTTCAGATTGAAATGATAATGCTCTTTATGATCTTAGACATGGTGATACCATTGTAACACTTGAAAAGCATCGTAGAAAAATAAATATGTGGAAATAGTTAATTTCAGGGTGCATTGTGTCTTACACTAAGTGTAGATCTAAAAAAATGACTTAATTAGAACTCAGACTGCCTGTTAGCGTGTTTGCCTGCTTAACATATTATTTTCGCCAGCATGTGTTTCCTGCAGTTATAAACGATATGGTTGGTTTTACTTTATCGCCTGAATTAGTGCTGAAAATGAAGTTTACCTTCTTGTTTAGCAAGTTATTTATAGCCACATGGGTTCAGGAATGAAAGCAGCACTCGGTTACTCTTTCTGAGAGTTCGCAATCATGGTGTATGATGCAATTTCGATGGATGTCTGGACACTTGACAAAAACACTGCATTTTTAGTATTGCTATTGTATTATTGCAGAGATTTTAGATATGGAAAGAACAGTGTGGAACTTCACAAGAACCAATGAAAAATTAAAATGTGGAAAATATATTTTGAGGTTCTGTAGTGCCTTGCATCATGCATGGTAGAGAAATCGAACTGTGCGTGTTCACTACCATAATGCTACTTAAATCAATAATTTCATGGCATAAACGTTTTATGTGTGTGTATGGGTGTGTGTGTGTATTGCTGATGTAGTTTACAAGTATACATTATGCAAGATACACTTTTTACATAATTTTTGGGATTAATACTTTTGAATAAGGCACAAAAATGTTCATATCGTATATTATTGAATGCAGCCAACATGGCTCCTCTTGGGCTACACTGTGATTTCATTTCAATGCCCAATAAAGTAGATTGACTGTCTTATTTTAATGCTACACCGATACTGGCTGAAGAGAGGAGAGGCAAGGAGGGGTTATGCCCAAGGGGAGGGAAGAGTGAGGTGTGTCATGTAATAAAGATGTGGGAGAATGCTTTCCACATTATTGATAAGGGGGTCGTAATTTGACTCCTTCTTGGTTTATTGTATTATCCACCACCGCCTGCAACTGCAGTGCCACAACAGCAGTGCCAACTAGCGACCGAAACTCGTACTATGTGCTGGAATGCTTGTAGATACACTCCTGGAAATGGAAAAAAGAACACATTGACACCGGTGTGTCAGACCCACCATACTTGCTCCGGACACTGCGAGAGGGCTGTACAAGCAATGATCACACGCACGGCACAGCGGACACACCAGGAACCGCGGTGTTGGCCGTCGAATGGCGCTAGCTGCGCAGCATTTGTGCACCGCCGCCGTCAGTGTCAGCCAGTTTGCCGTGGCATACGGAGCTCCATCGCAGTCTTTAACACTGGTAGCATGCCGCGACAGCGTGGACGTGAACCGTATGTGCAGTTGACGGACTTTGAGCGAGGGCGTATAGTGGGCATGCGGGAGGCCGGGTGGACGTACCGCCGAATTGCTCAACACGTGGGGCGTGAGGTCTCCATAGTACATCGATGTTGTCGCCAGTGGTCGGCGGGAGGTGCACGTGCCCGTTGACCTGGGACCGGACCGCAGCGACGCACGGATGCACGCCAAGACCGTAGGATCCTACGCAGTGCCGTAGGGGACCGCACCGCCACTTCCCAGCAGATTAGGGACACTGTTGCTCCTGGGGTATCGGCGAGGACCATTCGCAACCGTCTCCATGAAGCTGGGCTACGGTCCCGCACACCGTTAGGCCGTCTTCCGCTCACGCCCCAACATCGTTATGTAGTTCTCACTGTATCATAGCATGACTTAACATTATTGGCAGAAGACTGCAAACGTTTTATTCTACAAGATAAAGGTAATGCCCCAACATGGAGTTGCTAAAATATTTGGGAGACTCTGAAATCACAGCAAGCCTCGTTTATTACCTGTATAAATATCAAATATTATCAAATAATTTCCAGTGTGTGACAGCAGAAAATGAGAATGTTTTGAACTGCAGGGAGAAATTGATACCCTAACGTGGGGTCGCTGTAATGTTTGGCTGACTTTGCTTTCTGTGTTAGAGACTACTTTTTGGGAAACTTTAATGTTCAAATAATGTTGTTTCCTTTGGTAATTCTCATTGACAAGCGCACTTTGAGACGTAAAGTAGAACGGGAACAATGATCATGTGTGTTTCGGAATGTTCTAGAACCAATTTTTATATATTTCGATGAATTTAATATGATATTCAAAAACCGAAGTATAGTCATTGACTAAACTACAATTTATTTAATTATTGACAACAAGTGAGCCACATATTATTTAGTAAATAATACACATAGCTTTGCCGTGAAAATATTTAATTTTAAGGCCCACTGTGCTTGTAAAATGTAGTACAACAGTCAAAGTTGGGTCATCAGAAAGTTTAGTCAGTAGTGTTAATATGCAAGCCATGTATAATTTTTTAAATCATATAGAATAATTATATTACAGCAGCAGTGTCACAGGTGTTTTGTATTCGCAATCTTGCATATTTTGAAAAATAATTAAACATTGTTCTTGTGCAGTGATTGAATATTTATTAATGATCAGAACTCTGTAATTATACTTTTGTATTACGATAAGCAACCTAAATGTGTTTTGTATTTCAAATCGTCACTTATTATCATAAATAATTTTATTTATGTTTATCTGTATTTCTGAGGTGTCAACTTTTCACCTTTGTCTTGTTGCGTGATTGTCTTTGATATTTTTTTTATCTGTCTCGCCCCAGCACCACTGTCTTTGGTCATGTTTAATTAATGTAAACACTGCAGAAATTCTCCTACTCTGTTCCAAAAACACGTAGTTCAAACGCAACATTAGAATTAAAAGCCGCGCAGCGTGGCCGCACGGTTTGAAGCGCCATATCACTGATTGCGCAGCCCCTCCTGCCAGAAGTTCGAGTCCTCTCACGGGCATGGGTGTCTGTATTGCTTTTACCATAAGTTGGTTTAAGTAGTGTAAGTCTAGGGACCGATGACCTTATCAGTTTGGCCCCTTAGAATTCACAAAAGATTTTCGTGGTATTTAGCAGTTCATTATGGGAACTGTGGTCTGTAAACATTTTTTAGAGCCTTTGGACTATACTTTAGGCGGGTGAATATTGTAGCATTCCTTGAATGTTTGTACATAGCCTCTCATGTAAATGCAAATTAAAATCAGTATTAAGCTGTTAATGTCATCGATTATATTTTCTTGTGTAGAACTTGTGAAAATAGTAATTGACGTCAGTGCATTGTATGAACTACTAATAACATATCTTCAGATTGAAATGATAATGCTCTTTATGATCTTAGACATGGTGATACCATTGTAACACTTGAAAAGCATCGTAGAAAAATAAATATGTGGAAATAGTTAATTTCAGGGTGCATTGTGTCTTACACTAAGTGTAGATCTAAAAAAATGACTTAATTAGAACTCAGACTGCCTGTTAGCGTGTTTGCCTGCTTAACATATTATTTTCGCCAGCATGTGTTTCCTGCAGTTATAAACGATATGGTTGGTTTTACTTTATCGCCTGAATTAGTGCTGAAAATGAAGTTTACCTTCTTGTTTAGCAAGTTATTTATAGCCACATGGGTTCAGGAATGAAAGCAGCACTCGGTTACTCTTTCTGAGAGTTCGCAATCATGGTGTATGATGCAATTTCGATGGATGTCTGGACACTTGACAAAAACACTGCATTTTTAGTATTGCTATTGTATTATTGCAGAGATTTTAGATGTGGAAAGAACAGTGTGGAACTTCACAAGAACCAATGAAAAATTAAAATGTGGAAAATATATTTTGAGGTTCTGTAGTGCCTTGCATCATGCATGGTAGAGAAATCGAACTGTGCGTGTTCACTACCATAATGCTACTTAAATCAATAATTTCATGGCATAAACGTTTTATGTGTGTGTATGGGTGTGTGTGTGTATTGCTGATGTAGTTTACAAGTATACATTATGCAAGATACACTTTTTACATAATTTTTGGGATAAATACTTTTGAATAAGGCACAAAAATGTTCATATCGTATATTATTGAATGCAGCCAACATGGCTCCTCTTGGGCTACACTGTGATTTCATTTTAATGCCCAATAAAGTAGATTGACTGTCTTATTTTAATGCTACACCGATACTGGCTGAAGAGAGGAGAGGCAAGGAGGGGTTATGCCCAAGGGGAGGGAAGAGTGAGGTGTGTCATGTAATAAAGATGTGGGAGAATGCTTTCCACATTATTGATAAGGGGGTCGTAATTTGACTCCTTCTTGGTTTATTGTATTATCCACCACCGCCTGCAACTGCAGTGCCACAACAGCAGTGCCAACTAGCGACCGAAACTCGTACTATGTGCTGGAATGCTTGTAGATACACTCCTGGAAATGAAAAAAAGAACACATTGACACCGGTGTGTCAGACCCACCATACTTGCTCCGGACACTGCGAGAGGGCTGTACAAGCAATGATCACACGAACGGCACAGCGGACACACCAGGAACCGCGGTGTTGGCCGTTGAATGGCGCTAGCTGCGCAGCATTTGTGCACCTCCGCCGTCAGTGTCAGCCAGTTTGCCGTGGCATACGGAGCTCCATCGCAGTCTTTAACACTGGTAGCATGCCGCGACAGCGTGGACGTGAACCGTATGTGCAGTTGACGGACTTTGAGCGAGGGCGTATAGTGGGCATGCGGGAGGCCGGGTGGACGTACCGCCGAATTGCTCAACACGTGGGGCGTGAGGTCTCCATAGTACATCGATGTTGTCGCCAGTGGTCGGCGGGAGGTGCACGTGCCCGTTGACCTGGGACCGGACCGCAGCGACGCACGGATGCACGCCAAGACCGTAGGATCCTACGCAGTGCCGTAGGGGACCGCACCGCCACTTCCCAGCAAATTAGGGACACTGTTGCTCCTGGGGTATCGGCGAGGACCATTCGCAACCGTCTCCATGAAGCTGGGCTACGGTCCTGCACACCATTAGGCCGTCTTCCGCTCACGCCCCAACATCGTGCAGCCCGCCTCCAGTGGTGTCGCGACAGGCGTGAATGGAGGGACGAATGGAGACGTGTCGTCTTCAGCGATGAGAGTCGCTTCTGCCTTGGTGCCAATGATGGTCGTATGCGTGTTTGGCGCCGTGCAGGTGAGCGCCACAATCAGGACTGCATACGACCGAGGCACACAGGGCCAACACCGGCATCATGGCGTGGGGAGCGATCTCCTACACTGGCCGTACACCACTGGTGATCGTCGAGGGGACACTGGATAGTGCACGGTACATCCAAACCGTCAACGAACCCATCGTTCTACCATTCCTAGACCGGCAAGGGAACTTGCTGTTCCAACAGGACAATGCCCGTCCGCATGTATCCCGTGCCACCCAACGTGCTCTAGAAGGTGTAAGTCAACTACCCTGGCCAGCAAAATCTCCGGATCTGTCCCCCATTGAGCATGTTTGGGACTGGATGAAGCGTCGTCTCACGCGGTCTGCACGTCCAGCACGAACGCTGGTCCAACTGAGGCGCCAGGTGGAAATGGCATGGCAAGCCGTTCCACAGGACTACATCCAGCATCTCTACGATCGTCTCCATGGGAGAATAGCAGCCTGCATTGCTGCGAAAGGTGGATATACACTGTACTAGTGCCGACATTGTGCATGCTCTGTTCCCTGTGTCTATGTGCCTGTGGTTCTGTCAGTGTGATCATGTGATGTATCTGACCCCAGGAATGTGTCAATAAAGTTTCCCCTTCCTGGGACAATGAATTCACGGTGTTCTTATTTCAATTTCCAGGAGTGTATATTACTCCGGCCATTCGAAACATATTAAGAATAAATAAATATATCGGGGTGCGGTTTTCGCCAAGTTATAGCAGGCAATATGGCTAATATCCTAGCGTGCACAAGTAATTTTGATGGTTGGTCGCCGAATTACGACATCGACTTTATTTATTTATTATTTTTTTCCATTGGAGCTGTATACTTTTCTATGTGGCATTTGAACGAAGTGTATAAGAGAACATCAAGGACAAAACATTTATGGGACTTGATCAAGTAGTATCGAGATAAGAGCGCCGCAAACCGCTGTCCCTCCGCCAGGAGAAGAGGTTCCACGAACGGCAGCCCTATAATACCAAATGTAAGCACTCACGTAATCCAGGTATGGTTCATGTGTTTATTATCACGGCTGTTGTGCTAGGTGAACAAAATGTTGAGACGCTGTGAAGTGATTCTCGAGAAACAATAGAGCGCGTTGAATTTCGCCTAATGGTAATTGGAGCACAAGCCCGTGTTATAATACATTTCGTGCTTTTCGGATTCGTCGGTGTTTCCTAACACACCATCCGTTTTAATTGTCGTCACAGATAAAAGTGTAGAAGTGTTAACTTTGGTGAGTGTGCGGACAGTTTTGCGTTTACTGAATGACTATTCCAATGCTCTCCAAGTGTTTTTTTAGGAGGATCTGGCATTATATGGGCGGAGTAGGAGGGATATCCATCATGACATTACCACATTGAGTGCCTTATGCCGAGTGGGATGTCTTCCAATAACTGCGGCAGCAGCGTATCTTAGGACCCGACATGCTTGAGTTTATTTAGATTTCCATCAGTCAAACAGAGACCAATGATGCGGGTCTTGGAAACAACGCCCCAAGCGCAGATGGACCAAATTGTTTTTATTCACTTCTTGGAGCCGGCGTGTATTTTCAAGTGACGATTAATGCATATTGGGAAGAGCGTCGTCCCTACGGTTTGTAAATGATGGTTCTACCTTAAACAAAATTTTGCATATACAGTCTGCATCACTTTGCACTTTTCATAGGTAACATTTGGAAAACTGTAACCAGTTTTGGAAGTCACTGCCATGAATCTGTAGGAGCAATGAAATGTGACGAGGACGAAATGCGATGGAATGTAGTGTTCGCAGAACACTCGTTATGTTGATCATTCTCATACTTCGGAGATGCCATTTAGTGACAACTTGATTGTGTGCTACTGCTGGTAATATGTTGTTTCATTTCTTTCATCACTTGCTCTTCTTTTTCCTTGGCATATTTTATTCTCCACACGTCCAGTTCCTACAACTTTTTATTATAATGTTGGCAAAGAGAGCTCACGAGTGCTTGACACGATACTGATACTCTTCAGCATACAACCGCACCCCTGCTCCAATAGTTTGTCAACGTTAGCCATAAATTATGTGAGCGTGGGGTTGATCTGCTGTTTTGTTATTCTGCGCAACGGATTAATCTGAGGTGTACCTTTTACCCTGTGGCTCCTGCAAGATGCAATTTTCACCCCCACACTACTACAGAAGTCAGACAAACGCTCCTAACGTTCTAAAGAAAAATGCCTGGAAAACCTTCAGCAATAAATATCTTCTTGAGTCGTCTGCTATAAGGAAATGACACAAAAATTTCTTACGTAACTAGTGGAATACTTGGGTACTGGAGTAGTGCTAGTTACTGTAAGAAAAACGTGAAACTAACGAAAATTATTATTTATTTTGCAAAAATTCTGAGAAATTACAATGGCACTTTTAGTTATGAACTGAACAAGTTATATCCTGGTTCTTTTCGGAATGTGAAGTTACCTCTCAAGGACAGGATTCGCTAATGAAATTTCTATACAAAGTTTAAGATTGTTATTGACTTGGCAGAATGGCTGAGAGGCGCGCCTACTCAACTTGAATAATTATCCTTTAGAATGTTGCTAGGTACATTCGAGGCTGTCGCGTGTGAAATGCAGAGAAGTGTACTGTTGTGGAGGAAATATAGGGTTCGCAATAGCTGCAGCGCACAATACTGTAAGCTGTGATGACTGCTGTCTGCGCCGCTCGCTGCTGACAAATAAGATAACTCTTGTTCTATCTGGATTGACCTTCGCCAATCAAACTCTCTCTCCGCGTTGATGAAGTCAAGGACTCCTATTCGCCCCTAGTCTAACTACTGGCGTGGTACACTGGTCAGATAACCAGTCCACCACGATGCCATTAAAAAATTCGCTCGCAGGCGTTTAACTATAACTCTGTCCATTCACACCACACAATAAGTGTGTCGACCAACACAGTGAACAATGCTTAATCTCAAGGACTCAATATAGAGTCGCACTTCGATTCGCTCTCGACAGAGGTGCTCTCCCCATGAAGTCCGTGAAGTACTGAGGAGAGACTTGTCCCTTGCTCCAAGAGCGACAACGGAACGGCGCCTCTCCATGCCAGACGTGAAGGGGTATATCTTTCGGTCTCTTCCATTACTCCTGCAGCTCAAGGCGTCAGAAATATCGTCTGCCAATCAGCATTGCTCTTCTAAAACGGGAGAATGACGTTTCGTTTAAGGCGACCAATCCGGAAATCTGTAGTATCGGCGTTTGGCGTTTGCTGTCTCCCTATGAAAACCTCTGCAACTGCGTGCTATGTGTAAAGAATGCACAGGTTGGACGCTCCCACACAATGTAGCGGAATTTGCTTTTAAGCCAAACACGGGGTCGTTCCCCCTTTCACGCGGGCACACGCTGTCTGCTCCATGGGCGGCCAAGGTTGACTCGTCCTCTGAAGGGACCGGCCTCCCGGTGTGTGGTCTGCCTCTCCCGAACTAAAAGCTTCTGTGACCGTCGTGTCTGGAATGTATGTGTGTACGCCAGCCTCGAGTATTTCAACCCCGGTGTGCACTTGTTATTTGCATAACGTTTACATGAATTCATACAACATTGACTTTATCTTATCGAGTTTGGGTTCGAATGAAGCGTCTTGATGTGCGGAATATGATTGTGAGAGCGGAATATGTAAGCAATGAAGGTCAGGAGACCACGACGTCTTACAATGATATTCATTTATTGGACTGTCGTATGCGTTGTGAACATTTCAGTAGCATTACGAGCAAGTTAGCTGATTGCTACAACAGTATAACACAGACTGACGGGCTTGGGCTCCACAGGTAAACACAAGGACCATACCTGAGTTACATTACACTTACATTTGGTGCAGTAGGGCAGAGATTATGGAACCTCTTCTCCTGACGGCGGGACTGTGGTTTGCAAAGATTTACCTTGCTACTATTTGACCAAGTCGCAGAAATGCTATGTCGTTGATGTTCTCTTACAAGCTTCTTTCAAATGCTACAGGATGTATTTGGGGTGGTCTGCCTGAGGTTTTTGGTTGGTTGGTTTGTGGGGGAGGGGGGGGGGGGGAAGAACCAAACTGTTTTATTATCGGTTCCTACCTGAGTTGGCTCACCGTTTATAGTGAAGGGCGTTTCATAGTCTTTGCGACAAACGTCTAGGTGTGTTAGATCACTTGATGGGGAACAATGTTTGTGGGAGAGAGAATGTGCGCTGACACACCTCACGAAGCCAGGTGTCATTCCATTGAATTCTCTGATCACAGGACTAAAATATTTCTGCAACCTATCAGGATCTACTAACCAGGCATGCTGCATCTGCATACCACCTACCCCGATAAATTGATAGAGTGACTTTCAACAAGAATACCTGAACAATGATTGTCTCTGAATGGAGAGCGATGCAGTACAATATATATAGAAGGTAACCTATACTTGAGACATAACATTTTATTGTGCTTTGCATTGCAGTTGATCAAAATTTCTGAAGCCTGGATTCATTTACAGATTCGCGCTACCAGCAAATGGGTATGGCTCTCTTAACATGTTGCTTTCACATTAATCATTTCATACGGGCTTTCTAATTCTAAGTAAAAAGTGAGTCAAGCCCTTCAGTTCCATGGAGAGAGTGTGAAGGAAAATCTAAATAAACATATCTAACAATTCACCTAACTGAAATTAGGCATAGGACTTTGATCAATTATAGAAAAGGATGCTGAGCGTCTTCCTCTCACAATCAGGCAATAAAGGATAAGCGAAGGAAAATTTACGCTTTCCAGCAATCGTTGAAACATGGATACTGAGAGCGTGAGATGTGCTACTATAGGTCTGACTCAGTTACGTCACTATAATGTAGAACCGTGGAACAAATGTCGTGCTCACATACGAGAAATTTTTGGTGACGAAACTAATCATTTGTAAGATCAATATCGATTCCATATGCATCGATCAGTGAAGCCAAATTAAGTCTATTCCGTTCAAGGAATTAGAAAGTGTTACACCATGAAGCACCAGTTCGATATTTATCAAATTTTGTGGAGATGTTACTCACATAACGGGTATTAAATAACTAAACCTTCATTCAATTCGAAACTGATGTCCATCATGATCAGTGTGAGGTGTGAGTCCCAGAGGCTCGAATACATTCGCGTATTTGTTGCTGCACCGATGAGAACACCCTCTGAATGTCAACTTGAGGTTTTGCCCTGAATGAAACAGGTGCTGTGCCAGCTCATGATGATTGCCTGGTTGTGGGCTCGTACGAACGTATACATCTTCTCATCATATCCCAGGCATGCTCTAGCGTAAATACTAAAAGATAATACTTCGATTAAAAAGGCTTATTAATGCTTCCCTTGTGTTACTTGAAAGTGACAAAAAATTCACCAGCCCACTACATTAAACTGAGGGTAAAATGTGAATGAAGAAACATCTTCACCACGCTGTGATGTAGGCACTATCCAACTTCCATGTGCACATGACCTCCACAAAACAGTGGGATTCAGGTCCATAAGCAAAATTACATATGTTGGCAACACACATTTTTCATTGCTGACGACAGTAATCACCAGAGTATTAAGAAAACCGATACTTTTCCTCTCATAGCTTCAGGCCCATCGTTTACCTCCCATTCGAATCAGAAATGGTTAAGAGAGAGCCAATTCTACATCTGGTGCCATCCATCTTATATTGCTTTGTGCTCCCGTTATCAGTCTTTCAACGACGACTCCTGAATAAAGACCTCTTCTAGACTTTTCTTCTGACCAACCGTGGATGTTGTCAGATGAGGTGGCTTGCGTGCTGCAACGGTACAGATTGTGCCACCGTAGGTGCAACAACATCGGTGACCAGCGACGGAACTGTAGAAACAAGTACATGTACAGACAAACAAATTGTTATAAATTCGCAAGAAATTGGATGACTTGTTCAAGAGAAAGGTCTTCACAAATTCTGGGGCGACCACCGTTGTATCGCCACAACATGCAACGGCATCTCACCAGTGTACTTTCGTCTGTTCATCTATCTCTCGTACGGCGATTGCAAATGTACCTTGCAGTCGATCGTAAACAATTTGAGCACATGCTTGAGTAATGTGAAAAACTATATTTCGTAAAAAAAAAGTATTTATTTTGTGGGTATCAGGTCTCCAGTCGTTTTGGAAAAAAGAGAGGGAGGTGCGTATGTCATTGTTGGTCGGGGTCCACTTCTGGGCAGTTTGGCCGCCTGGTGCAAGTCGTTCTTTTTTTTTACGCCACCTCGGTGACTTTCAGGTCGGCGGTGATGACATGATGATGTGGGCAACACGCTCACACCCAGTCTCAAGTGGAGAAACCCCGACCGGGCCGGGAATCGAACCTGGAGCCCATGATCGAGGGTCAGCAACGCTCAACACAACACCGCGAGCTACTGACGTCAGTCATTCTGAATAAAAAGTTTATTTTATTTAAAGTGTGTTCCGTGGAATTACAATTTCAAGTAGTAGTTGTTGTAATGATCGAATCATGAAGGGATTGCTAACAAAAAAGTAATAAGTCATCTTGGTAAGAATTTTAACAAGTAGAGCAAGGAAACATAGATGGGGACGTACAGTGCTTGACGCTTTCGACAGACCAGGTCGCAAGCATTAAGAAACCGCTGATTTCAAGCTGGCTGATTGCGAATTGAGGACAAAAATGCGAGGCGGATGCGTAGCGTCTATAAGCAACGAATACCAACAGAGTATTAAGAGGTCACCAGTTGACGAGCAGGGCAGAGCTCAGCAGTTTGAGAGTTCCTGCCATCAGAGGAGCATCGGACATCCGTAAGCTGAAAGCAGAAAATTATGTGACTGAAATAATCTATTCGGTTCAGCTTGCATTCTAAAAAGGACTATCATTCTTGCCTGTACGTACCTTTGGACTGTGGGCTTACTTGTACCTATGCCTGATTGTCACTTACAGTGAGACGTTTAACGGAACCTGAGGGCTTTATCTGAGCAATAAGAAACTGGCTCCTTTTCACGATTCGAGTCAAAGTGATAGTCCCGCAGGCTATTTGTTCTGGTAATATGAGTATCTGGTAAGTCTCGTCCATGTCCTACGCTCATTGAAATTATGACCCATTGTATGTGCTCTTCGATATGTTCATGTAAACTCGAAAAGAAGAAATAAAATCAGACCGTGGTATCAACCCAGGACCTATTTTCTTCATTTCTACCTCCCTAGCCTGGTACCCGTCTTTCTGATAAACCTGGTAAACCTCAGCTAGATCCTGTCACCGAGTGATTCCCTGCCACGAAGTAGCTCGAGTGCCAAAGAGTCGGTAGACCTGGAAAATCCCACATCGCTTTCTATTTGAGTCATGGAGTCACGTAAATATGTTGCGACCGCCGTCGGATTACGACGTATAGATTGGTGTCAGAATTAGGGTCTAAGCTTCGATTCCTGCCTGAGTACCTCATGTAAGGAATAAGGTGCCTTTGAGTACCAAAGATAGGATTTTCTGTAAGGAGAACTAGCAAGCTTCTGTCTTGAGATAAATCTGTTTCTGCTTTTGAAGTAGATCCTGCACCGTGAAACAAGCAGACAAGTCATTTTAGTGTACAGCAGTAAAAAGCGAAAAGGTAGGGGGAACACGAGGTCTTCAATCCGTCAGCGGTTCCGCGCCACAGAATTACGAGATCGCTGCCACAGCCCGCAGCCAATAAACACTGAAGACGCCGTCAACGCTGTCACAAGGAGTCACACCAGCCGAGGTCAGGGGCAACGACAGCTCAATCAGCAACGTGGGCATGCCAACGTTTGCCTTGACGAGACGCCAACACAGCGCCTTTCGCCTGATCAACAAACATAGTGAGTGAAGCACACCGTGGCTCGGAAACAAGGTCCGCGGCTGCGATGAAAGACGAAAAACTCCTAATATGTTTCTGGAAGGTAGTGAGCTTCCCACCAAACAAATAGCTTTATCTGACGCATTCAAGTTGATTCCGAAAGCTTTTGACAGAAATAAAAATCGTCTTAGGGAATTCGTAGACAATTGTGACTTAGCATTTGAACTTACTCCAGGCAATATTTATAGTGCACTACTACAGTTTGTAAAAACTAGGATTGGACTCGGGAAGCGTCTGCACGAATTAGAAAAATAAGTTTGGAATACATAAAAGATTAGTAGAAACTGAGAGATGCAATTGGGAAACACGAGTTTTCGCATATGCATCAGCAACAACTACCACTCTCATAACCATAGGATTGCTTCTTAGGTATATCAAACCCTGCATCCAGTGTTGGAAGTGGAAAGAAGAGATGAGTTACGACCAGGTACGTGTGAACTATGATCCAGCTCAGTGGAAAATCTCACAAGAAGTGCACTCCTCAGGTGATGTTCCGCCTAACCACAGTGTTTCACCACCGCAGATGAAGGACAAATTTTGCCGGTAAAAATGCGACGCAGTCTCGTACCATCTATAAACAAACAACCCCAGCACAGTATGAAGACACCACCAGTTGACGAGCACGGCAGAGTTCAACAATTTGCGAGTTCCTGCCAGCAGAGGGGTCTCGAGAGTCTGTCAGCCAACAGAAGAAAATTATATGAGTGAAAGAATCCATTCAGTTAAGCTTGTACACTAAAAATGACTTGCATTCTTGCCTTTACGTACCTCTGGACTGTCGTTAATTAATCTATCATGGCGTTCTTATGCCTATGACTGATCGTCACTCACAGTGTGACATGTAAGGGAACCTGAGGGCTCTATCTGAGGAATATCAAACTGGCTCCTTTTCATGATTCGAGTCAATGTGATAGTCCAGGCAGGCTATTTGTTCTAGCCATTTGAGTATCTAGGAAGCGTCATCTACGTTCTATGCTCATAGAAATTATGACCCAGTGTCTGTGCTCTTCGACATGTTCATGTAAACTTTGGAAGAAGCAATAAAATCAAACCCAGAAGTTCATTTCTTCGTTTCTACTGCCCTGGCCTGATACCCAAGTCTTTCTGCACTGTCTCCAACCAGAAAGACCTGATAAACCTCAGCTAGGCCCTGTTGTTGACTTATTCCCTTGCACGAAGCCGCCTGCGTGCCAGTCTGTAGTCCCAAAAAATCCCACACTGTTCCCTGTACAGGTAAGTACACGACTGGCCATTAAAATTGCTACACCACGAAGATAACGTGCTACAGACGCGAAATTTGACCGACAGGCAGAAGATGCTGTGATATGCAAATGATTAGCTTTTCAGAGCATTAACACAAGGTTGGCGCCGATAGCAACACCTACAACGTGCTGACATGAGGAAAGTTTCCAACCGATTTCTCATACACAAACAGCAGTTGACCGGCGTCGCGTGGTGAAACGTTGTTGTGATGCCTCGTGTAAGGAGGAGAAATGCGCACCATCACGTTTACGACTTTGATAAAAGTCGGATTGTAGCCTGTCGCGATTGCGGTTTATCGTATCGCGACATTGCTGCTCGCGTTGGTCGAGATCCAATGACTGTTAGCAGAATATGGAATCGGTGGGCTCAGGAGGGTAATACGGAACGCCGTGCTGGATCCGAACGGCCTCGTATCACTAGCAGTCGAGATGACAGGCATCTTATCCGCATGGATGTAACGGATCGTGCAGCTACGTCTCGATCCCTGAGTCAACATATGGGGACGTTTGGAAGACAACAACCATCTGCACGAACAGTTCGACGACGTTTGCAGCAGCATGGACTATTAGCTCGGAGACCATGGCTGCGGTTACCCGTGACGCTGCATCACTGACAGGAGCGCCTGCGATGGTGTACTCAACGACGAACCTGGGTGTACGAATGGCTAAACATCATTTTTTCGGACGAATCCAGGTTCTGTTTACAGCATAATTATGGTCGCATCCGTGTTTGGCGACATCGGGATGAACGCACATTGGAAGCGTGTATTCATCATCGCCATACTGGCGTATCACCCGGCGTGATGGTATGGGGTGCCATTGGTTACACGTCTCGCTCACCTCTTGTTCGCATTGACGGCACTTTGAACAGTGGACGTTACATTTCAGATGTGTTACGACCCGTGGCTCTACCCTTCATTCGATCCCTGGGAAACCCTACATTTCAGCAGGATAATGCACGACTGCATGTTGCAGGTCCTGTACGGGCCTTACTGGATACAGAAAATGTTCGACTGCTGCCCTGGCCAGCACATTCTCCAGATCTCTCGCCAATTGAAAACGTCTGGTCAATGGTGGTCGAGCAACTGGCTCGTCACAATACGACAGTCACTACTCTTGATGAACTGTGGTATCGTGCTGAAGCTGCATGGGCAGGTGTACCCGTGCGCGCCATCCAAGCTCTGTTTGACTCAATGCCTAGGTGTATCAAGGCCGTTATTACGGCCAGAGGTGATTGTTCTGGGTACTGATTTCCCAGGATCTATCCATCCAAATTGCGTGAAAATGTAATCACATGTCAGTTCTAGTATAATATATTTGTCCAATGAGTACCCGTTTATCATCTGCAGATATTCTTGGTGTAGCAATTTTAATGACCAGTAGTGCATATTGCGACCCCCGTCTGATGACGACACAGTGCACACTCTTGTCCGACAGCAGATGTTTTATCTTCAGGCAGCATTTAGACGTCGCCAGGCAAACGCAGATCAAGTATTTTTTTTCAAATCTAAGAAAGTTATTACAGTATTTCTTTTTTTTGTCGTGAATAGGGCTGTTTATCAGTATGAAGGATGAAAGATCGAAATTAGTGTTTTTGACAAGTAAGCAGCAACGGCAGGGTTTAAATGGATAACTGTCTGAGTTAACACTAGTTTTATCTAGAAAAACCTTGAAAAGTACACGCATTTGAAATGGTTTTATTAAGCCTCATCAGGTCCGCCAGCACCTAACATACGCCGAAGTTCCATAACCAAAAATCATAGCTAATCCTGTGTCCGTGTCGTACAGGAAATGAGGTTTTATTTGAGTAGCGTAGACCTCTCTCTTGCTGCACGTAACGGTGGAGTATGGCATGAGAGCTTTTCGTGGAGTTGTTTATACCGCAGTAGCCGATTCTGGCCGCATTGCTTTCCAATACTAGTAGATCTCTCGGATTCTTTTGCGAAATGTTTCAAGGACAATATTAACAAGCGCTATATCTCTGTAATTTTCTTTTCAACAGCTACTGAATGCAGTTATGAAAAGTATACGCTTTCTTTTCAGAAAAACCATACTTATTTAAATATCTCAGTTGATACCAGAGGTCAGAGCAGTATCCGTACGAAACGTTACTTTCCCCTCAGCGTACTACCAATTTTGGGGAACTTCGTTTTGATATCTAGAACCTTGCACGAAATAAAAGATGTGTTACAACGTATGTGACTCACACTGTATATTCTACTAAAGCCTTAGTTATTTAAAGAATCCAGCTCCCAGGTTCAAACTTCTGATTATTTTATAAATAGTTATGTGTTAAATATTTAACGTTAAACATATAAGTGATAAAAAGCTTAAGAAACGTTTGAAGTTTTGCATATGAGTATCGTCTGCGAAATTTGCACCGCATTTCAAGCAAAAGTTAGTTTTCACGCATCTCAATGTGTATGACGTCATATTTTCTGAATTATGCGTCTTACATTATTATTTTGCAGCTATGTTCAGTGGATGTGTGGATATTGTTTGCAAAATGTGTTTCCAATAGAGTTGGTGCTAAAGAAGTAATAAATTAAAACGTCTTACCTCATGTTGTAGTTTACACGAAAAGGGAAACGGTAGTAAGTGATAAACGTTTTTCATTTCATCATTTTGCGGGGGTGTGAACGGGAAAAAATTTCGTACGCATTGGAGATTATCTGTTAAGTATGTTGGAAGTCGCTAAGTGCTCTCTTCCTGAAATACAGGATGAATAAAGTCCAGATATTTGCGCGCCGTGGGCTACGCTGCCACAAGACGTATACACAGTTCCTAACAGTAATACTTGTCTTACTGTGTTAAACCTGTAACATAACATTATACCTCTTAAATATCACATTACGGCACGATTTTAAATTTTTAAATTTAGTCTATAATCATATGAAATCCTGAAAATCAAATTTATGTTGCCCTTGGAACAGTCAGGTAGGCCAACTACAACTAGGGCTCGGCTACCATTCCTCGGATTAGTCCCTTATTAACATTTTTATGCTTTCGTTTTCTTCATATTGCTGTCACATTTTATTTATCTACCACAAATTGATAAAAGAAAATAACCTGTGTTATGTTATCTGTTGGGTTAAAATATGTCTTTTTGCTGATCTGGGTGAAACCACCAGCACTGACTCACCTTGCATCCAAGCCTGAAATCCATCTGATGGTCTCCTTTACAATCAAAGGTAGAGTACTAAGTTCAGGAATTGTTAGCATCATCTCAGCGTGCTATCATCAATTAAATGGTGGCGTTATTCTCTCGGTAGATCGTCTGCAGTTACTAGCCTATCCCTGGTTCCAGAGCATTCCTCATGAATCCAGAAAGGGACTGCCTATTTTACAACTTGTCTCGAATATATCGGTATGCAAGTATCAGTTATATGGTCAGTCATGCCACTGGTGTAACCCAGTCATCCCTAGATGTTGTATCTAGAGTAAATTACGCCCAGTTTACTCTGAAACTTTCAGTTTGATTTACGTAGCAACCACCGTGACAGCAGTCTTTTGGGTGTATCCAGATGAGGAAATGGGCACTGCAGTGAAAATTATTGTCTAACATTTGGTTTATATTAATATAAACGTAAAGTCTGGAACGCAAACTCGTTACCGGGCTGCCTGCTTAACTGCAGGTAGAATGCAGCCTGTCTTCAATGTGGCCCTAGGAGGGGAGGTCATATTCATATAACGCTTTCAAAATTTTTCACAGGAATTTGGAAGTGTGATAAACAATAAGAATTATTTGCATAACGCCACTACCATTGTTGTGCGGTGCAATTGCATATTAAAATTTTATAAATGAGTGTTGAAAAATTAATTGACTGTAATTTCTAAGTGTTCTGTGATATCAGTGCAAGAATTCAGTCCTTTACTAGCTACGAGTTAAGAACTACAATTGTGCAAATGATTTTATCAATTATTTAACGACTGTGTACTTGCAAACAGTGCTACTTAATAGTAGGTATAGCATATGCGTAAGTAAATGCAAAATTTACAGTTTTGACTTCTGCCATTGGATAATATCGTATACAATCCTCAACTAGTAACCACTTCCCAGAAATTTCCATTACTTGAAGATGCCGGGCAGTTTCCTTGATGAAATGTTGTAGACTAATCACTGCTCGATCTGGTAGAGATGTAAGAACATAATATTCAACAGATATACTGCGAACGACTGATGCACCACACTACCAATGTATGTTTATATGGTTGTTTATTTTTATCAGTATGATAAAAAAAAACGAAAATGACACCATCACAATGAAGGATAACAGTAATACAGGAAAACTGAAACAACATTTTATGTCAGTCTTATAACGCGAAAGTAAGTTTCAAATTCAGAGATTGAAATAAAGAATTTTTTCATAATCGAAAATCATGAGTGAAATGTAAATACTGTATTCAGTAAGGACAACTACACAAGAAGCTAAAGTTTATAGCTCAGTTTTAAAGTTTCAGTCTTCTTCAGAACACTGCACAAACAGACATACACACTAATGACTAAGCTACACGTGTCTGCCATCTTTGGCAGGTGCTTATTATGGACTTAGTAGGTAGGGTGCATGAGGAGGTGGTGAGGCTCACTCTATCAGAATTCAAAGAAATTGATTTACAGGGAGAGAAAGGGTCAGAGAGGAGGATCTAGCTGCAGCCACTGCAGTTAGATGTGTTATGTGAAAGAGTAAGCTCTTCCGCTGGATATCGATCTCCATTTTAGGAGCAATTGGAATAATTTTGTGGAGGATGTCTCATTTCATTCGATCCTGAAACGTATGGCAATATTAAAAGCATGATAGGACGAGACATGGGAGATCGTTTGTGGATCAGATTTTTACCGTATAGAGGCTTCCCATAAAGTATATATCTCGGATTTCAACGTTTTGGTAATGAAACTGCTCATCACTGCAAATGTGCAATCTGTGGCAGAAAAACTGTTAAGGAGAGACTTTTTGATGTAGAAACGTGTTAGCTATCATAGTGAAGTTATTGTTGTTAGTTACTAGGTTTTATATGGATAGAGTTTCTTATGGAGATCTCAGGGAGAAGGAGACTGACATATTTATGGGCACCACATTTGGACTGATGAGGTCTCATCCCATTATCCTGAACGTCTTGAAATTGCTGTATGAATACTGTTCATTTAACTAAGTGATAAAAAGTTTGACAGGAGTACCAGTTTCGTAAGAATCTCTCAGTATATATATATATATTCCAAGTGCAAAACAAGTATTTATGAATTTCTGATGTAGAATTTTTAATTTTTTCACTACAGCAAACTGCTCACGATATCTGGTCATGGTCCTTTGACTATCATATCAAACTTCCTAAACGAATTTGGAATTGAAAAGAGTTGCCAATGACTTCCACAATATGACGCTCTGCAGCAGTGAAACTGTGGAGGGCACACAAACTGAACAGCCAAAATTTTAGTTTTACAACATCAGTGTTCAATCCTTCACACCATGATTAAAATTACGTCAATAAGGTTTTATTAACATTCATATAAAAAAATTGGTGACGTTAAAAATATTTCCGGTTGACACCCTTCAAGTTCTGAGAGCTCTGGACATAAGGTGATACATTTTGACCTGGTGAGGATAGCTACTCAAACTGGTGGCACTAATGTGCACTTTGTGCAGGTGTTTCGGCGTCATGCTCGGCCTCATCTTAAGACTGCTGTTAGGCATGTTAACATAGGATGGAGTATGCGCTGATTGCGGAGGGTTTGGCTCACATTGCAGTGGTGCCACTTGAGTCTATCAATAGATCGGGTTTCACTAGATATCACCTGCTCATCAGTTCAGTAGTATGGGAAGGAGAGGCTCTCAAAGCTTATAGGTGACAGTGCAGTGGGCAGTGGTGGGATCATTCATGGGAAAATTCTTGTAGTAGTTGGTGTTAGAGCTGCACATTTTTAAATTGAAGTCAAGTGATAGGTAATCCTGCTTGAAGGAAGTCCCTCTAACAAAGGAAGCACCTTGGATGGAGGCCAAATATCCAAGTAGTGAAGGAATTAGCATATTTCATCAAAATATAAGAGGTATTAGAAATATAGTTAGTGAACTGCTTTTGTATGTTGACTCTGACTTTACTGGTATATAGGAGCACCAATTAAATAGTTTTACACTTCAGAGGCTTCATTTATCAGGATAAAGATTAGCTGGCTATTTTTAAGGAGTTCTTTTCGAAGTGGAGGAATGTTAACAGGTGTTTGAATGTTCTGCAGAGGCATTTGAATTTAGTGAAACTAAACATCCAATTGTTGTTGTTTATAGGCCCACTAACTCTGACTTCAGAGCACTTCTGCTCAAGCTAGATACAGTTCTTCGTTCACTTTATAGGAAGCGCCAAAAATTATTTATATGTGGTGACTTTAATATTAATTTTATACGTGATTGTGCAACAAAGAGGATGTTGGAAGATCTCTTACATTCATATTATCTGATGCAGAAGGTGCTTTTTCCAACCAGAGTGCAGGGTAACAGTAGCACAGCCATTCAATATTTTATATTCGTTCTTCACTACTCTGTTAGTAAATCGGTGAATAGTCTTTCAGATCATAATGCACAAATATTAACATTAAACGGGTTTTGTACTCCAACAACTGTTGTATATGATTAACAAACCTTGTAGAGAATCTAATCCCACGGCAATAGGGAGTTTTTTAAGACTAGTTAATGACCAAAAGTGGCAGTATGATGATTATAGTACTGATAACACAGATGACAAGTATAATGTTTTCCTGAACACATTTCTCATGCTCTTTGAAAGCTGCTTTCCATTAGAACATTATAAACAGGGTATTAGCAGTAAAAGGCAGCGTGGGTAGCTAACTAGTGGGCTAAGTATATCATGTAGGACAAAGTAGGAATGATATAAAAATGTTAGAAGTAGTCACAATCAAGCAACAGTATCCCATTACGAATAGTATTTTAATGTGCTTAAAATGTTATTAGGAAGGCAAAGAGTATGTGGTACGCAAATAGGAAAGCTAATTCACAGGATAAAGTTAAACCTATTTGGTCAGTCGTGAGGGAAGTGTCTGGTCAGCAGCACAAGGTCAACGATTTAAAGTTAGTTCGTGGTAAAAATATTGCGGTTACTGATAAGTCAGATATATGTACAATATTTAACGATTACTTTCTGTGAATTGCTGGTGAATTAAGTAATAACTTAGTTCCCACAGGGATTCATACAGTTCTCTCGGAAAATGCCTTTCCGAGACTGATGTCTGCAATACTCCTCTGTGATACTGATATGGGGGAGATGGGGTCTATAATTAAATCACTGAAGACTAATGACTCTCATGGATATTATGGAGCATCTCGCAGAATATTAAAGGACTTTGCTGCATATGTTAGCCCTGTAATTAGAAATATTTGTAATTTTTCCTGAACGATTTAAGTACTCAGTAGTAAAGCTGCTTTATAGAAAGGGAGAAAGGGATAATGTAGACAATTTTAGAACTATTCCTATGCCATCAGTGTTCGGTAAAGTTATTGAAAAGGCTGTGTACGTAATGATAATTGATCATTTTATTTCACATAGTTTGCTATCAAACGTACAGTTCGGTTTTAGAAGTGGTTTAACAACTGAAAGTGCTATATGTTCTTTTCTCTGTGAGGTACTATGGCTTAAACAAAATGTTTCGAACGCTAGGCATCTTTTTCGATTTGACTAAGGCATTTGATTGTGTTGATCACAAAATATTGCTCCAGAAGTTACACCGTTATGGAATACAGGGATTAGCTCAGCTCTCAATTGGTTCATTTCTTACTTTAACAACAGACAGCAAAAGGTCATTATCCCAGGGATAAGTGCTGGGGCCTCCCCTATTCCTTATTGATAAAAATGATATGGCCTCTAATATTACAGGTGATTCCAAAATATTTCTGTTTGCTGATGTCACTAGCTTGGTACTAAAGGTTGTTGTGTGCAAAATCAGCACTGTTTCAGATAATGCAGTTTATGATATAACTTTGAGACTTGTAGAAAGTAAATTAACGCTAAATCACAACAAGGCCCCGTTTTCTAACACACAATTCAACAAAACCCGACGTTTTAATTTCACAGAATAGGCATATGATTAGTGAACCTGAACAGTTAAAATTTCTTCGTGTTCAGATAGATAGTAAACTGTCGTGGAAAGCCCACGTTCAGGATCTTGTTCAAAGGCTTAATACTGCACTTTTTACTATTCGAACGGTTTGTTATATAAGTGATCGTTCGACACGAAAATTAGTATACTTTACTTATTTTCGTTCGCTTATGACATGTGGTATTATATTTTGGGGTAACTCTTCCCATTCTCAAAGAATATTTTTGGCTCAGAAACTGGCGGTTCGGGCAATAAATGGTGTAAGTTCGCGAACCTCTTGTCGACCCCTGTTCACTAGACTGGGTTTCTGACACTGGCACTTCAATATATACATTCTTTACTGTCGTTTCTTGTTAACAGCAAGCCAGTCGAGGTGGCCGAGCGGTTCTAGGCGCTACAGTCTGGAACCGCGCGACCGCTACGGTCGCAGGTTCGAATCCTGCCTCGGGCATGGATGTGTGTGATGTCTGTAGGTTAGTTAGGTTTAAGTAGTTCTAAGTTCCAGGGGACTGATGACCTCAGAAGTTAAGTCCCCTAGTGCTCAGAGCCATTTGAACCATTTGTTAACAGCATCAGCTTATTCCCATGCATTAGCAGCTTGCACTCAGTTAATACTAGGCAGAAATCAAATCTGCATTTGGATGGCATTTCCTTGACTCTTGTGCAAAAAGGTGTGTGCAGTATACTGCTGCATCCATATTCAATAAGCTACTACAAGAATTCAAAAATCTTACCACGAATCCACGCGCTTTCAAATCGAAGCTGAAGAGTTTCCTCGTGGGTCACTCCTGTTCTGTCGACGAGTTCCTTGAAAAATTAAGCTGATTGCTGTACTATGTTGTTGACTGCGTTTACATAAACTTATGGCTCGTATTTTTTTGTGTTCATAAACATTTTATTTTATTAGTTATCAATTGTATGTTGTAATTTCATGTACTGACACGTTCCATGACTTTGGAGATTTGCTCCTTAATTTGGTCCTAGGGAACAAAAAATTAACGAAGTAATTAAGTCCAGTGAATGACCTGGACATCGAATATTCATTATCGGTTAGGGTACTGGTGTTTTTTGTGATTCTTTTTCACTAATTCTCGAATAAGACGAGGGGTACCGAAAAGTAGGTATGATTCTTTCTCTGTGAGGAGAGGAGCAGCTTTGTCCACGCTTTGCCTTTGCTAAACCCTGTTTTGGATATGCTGAGCAGTTATCACGTGTCCAGAAGCATCATGCACATACTGATTTTTGTTCCACCTCTCTGATGACTGAAAGTGTTTCCCAGTTAGGTCCTTTTCCATCCTTTGTCTCTGGTAAAGTCACAGGGAACCATAAATTGGGAGCAGTCGAGCAGTCAGTCTACACAACCGTTATTGTTTCCTGGACAAAATCTGCTTAACAGCGAACGCTGCGTGACTAGGAACTTGTGGCGTAAGAGCACCTCCTTTTTTTGTGTTATAAAATTATTTTAGCACTGAAACTAGTAATGATGATTAACTGTGGTATTTTGGGAACAAAAAAATGATAATGAACTGTCATGTCAAATAAACTGTGTCCAATACCCTTGCTGCGCGTAAAAGAGCAGAAGTGTGGGGGAGGCATCACTTGGCTGCTGTCATTCTGAGCTTCAGTCGGTGTTGGCTAATAAAGACAGTCACACATCTACAAAAACATAAGACATTAATAGGTTTATTTACAATAGGTACACTTAACAGTTGTGATATACAAAATTTTGAAGTGCTGTAGGTTCTTCTGTGGTGCTGAGTTATATACAGTAGGATTCAAGATCTTGTTTCGAACAAATAACCATGAATGCTGATACACTTACGTAAGTCCCTGAATATTTGTTATGTTCAGTAGCGTCATCCTACATCAACGTAATGTCCTCTCTGCAGTCTTCCGTACTGATGTTGGTAAGTGTATAGATGCATTGAATCTGAGGCGGATCTGTATTACGGCTGCTTGAAAGATAAGCCAGCAAATCGGAGCCCAAAGCAGTGAGGTCATGTTATATCTGTGTTTTCGTGTGGTGCCCCAGAAAGAGGCCGCAAGCGTTGGAAGAGCGAGCTCGACGGGCGGCACGCTGGCAAGATATTTGAAAGTTCCCGCACTACGCGGTGCGTGGTGTGCCGGGTGCAGTCGATGAAGATGCCGGAGATACCGCAGGTCATATGGAACTTAAACGAGGAAAGCCATCTGTGGTAACTGTAACGCCAGTTCCTAGAGTCAAATGCAAGTGTTTGCCTAGGTTAAGCGGGTCCGATGTCTGAATTCGTCTCTGAAAAACATGGTGTGAAGGCAAAAATACCATTTCTCGTAAATGAGAGTGACAATGTGACAGCGAGAGAAATTCTGGGAAGCACTGGAAAACATTTCGAGGAGATGTGAAAATCCTATTACAGGCGAAAAAATCTGTGGCGTCTGTCTATTAAAAAACGAGTTGGGAGCAATATTTGTAAAATCTAAGCTCGTGCATCAGGTACTATAGACCGTTCTGCGATTAAACAAAATTTACCTATCCTCTCTACTTACACGCACTCTACGAAAAGAGAACGCGAGCATACACGACTGCTGGAGATAATTCTGCCGTCAGAAAATGGCAAGTTTTAGTGTGTAGTACAGAAGATGTAAAAATATTTACTGTACATGTCTTGCTAGGGATAAATATGAGAGGGCTCTGTAATTTCAATAATGAATCATTTCGGAAAATATCCCCAACGACTAACAGGCAAGCTATAAAATTCTTAGAGTGAGTTTAAGACCTGTGGGAGCTTACTACAGTGGCCATGGTGAGCTCAGCACGCTGTAGTCATGGCTGGTGCAGCTTCGACACTTCAGCTGCTATAGGGAGAGACGCACGCTATACGGGAGACAGTGATACGGGAGACTCCTCCTCGCGCTCTTTTAGTGTTAAATAAGGACTTTTTCGTTCCTTTCCTACTCCAGGGGTGGTGCTAGCAACAAAAGAGTTGGCAATTGCTTAAACTTGCGATATTAAAATAATTAACGATGCCTTTTGTGTGATCTGCAGTGTGTGTACATACATGTCCTACTTGGATTGTTTTTAATTCCCGCCGTTTCTTACAAGTCCGCTATAATCTTATAGTGTCAGATTCCTCTAGGGCATACATGTTTTGTTAGTGTCGTCATATCATATAATATTTATTATACTAATTAAGATAAGGGCAACATAGATTGTTAAATACCCTTCAGTACAGTGCTGTAGTGTGTCTACAGACACGTCCCTACACATTTCTTGGAGTGCGGAAAATTTTGGATGCCCTTGACGTAATAGTGGGCCGTAGACTATAGTAATGAAGATAATTCAGCAAATAGGATAAGACCCATTTGAATTTTCCGCCATTTCCACCCACTCACCGTAATGTCAAAGTGCTTATACCACTACGACGTAATTTTTGCATCATAAATTATAGCAATTAACATAATTCAGCCAGTAGGGTAACGCCCTGCCATTTACACATCACCAAACTGGTCTGGTGGGGGGGGGGGGGGGAGGGGGGAAGATGGGTCCCCTGAAAGACATGTGTCTAAAACAAGAGTATCTCTAAAATTACTTGCCCAAAATTCGTGAAATATCTTATTCTGTACATTTATATCAACCAGCATCAAATGACAGTCAAAAAAACAGAGATACTACAAAATTGCGGAGGGATGTGATTGCTCAACATCGCGTAGCTCTCGCAGTCGCTAGCTGGCTCAATGGCCGGGAAAGTACTCGTAGACTACGGTAAGTTGCGGCATGCAAGAAGCGCGTCTGATGTGCTGGAGAAACTATTTACCTCTTTACAGCACATTGGTCTGTCTTTTCCGCAACTGTAAAATCGCTTAAGCTGTGAATAGAAGACACGAACATAAGTACTCCAAAGCAACTGACGCCTCTTCAGAAATGAGTTAAAAAGTTTAAGTTTATGGAAAATAAATTTATACCTTCCTGCATCATTAACAACTGATCGATAACATTTTCCACCACCTCCATGTCTTGTATAGTTTGTGTTTGGCGACGGAAATCTCTACATACTGAACGCTGCCTAATGGAAGTAAGAGTAAATCTACGTTTTTAGAGCTCATGGCTGGGTGCTCTGTGTCTCCACTCGTGAACGGTATAATGTACGTTTTGTACTCCGTTCACTCTGCCAACATGCCTCGAAGGATCATTTCAGACTTAGATTGTTCGAATTTTGTCACTTTAGAGCAAGAAATGGTAATTTCGCAGCCGAACTGGCGGACACTACAAATCTGTTGTGTTTAGTCTGCTGGTAGTTGCCTTACTTTTATTTATTGTTACCGTATAACCCCATCTTTTAGAAGCACTTGTTTTTAGAATGCAAATACACTCCTGGAAATTGAAATAAGAACACCGTGAATTCATTGTCCCAGGAAGGGGAAACTTTATTGACACATTCCTGGGGTCAGATACATCACATGATCACACTGACAGAACCACAGGCACATAGACACAGGCAACAGAGCATGCACAATGTCGGCACTAGTACAGTGTATATCCACCTTTCGCAGCAATGCAGGCTGCTATTCTCCCATGGAGACGATCGTAGAGATGCTGGATGTAGTCCTGTGGAACGGCTTGCCATGCCATTTCCACCTGGCGCCTCAGTTGGACCAGCGTTCGTGCTGGACGTGCAGACCGCGTGAGAGGACGCTTCATCCAGTCCCAAACATGCTCAATGGGGGACAGATCCGGAGATCTTGCTGGCCAGGGTAGTTGACTTACACCTTCTAGAGCACGTTGGGTGGCACGGGATACATGCGGACGTGCATTGTCCTGTTGGAACAGCAAGTTCCCTTGCCGGTCTAGGAATGGTAGAACGATGGGTTCGATGACGGTTTGGATGTACCGTGCACTATTCAGTGTCCCCTCGACGATCACCAGTGGTGTACGGCCAGTGTAGGAGATCGCTCCCCACACCATGATGCCGGGTGTTGGCCCTGTGTGCCTCGGTCGTATGCAGTCCTGATTGTGGCGCTCACCTGCACGATGCCAAACACGCATACGACCATCATTGGCACCAAGGCAGAAGCGACTCTCATCACTGAAGACGACACGTCTCCATTCGTCCCTCCATTCATGCCTGTCGCGACACCACTGGAGGCGGGCTGCACGATGTTGGGGCGTGAGCGGAAGACGGCCTAACGGTGTGCGGGACCGTAGCCCAGCTTCATGGAGACGGTTGCGAATGGTCCTCGCCGATACCCCAGGAGCAACAGTGTCCCTAATTTGCTGGGAAGTGGCGGTGCGGTCCCCTACGGCACTGTGTAGGATCCTACGGTCTTGGCGTGCATCCGTGCATTGCTGCGGTCCGGTCCCAGGTCGACGGGCACGTGCACCTTCCGCCGACCACTGGCGACAACATCGATGTACTGTGGAGACCTCACGCCCCACGTGTTGAGCAATTCGGCGGTACGTCCACCCGGCCTCCCGCATGCCCACTATACGCCCTCCCTCAAAGTCCGTCAACTGCACATACGGTTCACGTCCACGCTGTCGCGGCATGCTACCAGTGTTAAAGACTGCGATGGAGCTCCGTATGCCACGGCAAACTGGCTGACACTGACGGCGGCGGTGCACAAATGCTGCGCAGCTAGCGCCATTCGACGGCCAACACCGCGGTTCCTGGTGAGTCCGCTGTGCCGTGCGTGTGATCATTGTTTGTACAGCCCTCTCGCAGTGTCTGGAGCAAGTATGGTGGGTCTGACACACCGGTGTCAATGTGTTCTTTTTTCCATTTCCAGGAGTGTAGTATACACACAGTAAATCGCTAAGATTGCTTACATGTTCATTTTTTGGCACTAAATGATTTGCATAATTGGTTATACAGGAGATGCATTACACAGAAATACAACACATCCTGCATAAGATTTCACCAACTTCTGTATTACGTAAACAGACAAAAATCTAAAAGAAGGAAACTTTTTTTCCAGAATATGTAAGACATTTGAAGAAATTGTTGAACGTGCATTAAAACCACCTGAAACTACTGAAGAACTCATAGCACTTGGCCAGCACATGGATTATGTGTCTAATACACTAATAGAAGAACTTGAAGAACGAATTCATGCTCAGATGCAGAAACTGGGAATCCTTCTGGAAACAACGCTGTTGACCAATGATCATTTAGAGTTAAACGCAACAACAATACTTTGGCTTCAGGATATTCAACCTATATTCAAAGAAAATTCGTTGGTATGGAATATGTTCAAGTTTCTATGCACATGGTGCTTTATTAGCAATAGTTAATGACAAATTATTTGAAAAATTGTTTATTTACAGATTAAATAAGTTCCCTTACCAGTTCAGATGACTGTTTCCATCCATCTGCTTAGCCCCTGTTATTTCTGACAAGTCCCTCATCTAATCTACATTAATAAGTACTACTTTAATAAGTATGTACTGCTGTTTAACTTAACTACAACAAAAACTATTACAAAACTCAACTATAATATAATTAAGTTTATATCAAAATTCTTAGACGCATTTGGTATGGATAGACTACCTATCCGCTGCCCTTCCCAAACCACCTTGCGAATACACGTACAGTTGCAGAATGATCTATTTATAGTGTCACTGTCCAATAAGAAAATTGCTTAATTTGTCTTTTAAACGAATATTTTTCTACCAGACATTTTAGTGCACTTAGTAGGCTTCTATACACACTTGCCATTTTTAACCTATATTAACCAAACTTTTGCCGTAGTGCAGCCTACATTTCACATTATTAGCACATTACTATTATAATGACACTACAACACTACAACAACATTCTCTTTGTGTTATATATTTGTGACTCAATGTGCAAATCTGAAATTAAGTTTATAACAGTTCCTTGTTCTATGGTGTTCTGTTTACTTACTATTCCATGTAGCCTATATAGTATGAACTACAGTGGTTACTGGTGATCTGTATGTTAATTTTGTTTATAAGTAACTGTCCATACTTTTCTCAACTATCACGCAGTACAGTCACAAGTGTGAACTTATTTAATCATTCAATTTTTTATCCTCATGTAAAATTGCTACCATTTACATATGTGAAATAATTGTCTCCACATTTAACTCATTAATTTTGTGGCCAGAGGCTACTGTATTTTTAATGTTTTTAAAGCACACATTTAGATGGATCGAAATTTAGAGCCAACAACCAATAATTTGACTAATTTTGCAAAATCTTGCTGGATGTTTGTACTTTTTTTGAGAGGGGGATTACAATTCCACATGAGAAGTGTGTTACTTGAGATCTAACACTACCACTGTCCACAATATATATTGTGCACCCATACACTGCCTTTATTCATCCCATATTTCCAGAGACTTTGAATGTGTCAAGTTGTACATTAACAGGTAGAATCCGTCAGCGCAGACTACTAGAGAAATGTATACAAACAACTGTTACAACTGTTAATCTACAGCTACTAATCACATTCATAATCATGAGCGTTCCTGCTTATAAAAGAAAAGCAGCTGCTTTGGAAAAAGGCATTGCTCTTCCTGTTACACTACTCTGTTGATGTTTTTGTGGAATAATGTAGCTTAGTTGTTCCAGAAAACAATGTTTACTGTGTACTTACCGCAAACGTTAGAAGCTTCTGAATACATTAAGACCATTTTTTAACCATAAATTACTTGCTCAAGCCCAAGAACTCTCGTAAATTGTAGAAAGAGTAACTAATAAGTAATTTTTTTATTTATTGTTTTTTTATCTAGGAATTTCCAGTTTGCTGCTTGATGTCTATTGGCAACCTGTTGAAGCTCTTTGTAACAGAACACGGGATGAATCGCCTAAAACTGCACTGCAGATATTGTGGAAATGGAAAGTGCTATTGATGTGTGTGGTTTTCACACAACGCACTAGTTGTCAAGCGCTCATATTGTTAGCAATAAACAGATTGTAATTCTTAGTAAGTGTATTTTCCTGCAGACATGCACTTTTTAAATGGAACCACTCCTGTTGATATTAACAAACTAATAGTAGGATCAATTAGAATGCCAATAGTATCTGTTGCAGTTCCCACACCAACACTTGTACACTACCTGTGGTAATACACTGAAGAACAATCAAGTGCATTCACTAGTTACGTGGATTCTGACCAGTAACAAGATTATTGACCATCATATGCTGTGTTCAAAATAACCACCAGCAAATCATCATATGTAGTTGGTATGTTGTTGTAGACAAGAAAAAGCTTGCAGGCGATAAATCTGGGGCATGGGTCAGCCAAGGTGCAGGTCCTCTGTGTCCAATCCAACGATTTGGAAGCAATTCCTGAAGACATGCTGTAGTACTTCGTGCACTGTGCGTTGAACAGTCATCATGTTGGTACCACAGGTTCCTTTCAGTTTTCAGGAAAACGTCTTCTAGCCTCCATGGAAGATGGTCTGTTAGGAGGCTGCGACACTTGTGCGTGTTCACTGTTCAGTCCATGAAAAACAGTAGTATGAACTGACGACTCACTATACCACACCACATGTTTACACTCTATGGACGTTGACGTTGCAACTGACGACGCCAATGGGGTTGGCCAAACAGACCTATAGTGCAAGTTTCGGTGGTTTACCTGGCCATAATTGGTGAATGTGGCTTCGTGAATAAATAAGATACATGATACATCTGGAGTATCCTGCGTCAGTGCTCATGTGCAGAAGTTAACACAACTGTCATTATCATTTCCATGCAGCTCGTGATGGAGAAAGATTTCGTAGGAATGGAACTCATGTCGATGGCGAATGCATAGGACACGCCTGACTCATGCCACTTCCTTGTACGATTTGCACGGGAGCTAACGTGCAGATCAACTACAGCAGCAGCAAGACCATTCACTTCTCTTGTCGTCACTTCTTTCCTTCCGATACGTTGTCTAGGTGTTACGCTCCCACTTTCACGTAACTGGATGAAGAAGTTGATAAATAATTACCGAGATGGTTGACGTCTATTAAGATATCTTGTCGTATACACCGTACAAGAACGAACTGCTTTCCTCCTACGCTCTCCATAGACAATGAGCATAAAACCTTTTTCTGCACTGGTAAATCCCATCGTCCACTCACAACCTACTGCACTTAAGGAATACACAAGCACACTGTAAGCACACATAACAACACCTCGTACATAGTAACTACACAGGTTGAATGGCACAAACAAGTGTCGGTGTGAAAACGTTTCAAAATACTGTATCTTGTAAGCTATTCGCACTAGAATACTGCAAAAAACACTACTGATGTTCTAATTTACCCTACTTTTAGTTTGTTAATGTCGATAGCCATTGTTCCATTTAAAAATGCATGTTTGCACAAAATTACTCATTTTCTAATTATTATTACAATCTTTTTATTGGATATCAATATGATCTCATGACTACTGATCCGTTCTGTGCAAACCGCACATCAATAACACTTTCCACTTCCGCAATATTTACGGTGCGCGTTTTAGGTGACTCAGCCCGTATAAGATTCCATTCTGAATTCACTATAGGCACGCAAATTCCATTTGAAAATTTTTATATTGTGATTGATCGTGTCACGAAAAATGGTTCAAATGGCTCTGAGCACTATGCGACTTAACTTCTGAGGTCATCAGTCGCCTAGAACTTAGAACTAATTAAACCTAACTAACCTAAGGACATCACACACATCCATGCCCGAGGCAGAATTTGAACCTGCGACCGTAGCGGTCGCTCGGCTCCAGACGACCGTGTCACAGTACATTCCAACTTCAGTCTTATTATTGGCCACAGATACTGTTAGGGAGTAAATACAAGAATCTCTAAGTTCTTGACAAGGCTTCTTCAGGATAATAGGTTATGTATTTCTCACATGCTGCATTGCTCTCGATTATACCATATTACATTGCTGAGTAAATGTGTGAGCTGTATACTATCACTTTTGTCTGAAGGTATTCACAAAGAGAAAGGTTTCCTAGTGCAAATTAGGCACAACTGAGGTTTTTGATTAACATACATACGTCCTGTTGCCACCTCATATTATCTTCCCTATGGTTGCCTAGAAGCTTCACAGAAGGTGCCCAATCCAGCATGTTCCCATTGGGCTGTACTGCTGATACCTATAAGCTGTTCATATTCGTTTGGCATTGAATTATACGAGCCTTAGTAAAAGTAACGGATAATCTGTTCGCTATGAGCCACGAAGCCGGTTCTGTTCCACTCCAGGCTGTCACAGAACCAATTAATTACATAAGCCAGCATTCGTCATTACAATACAAAACAAGGAAATATTGAGATAGTAAAATCTGCGGATAAGCTGTTTGCTGCCAAAGCGTCCATGGGTAGTTTCCAGAACTAGCCTCACTTGTAAATGATAATGACGCCCACATAGTACAGTAAGCTGCCTGAAACGAGAAATGAACGCCAACAACATTTTTAATTTCGATCGGATTGCATAGTGCAAAAATGACCTGGATGCCGGTGGTGCAGGCATGTTTACTGCTGTAAATAATTTGATAGTATCTAATGAGGGTAATACACATACTGAACTTGAAATTGGTTAAGAAGGGAATTGATGAAATGCTATGTAGTGCAGTTCCACACATACAGATGAAACAGCTGTAAAGTAACCTGAAAGCAAGAACACTTTCATTCAGGAAACAGTTACAGGAAGAAATTCCACTATCAAGCACCTGTACACACTATGTGGGATACAGGAAGACATATCACTTAGAAAGTAACCACCTAGGGAGATACTAGAGGAGATATAAACAGGTATGTAACTCAGTCGAAGCTGCATGATGGAGTGCTAACAGTGAGGTATAGTCTAACACCTACACTCCTGGAAATTGAAATAAGAACACCGTGAATTCATTGTCCTAGGAAGGGGAAACTTTATTGACACATTCCTGGGGTCAGATACATCGCATGATCACACTGACAGAACCACAGCCACATAGACACAGGCAACAGAGCATGCACAATGTCGGCACTAGTACAGTGTATATCCACCTTTCGCAGCAATGCAGGCTGCTATTCTCCCATGGAGACGATCGTAGAAATGCTGGATGTAGTCCTGTGGAACAGCTTGCCATGCCATTTCCACCTGGCGCCTCAGTTGGACCAGCGTTCGTGCTGGACGTGCAGACCGCGTGAGACGACGCTTCATCCAGTCCCAAACATGCTCAATGGGGGACAGATCCGGAGATCTTGCTGGCCAGGGTAGTTGACTTACACCTTCTAGAGCACGTTGGGTGGCACGGGATACATGCGGACGTGCATTGTCCTGTTGGAACAGCAAGTTCCCTTGCCGGTCTAGGAATGGTAGAACGATGGGTTCGATGACGGTTTGGATGTACCGTGCACTATTCAGTGTCCCCTCGACGATCACCAGTGGTGTACGGCCAGTGTAGGAGATCGCTCCCCACACCATGATGCCGGGTGTTGGCCCTGTGTGCCTCGGTCGTATGCAGTCCTGATTGTGGCGCTGACCTGCACGGCGCCAAACACGCATACGACCATCATTGGCACCAAGGCAGAAGCGACTCTCATCGCTGAAGACGACACGTCTCCATTCGTCCCTCCATTCACGCCTGTCGCGACACCACTGGAGGCGGGCTGCACGATGTTGGGGCGTGAGCGGAAGACGGCCTAACGGTGTGCGGGACCGTAGCCCAGCTTCATGGAGACGGTTGCGAATGGTCCTCGCCGATACCCCAGGAGCAACAGTGTCCCTAATTTGCTGGGAAGTGACGGTGCGGTCCCCTACGGCACTGCGTAGGATCCTACGGTCTTGGCGTGCATCCGTGCGTCGCTGCGGTCCGGTCCCAGGTCGAAGGGCACGTGCACCTTCCGCCGACCACTGGCGACAACATCGATGTACTGTGGAGACCTCACGCCCCACGTGTTGAGCAATTCGGCGGTACGTCCACCCGGCCTCCCGCATGCCCACTATACGCCCTCGCTCAAAGTCCGTCAACTGCACATACGGTTCACGTCCACGCTGTCGCGGCATGCTACCAGTGTTAAAGACTGCGATGGAGCTCCGTATGCCATGGCAAACTGGCTGACACTGACGGCGGCGGTGCACAAATGCTGCAGAGCTAGTGCCATTCGACGGCCAACACCGCGGTTCCTGGTGTGTCCGCTGTGCCGTGCGTGTGATCATTGCTTGTACAGCCCTCTCGCAGTGTCCGGAGCAAGTATGGTGGGTCTGACACACCGGTGTCAATGTGTTCTTTTTTCCATTTCCAGGAGTGTAGTTCTGTGAGTCGGTGTCCGTTGAAAGGGGGATTCATCAGTTTAATGGAGGTCGGCGGTTGTTTGTAGTTACTCAGAATGAGGAACCACAAAGCAGTAATCGCAATTATCCGCCTTAACTTCCTTTTCGGATGCCATGCTCCATCCTAAGTACTGCTGAGATGAAGGCATACAGTGCGGACTATTTCCAGACATGTAACTTGCAGAGAAAATTACTCCTATGCTGGCAGCACCTCCTGTCGTCGATTGGTACACCACCAGGCGGCAGGGGTAGTGCTTGCAGTGATGGCGCCCTGAGTTCCCAGCAATCATATTTATTGTGGATGGGCTGGCTTGCTACCCAGAACCATTGTTGTCGAGCTGGCTTACATACATCTGTACAAGAGACAGATGATGCCTGGAGCTAGACCACCTGTGAGATGTGGGAGTGCTACAGTTGCTGTCCAGTCAGAGTGTAGGTGTGAATACCGCTTCATTTCTTTTTTCCCTTGTGGAGAAGATGGTGATGCCAAATTTCTGGCAGCTGAAGGTCCTGTATCGCCTCCCTCCTGTGGGTAGGGAGAGACGGTGATGCACGCCAAATGCCACAGGTGCACTGTCTATGGGTGTCCGCACCCAAGAGGCCCCTCTGCTGGGCAGACAAAGAAAATATCCAAGGTGAAGGGAGCCCCTGGCAGTTGCATAACCAAGGCATTCACATACTGGTACCCAAGGTTGAGGGCAGCATTCTCATACCTCATGGCGACCTGGGGCAAGAAGAAAAATGACCGAAAAGAGAAACAGATTAAAGATAGATGGTCATAGTAGGACTGATGGCGTGGAGTTGCAAGGAAAGCAATGCAGAAACAGTAAGAGACACTTGTTGGAAAAATCCACTGAGTGCAAACAGGTCAGCCAATAAACACAGAGAAAAGCATAACAGGAAGAGGGTGGAGCGCCATAAAGATTGATCTATTGAACGCTCATTGCTGTAACATGCATGAGAGCATGAGAAAAAGGTGGAGTTCTGGAAATGCTCTGTTGAGCACTCACTGCCAGAGCATGCATAGGAGTATAAGGAAAGTAAGACATAGGCCTTGGGTAAGGAATGATGAATGGAGGGTCCCATAGAAGCTGGGTGGCCAGCAGAGTGAGGTGAACTGGAGAAGTTCGTTGAGTGCAAATGTTCTGCAGTGTGCCAGAGCCCTGGAGGGGCATTAGCCTTAGAACCTTGGAGGCTGTCGACTTCAAAGGCCATAAGATCCAAGAGAAGGACGGCCCTGTAGATGGACAGAGACAGGCTATGGAGTAGCCAGAGCAGTGGAACTGAGCTCATATCTGTGGTAGTGCCACCCCCAAGAAGACGACTTGCCATGGTTGCAATGCACAAATGAAACAGGAAGCAGCATCATGCAGTGGGAGGAGGACGGCAGCCAGATGGCAGATGGAACACAATGCTGCTGGCAGGTTCCCAGATATCGAAAAACATCAAGAGTATTGAGTTTGATGATTGTGCAGAAAGAGAAACACACAATAGAGGTCGATGGCAGAAAACAAAGAGTGACAGAATCAGAGGCAAAGAGAGAGCCTCGTGCTAATGACACGACAAGAACCGAAAACAGGTTGCAATTGAGCAAAACAGGTAAACGTTGGCAGACCTAATCAGCAAGTAGAGCCTTCATTGAACATGACGGAGAGCGAAGACGTAGTATGTCGTTACCAAACGTCGTATGGGACAAGACTGGGAGAAGTGACTCTGAAGCCAGTGAAAAATGTGTGATTATGTGGCCAATTCCTTCGTCTGAAGTAGTGCCAGCCCTGCGAAAATTGCCTACCACAAAAGAAACATGCGGACCAACAGGAAGCATTACTGGGGGGAGCTTAATGGAGCTGTACCTGGTTGGCGGACTGGAGGAAATGCTGCGACGCCAAATCATTCCTGTCGCCAATCTTTTATGTACTGGGGTTTAGTACATACAGATAAAACAACGGGTAAGTGGGGAAGAAGTAACAGTTATTCAGTATAAAATTACAGGAATAAATAACACTATCAAGCAACTGTGCAGTATATATATTCTTCATGTGTTTATCCAAATGCTGTGCAGTGCCAGCAGAAGGCTTCATCACGCATGGTAGTGTTAATAATGCTTCGGTCACTAGCAGCAGTGGCTGTGGCAAAGACAAGTGTAGCTCCCAGTCAGCGTTTGGCAATGCCGCACAATAAGAATACACTGTGTTGAACATGGAATATAACCTCTGTATTTTTGATTGTTTTAAATATAGAGCATAGCTCTCTAATTTCCATCTCAGAGGTGGTGGTAGGGTCATGAGTGTGGTAAATTGTTTACAATGCACTTTAGAGATGTTCTATGACTGTATGTGTGTGTGTGTGTGTGTGTGTGTGTGTGTGTGTGTGTGTGTGTGTGTGTGTGCCCCTACTTGGAATTCATGCCATTATTTACACGTCCACAGCAATGTCATGGTGTTTGACTCCTCTAAGTTGACTTGTAATGACACCATTCTTTCTAACTTGCTAATAATACAAGGGCAAGTTCCTTATAGTGAAACGTAGATTGGGTACATAGCCAAAGTGTATTTGTTGCACAATTCTAATTGTTTAACAAATGATATCAGCATATTTGTTAAAACATCACACTGTGCTAACTGTTTAACGTGTCATATCACTTTATTTGTTAAAATATTGCACTGAGCTAATTGTTTAACATGGGATATATAGCATTTTTAAAGTTATCACACTGCTGAAACTGCTTAACAATTAAAGTCTCATATCTGTCTGTGTCTGTGGATGACGATCTTGAAAAGTAGAAAGGGAGGAAGGAAGGAATATCAGGTTTAACGTCCCGTCGACATCGAGGTCATTAGAGATGGAGCACAAACTCAGAATCTGTCAAGGATGCAGAAGGAAATGGACCGTGTTCTGTTGAAGGAACCATTGTGGCATTTGCCTGGAGCGATTTAGAGACATCAGGGAAAACCTAAATCTTGATGGCCGTACATGGGTTTGAACCGTTGTCCTCCCGAATGAGAGTCCAGTGCGACAACCACTGCACCACCTCGCTCGGTGAAAAGTAGGAGAAAATCGGAAAAATAGCAGCAAATTGTCCTAAAACTGTTAATACCATCGTATGTTAGTGTGCTTGCAGAAAATTCCATCGGGTATGATACTTTGGTGCAAACTGAAAACAAAATTCTGAATATCATCTGACTGTGCTGCTGCTGCTGTAGATGCTTCATGGTGTTGATCGAACAACTTATGAAGCATGTATAACTACCGTACCCTCAAGAGGAGGGGGACGAGGAAGGTCAAATCCTATCACTAGGATTAAACTACAGAAGTGGAGAAGGGGAGGTGGCCATTTTGAACCTTAAATTAGGGTAATTAAGAAGGAAGTTAAGGGTCATAAGTTAGATTAGGTCAAAAGCATAAGGCGCTATTTTTCGTGTACTGTAGAAGTGAGCAGTTTTGCTTATCTAAGGTTAAAAGCATTGGCTGTCATTTTATTTACATAAAGGCCTAACTCAAGTGCATGCTTTGGTTACATTAAGGTTATTGATGGGGCATAGCCAAGTGGTTGGTTTACTTACATAAAGAGAACAATGAGCTAATATAATAAATTCGAGACTTACAAAAGGAGACTGCTTTTGGAGACCACCTAGTTAATAGAGGCCACAGTTACAAGGCACAAAATGAAGTTTTGAAGCGGAGACGTGTGGTATCACCGCTTATGGTCATTAACGTGCGGCGAACCGGCTTTATTGCCTTGCCCACTCACTATGTTCAAGGGAGAGGCTTGGTGACGGAATGACTAGAGCAGTTTTGGTCGTGACACATTTATTCTGCGGAAGACTGACACTACGTTACAAATGCAATGGATCATTAACGTTCGTCCGTACAGGCGTGTCGCCCTAGCGGTACGGCTCGATCACAGATCCCGGGGGGTATACACTCCAGTGATGAGCCGTGGCGCGACCGCGTGCACCGAGCGAGATAAAGGCCGCGTTGCCGAATGTCCAGCTCCTAGCGCAAGCGATGTCCGCGGAAGGGAGGAAGGCACTGTCAAACGGAAGGGTGCACTCCGCGAAACGAGCGACTGCGTTTCAGACTGCGCGTACGAGTTTGCGGGGGAGTAGCGTTGACTCGACGCACGTGGTCAGCGACGGCGAAGTCGGTGGAGCGGAGACGTGTGTCGCGTTGCGTTGACCAGCTCGCATTGTCTACTTGCTTTGTTCCGTGCGTCCGGTGCGCGACGCACCGTTGCCAAAATTTGGCGTAGCGGTATAGCTGCACTCGTGAATGCCGGGCGTCGCTTACTTGTGTCGGCTGTGCCGTAGTTCAGCCCTTCGCGCGTTTGAACGGTGCGGCCGCCACAGTCTTACATAACATTGGATGGGAGATGAACTACCTAGAAATCATAGAAATTACCAAACGAAAGTCCACTTGTCCACACTTAGTACTGAATGATCAGGCACAATCCCTTACACTTCACTTCTAACTGCAGATACTTATAGTGTTCCCATTCCAACAATTTTGTAAATTTTCCTTTCCACTCACTAGGCTCCGTTTCTTCCTTTCAGTTACTGTAGTCTCAGGTAGAACAATCGTTTTAATTTTTCATGTAGTTCATAATTCAGCTCGTTTTAGGCAAACATTAACATATGTCGTCTTTGGAACCTGCCGAGATTCTCTGTAACTTGCACTATTTTAAAATCTTTGATCCCACAATAATTCACAGCCACATATATTTATCTATGTACCTGACGATGGCGTAACAGCCAAAACCCGGTTTGTAAAATAATAAATACTGTGGAATATTACACTAGTCTAGTGTACTTTTTCATTCATAAGGTCTCCATGAGATTTTCCATTGATGACAATAATCTGTATAGCGAAGTTTCAGCGTGAGAAAACTTTAGCGGAGCGCAGAAAGTATCACACCAACGCACCAAAGTCTGCCACACGCTTTGCCTACTATTGAGCCTATGTGATCATTTCATTTCGTATATATACTAATTCTTTTCCTACAGACATGTGTTTGTGTGAGTTGAATGACCCCACTGTTCAGTAATTGATATTGCAGTCATAAGAAACTGTCATTGCGTCTTCTGAAGAGTACAGTTATTTCCAAAAGTTTAAGCAAATTGCCAACTTTGGACCAGTTTCATATCTTAACAAGATCGAACTGGAGATCTGTGCAGGCTCTTCCACGCAGAACGCCATCATAAATAACAGTATTATCTGAAAAAGTTCTCAGGTTAATATAAATATTTTATGTTAGGTTATTAATGTATAAGAACGGTGGGAGACCTAACACATTTGCCCAGATCACACATGAAGTTACTTCCACGCCTGACAATGGCTTTCCATTAGATAACATGGTGCACCCTCCCTATCAAGAAATAATTCAATACAACAGTGGTTTAATACGTTATTGTAAAGGTGTTTCTATCGCAGAAATGAAACAGAACTAAGGAAATGTAATTGGGCAACAGCTGGAAAAGTTGTGCAAGTAGGTGCAAGGTGTATTCCTGCATGAATAAACTAACGAATGAATACGTTTGTGGTGAAAATAATGCACATGTTGTCTGTAGAGTTCCCATCAGCAATGCTGTGTTAATAATATTAGGAGTAGAATAGTAGATTACTTGCTTATTGACACAGATTCCATCATTCCTGCTATTACACTTCAGAGTATGTTCTACAAAATATTTAAGTGTTAATGCTGTTGACTACGTACTTGTACACATTCATACTTGTTCGTTTGTTTTTCATTTTGAACTACTACTGCTTGTATATAAATATTATTAAATGTCAATAAAAAATCTATCGATGACAGACGTTTCCCATTAAACATTTTTTATCTTTCAGATGTACGACAAATACAAGACAGAATTTGAAGAAAATTTGCAACAGAAAACTGAATTAGTGAATAAACAATTAGAAGATTTGGCACCAAAACTTTCTATTATGAATCATATGGAAGAGTTTACAAATGCTTCTTCGTACATTCCAGTAAGTTTCCACAAATATTTCACAAAGAACTATCATTTAAGCTAATGGAAAATATTAACCTAAAATTATATGTAACTTTATTTTGCATTATGTTCATTCAAACTTTTGTCTGAGTGGTTCTGTCTCTGGGATGCATTCATATTCCATGCATCCATTAAGTAGGCGACAGTATATGATAGTTAAGGATAAACATTTTGAGTTTAATTAGTGGATATGTTAATCTGATATGCTCTAATAGATTTATAATGAAAATATTTGTAATGCAGATAGTTTCTTTGAGATATGCGTATATAACAAATGTAGGAACTAAAGAGCCAATAATGAAAAAAATTCTATATGGTCTACAGTATTATGTACTCACATGGATGTAATTTTATTCAGCTGATATAGATTACCCCTATAGTCTTCACTACACGACTGACATTGTTTCACAAACACGTACTGTGTACTGGTATTGCGTACTGATTCTAGCATCTGTTTCAATCAGGTTCTAAGCTTCACCAAAGCTCCTATATCCTCAAAAATTTCTTTGTAACCAGTTTCTTCCAGTTCCCTTTTGGATTCTAAACGCTCTTCGTGCTATGAATACCTCTGTGATTACATATAAGTTTTTAACCTCTTCGCTTTCCGCGTCCTGGATACGACTTTTATCTGATGCAGAACCCATGTAACGCCAAAGACAAATGCGTCAATACTTTCTCACCTTCCGCAAGCTGTCATTACATACTGTAACAAGTTTCAGCACTCTGTGTCCTTAATTACGTGTACTAGAAATATTAAATAGGAATAAAAATGTTTTTCTGCTGGAGGACTTGAAAAGGTTGATATTAATGGCATTCATTCTCCTACATGAAGCTCTTTCCTATAAATATTTCACCTGAGGGAAAGTCGATGATGCGTTATTGGCTTTTATGTGCTGAATTTATTCACAAAATTGTAATTTATGTCCAAACATTTGATTTCTTCGGCTACTAGCATAACAGTGTTATAGAACACTGCCTTGTGCTGTCAGAACTAAAATTCAACCTTAATTCATAATCTCATTATCGTCATGCATATGTCATTCTCGAAAATGTTATTTTTACAAGTGGATGAATCATTGTGTTATAAACAAATGGAATAATTGCAAGAAATTAATATTTTGTCAGATATTAAGATAGTGGTTCCGCCATTATTTCCAGAAACTGCTTGAAGATCGCAAGTCCAGTAAGGTGCACCAGGCCCATTGGTTATGTGTTGCACATTTCCAGCATTACTTCAAAGCATTTTACAAATTCGCAGGGGCGGCTTGTCGTTTCAATACTAGGAAAGGCTGCGAATTTATTACCAATGTTTTCAGATTCTCGAACGACGAGCAGAGTCCAACCGATTATTTCTCTCCTTCAAATGTATCTCTAAATCGGTAGTTTTGGCAGCTGTATCTTGTGAAAACCGTCTAAGTGCACCTCAAGTAACAAAACAACTTGTAAATAACATACTTTATCAATCAAAGAATTTGTCAGTGACCGACAAATGTATTTTGTTTACTCGTTCTTGAAAATGTCGCTAGATGATGAAGCTCATATTATCATAGTGTAATACACTCTAGCAATGCATTTAAAAACTTCACATAATTTTACTAAAGCGTAAAGCGAAGAGATTGCGAATGTCAGGAGCAAAAAGTATCTTTAACACTATCAAAAAATTGATACTAAATATTTACTAATGACTCAGTACAGAGATGAGAATTCGAGAATGAAAGTTCGTCCACTATTGATTCTCATTGTTGTAAGCAGAGGAACATTAAACTTTTGGTTGTAGACATTGGTATGACTCCCTTAGATTCAGAGATTTGTGGCTTCCGGCAGCCCATAAAAGCTACTGCGCCTCCAAACTTCTGCTAAACGGTGCTAGCAGGCATTTCAAGGTGCAGCCTTAAGAGTTGCTACTATGTGTTTGCAAAACATTACTCAAAGTCAAAAGTTCTAAAACAATTGACTATCATTATTTAAATCCATACACAAACTACTCAAAAAGCTTCCTGATAATTTAAGTTCTGTAATGAATTACTGAAAATTTTTTTTTAATCTTATTTTTAGAGTGTATCCGTTTAAGAGCCTTTAACTGTAAACGGACTGTGCAAATTCCTAATATTCTGATTTTATCCAACTACGAAAGATCCACCCCATTGTTCCCAACGACGTGCCGTCATCATGACGCTCTCAGACAATCACAATGCAGCATTTTTTCGAATTATTTATCACTGGTATTGAAACACCCCCATCTGGAAGCACCAAATTTTTCATCTTTTATAACTGAGACACCTGAGCGGGTACCATAGGGAAAGATTGTAGGTTGTGTCTATTGGTTAATAACAAAATACGGCCGGCCGCAGTGGCCGAGCGGTTCTAGGCGCTTCAGTCTGGAACGGCGCGACCGCTACGGTCGCAGAATCGAATCCTGCCTCGGGCATGGATGTGTGTGATGTCCTTAGGTTAGTTAGGTTTAAGTAGTTCTAAGTTCTAGGGGACTGATGACTTCAGAAGTTAAGTCCCATAGTGCTCAGAGCCATTTCTGAACAAAATACGTTAAGTCGTGTCACTCAAAATCCATTTCATAAGAACAGTTTAAAACTTCGTCATTCGAGACATTATCAGAGACCATAACCTGGCTGATATGTAAGTATTCTCTGTCATTCTTCCCAAATTTTACATATTTCTCACTTATTTCCACAATTTTACACATTTTACCCAATTATGTGAGCTCTGACGCACAATGTCGTGTCGTGTCGCGTCGCAGTGACGCCATGATGCTCTCAGCTAATCACAATGCAGCATAGTCTCGATTTATGTATCATTACTAAGCCACCACATTACTAGTGTGTCTGTGCGCGTGTGTTGAAGTCATAATATACGTCTTAGAAACGAACACATTGGTAGAAATAGTGATATCACATCATATAAATGATGTCATAGCAAATTCTATAAGAACTACCGATTTCTGACCAAAGATACTATATGAATGAGAAATACCACACTATGATAGATAAACCTCTGCTAATTCACCACTACATTGCTAGATTGTGCAACACCGTAGGAAAATTCGTATGCCTTCAGCCAATGATATTGCGTGTGTCTGTGTGTGCGCGCGAGCGCGTACGTGTATGTGTAGCACACTGCTACAAAAAAATACGCGCTTAGAGATAGAACTGACCATGACCAGTAACTGCAATCATGCAGCGAAAAGCACGTTACCTGCAGGATACGCCAGTCCTCGAACTCCAACGTGTAGGTTATAGCCGTGAACATTGTAAGCATACAAACCACCAGTGGCCAAAGACGTTCGCTTATAATATGTGTAATCCTCTCTGGCCTGGTGGCTGATACAAGATACTGCTGCTGTATCAGTTCTAACCTAGTGATCACGAATCCACAGTAATAGCGGTAAACAGCAACAACACTTCGATGGAAGTATCAAAGACTTCAATGAGTACACATCTAGATTATCGATAAATTCCACATTTCTGCCCAACACTAATACAGCTCATCTCCTCAGGCATGGTAGAGAAAGTTACATAATTATAGGTGTAAGTATCTCTGACCTAAGGGCTGACACAAAATACACAGCTGTTGTATCAGTTCTAACTGAAAGAGCTCATGTCCACGGTACTAATGGCAAACACATCCTAACACATCAGTGGAAATCTCAAAGACTACAAGAAATACAAGCCGAGATTACTGAAGAGCTCCAGATGTCTACCCAACACCAAGTCAGGTCTACTCCCCTGACATGATTGCAGGCTTTCTAAAATAAAAATGTCATGGGGTGATGGTGTGGTAGTGGCCCTCAACTACGTATGCTGCGACTCAGAGTTGAAATATTAAAAGTTTTAGCTGGTTTTGTTATCTAGTGGCTGGGATATGTAGTTGTCGCATTACAAGCCAAATACTGCTGAGCCTACAGTATACAATATGAATATACACATGAATCGAATGGTCGAAGGTTTCTATCACTCGGCAATTGCGAATTATGAATGTAACATATAAATTTATTAATGAAAGATTGCAATTAAATAAAATCTCCAGGTACTACCTTATCGACTTTAAATGATGAGTACGACAGTAGAAGTAGTTTTTAGAATGCGGTATATTTCTGCAAAACACTTATTGGTGCCTATGTCCCAGCAATTAAATAAAATATAATTTGAATAACAGGGAAACAATAGATTCCTACTTCACGTAATTAGTTATGAACAACATAGCTCGTGAGATATTCACTTCTGAATGCATACTACGTCTTCACTGCAGAAGCCATGGAAATCACATAAGAGCACAGGTCGGCACTCCAAAATATTTCTATCCTCCGCGACCACGCGCAAACTGCTCCACTGTCCAAGTCTGTCTGTCGACTCTGCGTCCATCGTGCCATCGTGTCCAGCACTTTCCATGTTTCCCTCCATTCACTTCGGTAGTCGCCTCCCATAGTAACGAGCGCTGTGACTGGCAATAGTGCTCCTATCATGTCTCCAAGCCAATGCACACTCGCAAACATTTTGAAACACATTCGAAATACTGGATTTACCTTCAAATAACTTGAAATTAAATAAATATTCCTATGGCTGGACCATAAACACGCTCTAACACACATTATTAAATACATAAACAAATTAAATAAAGATATATCAAAGGAATAGAAACAAAAGCCGGCCGCTGGTGGCCGAGCGGTTCTGGCGCTACAGTCTGGAACCGCGCGACCGCTACGGTCGCAGGTTCGAATCCTGCCTCGGGCATGGATGTGTGTGTTGTCCTTAGGTTAGTTCGGTTTAAGTAGTTCTAAGTTCTAGGGGACTTATGACCTCAGCAGTTGAGTCCCATAGTGCTCAGAGCCATTTGAACCATTTAGAAACAAAATTAAGCCAGTAGCCTAATGTCCCTATGCTTTCTAAAACATAGTAAATAATTGACCAATTTCTTCATAAATAGAATATATCGGATATAAACAAAGACATAGATGAATAAATATATTTATAAGCATGCAGCTGTCGTTTTTCGTGTAACTGTGGAGTAAATATGGCCTGACGCAATCGATAGTAATCGTCCACTTTGATCTCCAATAACTCATGTACTATTGAAGTTACATGCCTGTAATTCATACAAATTTAGGTTTACACTAATGGCATTCTAAAGGCACGTCGATCGACTAAACCGGATGAAGCGTTTAGATTTTGGAAATTCGTTTCTGGGTGTTACTTGTATAATTTAAAGTCAGATACTAATCTTTGACAATGTTAACTGGAATACTCTCCTTCAAATTCTGAAGGTGGTAGGGGTAAAATACAGGGAGCGAAAGGTTATTTACAATTTGTACAGAAACCAGATGGCAGTTATAAGAGTCGAGGGGCACGAAAGGGAAGCAGTGTTTGGGAAAGGAGTGAGACAGGGTTGTAGCCTCTCCCCGATGTTATTCAATCAGTATATTGAGCAAGCAGTAAAGGAAACAAAAGAAAAATTCGGAGTAGGTATTAAAATTCATGGAGAAGAAATAAAAACTTTGAGGTTCGCCGATGACATTGTAATTCTGTCAGAGACAGCAAAGGACTTGGAAGAGCAGTTGAACGGAATGGACAGTGTCTTGAAAGGAAGATATAAGATGAACATCAACAAAAGCAAAACGAGGATAATGGAATGTAGTCAAATTAAATCGGGTGATGCTGAGGGAGTGAGATTAGGAAATGAGACACTTAAAGTAGTAAAGGAATTTTGCTATTTAGTGAGTAAAATAACTGATGATGGTCGAAGTAGAGAGGATATAAAATGTAGACTGGCAATGGCAAGGAAATCGTTTCTGAAGAAGAGAAATTTGTTAACGTCGAGTATAGACTTAAGTGTCAGGAAGTCGTTTCTGAAAGTATTTGTATGGAGTGTAGCCATGTATGGAAGTGAAACATGGACGATAACTAGTTTGGACAAGAAGAGAATAGAAGCTTTCGAAATGTGGTGCTACAGAAGAATGCTGAAGATTAGATGGGTAGATCACATAAGTAATGAGGAGGTGTTGAATAGGATTGGGGAGAAGAGGTGTTTGTGGCACAACTTGACTAGAAGAAGGGATCGGTTGGTAGGACATGTTTTGAGGCATCAAGGGATCACAAATTTAGCATTGGAGGGCAGCGTGGAGGGTAAAAATCGTAGAGGGAGACCAAGAGATGAATACACTAAGCAGATTCAGAAGGATGTAGGTTGCAGTAGGTACTGGGAGATGAAGAAGCTTGCACAGGATAGAGTAGCATGGAGAGCTGCATCAAACCAGTCTCAGGACTGAAGACCACAACAAATACAACATACTAAACTTTAAACTAATAAAAATAATGAAAAACTGGTTACACCATCAGAATCGTCGTGCAAATAATGGTAATGTACATGTTTCATTTGAGGTATCATCATTCATATGGCTATTATTAATTTCTATACGAACTGTGAAATGTCTACCATAGAAGGTTTCACAAAGTCCGCCATCTTTGCCCCTCCCGGCATAGACATCTCCTTCATCGACAGAAAGCACCGTCCTCATCACAGTGCCAACATGGAATTCCCAGCCGCGCAACCGGGCTGGACCCCTCTTGCTTCGGCCAACGCCCGGCACCACGTGGTCGGCCTGCTGAGCGGCCCACGCCAACTCTGAACTTCGAATATTTCCAGGGCGCCACAATCCGCCCATTACCTCACATGGTAGAGAAAGCTGTGTAGGTGTGATATGAATAATTATCTCCGACCTGGTGGCTGGCGCACCAGTAATAACTCGAAGACACCCACATGCTTACCAAAGGAAATATGTGGTTGCCTTTGTGGATAAACGTTGCTAACAGTTCAAACACCAAGCAGTCCCAGCCCCTTCCCCTTTCTACCTGGACCAATGAGAAAAAAGTTCCCCCCTCCTCCCACGACCATCAAGCTTTTACAACTTGCACTTACTCTTGGGTGACCCAACTTTCAGCCAGGTAGTACTCCCAGGTAGAATGAATACATGTAATTATAAGTAAGATATCTAAACAAAACCGAGCGAGGTGGCGCAGTGGTTAGACACTGGACTCGCATTCGGGAGGACGACGGTTCAATCCCGCGTCCGGCCATCCTGATTTAGGTTTTCCGTGATTTCCCTAAATCGCTCCAGGCAAATGCCGGGATGGTTCCTTTCAAAGGGCACGGCCGACTTCCTTCCCCGTCTTTCCCTAATCCGATCAGACCGATGACCTCGCTGTCTGGTCTCCTTCCCCGAAACAACCAACCAATCTAAACAAAATTGACCCTGCATTTTTATTAGTAATGTGACATTATTAGTAGTCTCGTAAATAAATGCGGAAATAATCCGAAGTGTATATGTCCTAGTCACATACAAATGACAGTGAGCAATGGCTACAGTGCAGCAATAATAAATTATTCCTTGTGTAAAGGGATACAGTTGCAAGTGAGTCTTGGAACCATCATAAGAGTGTCATGACGAAGCCAGTGCACCGCTAAGTAGGTCGCAGACGGCGAAGGGACTGCATGGTCAGCAGCTTTTCAAAACGCCACACTTGTCACCGAGCCATGAAGCAACCTGCAGGAGTACCGCAACCCAGCTACGACAGCCAGGAGGTCACTGACACGTTACAGACGGTTCGCCGTGACACACTAACCGCCGTGAAATGCAGAAATCACGGAGAAGCAGTATTTAAGGACGCTCGAACGAGCCCATCGTCGTCAAACGGTTGGGCAATGATGTGACATCGAGCCTACGCTACTTGCGCTGCGTCGATGATGCAAACGCTTCTGCCTCAGCTGGGACGCAAATCGCCACCCACCGCCCAAGCCCCTGGGCGCCAGCGGGTAGCTCCACGTTCTGCCGCCTTCCAGAGACTACCACGCGAGGGTCTAGCCGTCTCTGCTCTAGCCGGGGCGCTAGCAGAGCGCCGCATTGCTTCGAGCCAGGCCGGCCGGTGTGTCCGAACGGTTCTAGGCGCTACAGTCTGGAACCGCGCGACCGTTCCGGTCGCAGGTTCGAATCCTGCCACGGGCATGGATGTGTGTGACGTCCTTAGGTTAGTTAGGTTTGAGTAGTTCTAAGTTCTAGGGGACTGATGACCTCAAATGTTAACTCCCATAGTGCTCAGAGCCATTTGAACCAGCTTCGAGCCAGGTAACGTGACACAGCCCGATGTCCCTCTGGTCGCCGCCGCCAGCCACACTCACTAGGCCCACAAAACACAGATACCTGGTCACACAGCACCACTCAGTCAGCAGCCAGTGGCCGTCCCCTGTGGGGAGACGCCGTCAGATTCTTCGCGTCGTCCGCTAATGATTTTACTCAAGCTCAATAAAGAAGTCATTGTATCCATCATCGGGCCTTCTTAAGCTGCCATTATCCTCCCTCAGCAGAGAATCTTATCCCACACTATGCTGTCAGAGACATCTTGTTGCAATTCGTGTCAGGACGACCGTTGAGGATTAAAATAGAGAAGATGATTGACAGCCGGAAGATAGCAGTCGGAAACTTGGATCTTCTGCAGCAGTGACGTCCTACCCAAAAATACTGGTAAGCGCTAAATTCACAGTTTTGTTTGAGGAGGACCATAAAGATAAGTTATGAGAAATTAGGGCTCATTTGAGGCATATAGGCAGTCGTTTTTCCCTCGCTCTGTCTGCCAGTGGAACAGGAAAGGAAATGACTAGTAGTGCTACAAGGTACCCTACCTCACGTATTGTACAGTGGCTTGCAGGGTATGTATGTGCATGTAAATGTAGATTAAATGGCGTAGGTGGTGGCTGTGTAGATTCACTCTGTTGAATGGTAATAGGTTTCCGAGTGGGGTAAGGTAACTTCCGCGTTGATGTAGAAGCGCTTCCTATGGTCAGCAGTGGATATGAAGTCATTCTCGGTTTAGATTTCCTGGTTGCACATCATGTCGAAATTGCCTTGAAATAGCGTATAGTAGAACTGGACGGTGCTTTGTTTCACCTTGGGTCTACAGACAGAACACAATTAGCGTCGAGACATTAACCTCTAGGCCAGAGGCGACCACCTAAACTACATACAACATACCTTAAAGTGAACTTGCGGAGGATCATAACGAAAGGTACTGAATCGATAATCTGGGCTGACGTAGGAGCAGATCTGCCAGTGAATTCTTTGTGCACTGTTCAACCTTTATTTGCAAATGAAGAACTGGACAAAGTTAAGTGTTTTACACAGCATAGTTTATCCTACGTACAGGAAATTGAAGAAGCAAATTAGTGCCTGTCAGTATTTATAACTTTAGCCCTGAGCAGGTACAGCTATCATTCAGTACACAGACAGCTAATTTAGAAGTACTAGAGAAAGACGAACTGGATAGGGATTTCACGTTAAATTACAGAACACGAGGACAGTCTGTCAGCTTGATCGAACTGAGAAATTAAGTAGCACATGTAGAGGGACGGGGCAAGGTGGACATGCAAAGACTTTAAGAATAATACGTTGGATTGTTTGATACTCCTGATCCATTACCTGCCACGCCACTAGCTTAACATCATACTCCCATTTGAAATAATGCATCTGTTTATAACAAACCATATCGCGTTCTTTATTGCTTACAGCCTGTCGTGGAAGACTTCAGAAAGCAACAGATCAAAGATGGGATCATAGAAAGAAGTAACAGCCCCTGGACACCACTAGTCGTCTTCGTACTGAAAACGTCGCCAGATGGCAGCGAAGCATATCGGTTCTATTGTGAATACGGCTACATAAATTAAAAAAAAAAAAAAACTGCCAGATGCCTTTCCAATGCAAAATGTAACTGAAACATTAGGTAATCTTAGGAATGTAGATATTTTAGAACTATGGTCCTACAGTGTGGATAAAATTAATTAGAGGAAGCCCCTGAAGAGTGTCCAGAGACCACGTTCTTAACCTCTTTCTGGTCGTTATGAATATTGTCACATGCTTTTTGGGCTGATAAACGCACCAGCTACTTTGCAAATGGTTCAAATAGCTCTGAGCACTATGGGACTTAACATCTGAGGTCATCAGTCCCCTAGAACTTAGAACTACTTAAACCTAACTAACCTAAGGACATCACACACATCCATGCCCGAGGCAGGATTCGAACCTGCGACCGTAGCAGTCGCGCGGTTCTGGACTGAAGCGCCTAGAACCGCTCGGCCACAACGGTCGGCTAGCTACTTACCAGTGATCATTAGATAGTGTATTGTGAGGATGAAAGCTGAAGCAATGCATGGTGTATTTTGATGATATAATTATATGTTCCAAAGATATCTAGGAACATATAGTGCATTTCGCGAAGTTTTCGATCGTCTATGTGCAGCATGGTTAACCATCAACCTGGAAAAGTGTCATTTCGTTTCATAAGACGTGCATTACTTAGGCCTTATTATTGACCAAAATGGAATTCGCACCGATCAGCGACTTGTTGATGCGGTAATAAATGTTCCAACACCCACTAAAGTAAAGTACTTACAATCATATTTAGGCCTCCCAGATTTTTATCGCAAATATGTCCCAAAATTTGCTAAAACTGCAAGGTTCCTTACACACGTGTCAAGGAAAGTGATAAGGTTTCATTCTTCAGCAGACTTTGAAGTAGCATTTTTAAAAGTAAAGAATTTGTTAACACCTAGTTCAGTTCTTGTCTTTCCATATTTTCATAAACAGTTCATACTCTCCTGTGGCTCCAGTAGTTTTTCCTTAGACTGTGTCTTGAGTCAGGAAATAGATGGATAGCAACACCGCACTGCATATGCATCCCGACAGCTTAATCAAGTGGAAAGAATTATTCAACAACTAAGAAAGAAATGATGGCATTAATATTCAGAATAGCTTATTTCTTATGTTATTTATGTGGACGTCGTTTTAAAGTAATACCCAATTACATAACACTCAAATGGTTATTAGGACTTAAAGATTCAAGTAGAACCTTAACTAGATGGACATTGCACCTCAGTGAGTTTGATTTTGAAGTAAAACATCGTCTAGAAATGTCACATGGAAATGCAGATAGTGCGAAGCACAAAGTACTCGCCATGGAATACGCTGATATAGACATGGATGAATGGATTTAAGCCCTAAGCAATGACCCAGTTTGGCAGCGGTTCACCAAGCAGCCACAATTCATCACGGCGGACAGCGTATTCTACGGTAAGATAAGCTGCGGGCTATGCATCATAGTGCCAGAGCGATTACGAAACGAATTGTTGATACAAGCTCATGATTCTATTTTAGCAGGACACACTGGTCGTTGAGCAACAGAATGCAGAGTAGCGCAGAATTACTGGTGGGTAACATGCAGACAGGGTGTCAGTCGTTACTTAAAGAGTTGTATAATATGCACGGAAAGGGCGGAGCTCAGTCACCAAAAGGTAGTATTACAAAGACTACCACAGATAGATGAAACATAAAAATGCATGGGTTGAATGTCCTTGGAGCTTTTGCAAAAATATCAGCAGAAAACCAATACGTTTTGATGATACTCGATCATTTTTCAGGTTTCGTTTCTGTGGTAGCCATACCAAACCAGGAGGCCGAAACAGTAAGACTTGCAATGGTAAATGGTGGATACTCCTCCAGAACGCCTGAAACAATAACAAGGGACTAAGGGACAAACTTTATGTCTGATTTAATGAAAGAGTTACGTATGTTGGTTACTGAACATTAAAAAACTTTGGGCTAGTGCGTTACATCCACAGGCAAACGATCGAACAAAAACGGTTCTTCAGGTGACTGTAAAGGTGTTAAGCTACCACATTAACTGACAGCATGACAGCTGGGACGTTTTATTGCATATGTCGCGGGAGCGCACAATTCAAAAATCCACGAGAGCACAGGGCTGTCCCCCTATCAGTTCGTTTTTGGTCAGAAGATATCGTCTGCTTTTCAGCTTTGTAAGCTTCCCTGAGGAAGTGATATTTCAGCACTGAAAAAATTCCACAAAAGTTTAAGAGCTATTTGACGACAGGTGAAAAGATGAACCCCAAAGTTTTTAAATGAGAAGAAAGGACACACAATACGAAAGCAGTGCTGCCTATGTATCACATAGGTCAATGGGTTCCCATGACCAACCGTATGTACCAAAAGGAAAAACTAAGAAGTTTGTGACACTTTATCAGGGCCTCACCCCTGTTATGGAAATGTCGTCGCCTGTTAACGTTACGCCACAACTCTTCACTCGCCCAGCAGAAGTCCACGTCAGATGCATAAAGGTGCTCTCCCCACTGTCAGACAGAGCGAGGTGGCGGAGTGGTTAGAACATTGGACTCGCATTCTGGAGAACGGCGGTTCAAACCCGTCTCCGGCCAACCTGATTTAGGTTTTCCGTGATTTCCCTCAATCGTTTCAGGCAAATGCCGGGATGGTTCCATTGAAAGGGCACGGACGATTTCCTTCCCGATCCTTCCCTAATTCGAGCTTGTGCTCCGTCTCTAGTGACCTGGCTGTCGGCGGGACGTGAAACACTAATCTCCTCCTTCCACTGTCAGCAGCGTCATCCAAAGTGGGGAGGAAGGAATCTAAGGGAAAGGACAGAAAGGGAAAGATCACATAAGAAAAACGAGCCAATTCTGTTGTTACCCCGATACATCACTACAGTTATTCTGATACATCGCTACACTCTTAGGCTGCTAGCATGAATAATAAGCTAGCTATAGAATGGCAAAATAGCTGTGGGCGTAGTGCGTCTATGAGTTTAATGTATTCTTTTACTACTTGTTCATGTTATGTGTTTTATGGTCATATTTATGTTTTAGGAAAGACTGAATTCTCGAGACAGTGATTTTGGTAAAAGAGAGTCAAACAAGTGTACTCAAAGAAAGTGCTTGGTCTATGTTCTACGTTGAAGGAATTTAATGTGAATCTATATTTGCCCCCCCCCCCCCAATGAAACATGGACATTTCCGTTGGTGGGGAGGCTTGCGGGCCTCAGCGATACAGATAGCTAGCTGTATCGTAGATGCAACCACAACGGAGGGGTATCTGTTGAGAGACCAGATATGGTTCCCGAGGAGGGGCAGTAGTCTTTTCAGTAGTTGCAGGGGTAACAGTCTGGATGATTGACTGATCTGGCCTTGTAACATTAACCAAAACGGTCTTGCTGTGCAGGTACCGCTAACGGCTGAAAGCAAGGGGAAACTACAGCCCTAATTTTTCTCGAGGGCATGCAGCTTTACTGTATGGTTAAATAATGATGGCGTCCTCTTGGGTAAAATATTCCGGATGTAAAATAGTCCCTCATTCGGATCTCCGGGCGGGGACTACTCAGGAGGACGTTGTTATCAGGATAAACAGAACTGATGTTCTGCGGATCGGAGCGTGGGATGTCAAATCCCTTAATCGTACAGGTAGGTTAGAAAATTTAAAAAGCGAAATGGATAGATAAAAATTAGATATAGTGGGAATTAGTGAAGTTCGGTGGCAGGAGGAACAAGACTTCTAGTAAGGTGAATACAGGGTTATAAATATAAAATCATATAGGGGTAATGCATGAGTAGGTTTAATAATGAGTAAAAAAATAGGAGCGCGGGTAAGCTACTACAAAAAGCATAGTGAACGCATTATTGTGGCCAAGATAGATACGAAGCCCACGCCTACCACAGTAGTACAAGTTCATATGTCCACCAGCTCTGCAGATGACGAAGAGATTGAATATATGTATGACGAGATAAAAGAGATTATTCCGACAGTGAAAGGAGACGAAAATTTAATAGTCATGGAGGACTGAAATTCGATAGCTGGATAAGGGTCAAATGGTTCAAATCTCTCTGAGCACTATGGGACTTAACTTCTGAGGTCATCAGTTCCCTAGAACTTAGAACTACTTAAATCTAACTAACCTAAGGACATCACACACATCCACGCCCGAAGCAGGATTCGAACCTGCGACCGTAGCGGTCGCGCGGTTCCAGACTGAAGCGCCTAGAACCGCTCAGCCACACCGGCCGTCAGCTGGAAAAGGAAGAGAAGGAAAAGTAGTAGGTGAATATGGAATGGGGGTAAGGAACGAAAGAGGAAGCCGCCTGGTAGAGTTATGCACGGAGCATAACTTAATCACAGCTAACACTTCGCTTTAGTATCATAAAAGAAGGCTGTATACGTGGAAGAGGCGTGGAGACACTGGAAGGTCTCTGATAGATTATATAATGGTAAGAGAGATTTAGGAACCAGGTTTTAAATTGTAAGACATTTCCAGGGGCAGATGTGGACTCTGACCACAATGTGTTGGTTATGAACTGCAGATTAAAACTGAAGAAACTGCAAAAAGGTGGGAATTTAAGGAGATGGAACCTGGATTAACTGAAAGAACCAGAGGTTGCAGAGAGTTTCAGAGAGAGCATTAGGGAATGATTGACAAGAACGGGGGAAAGAAATACAGCAGAAGAAGAATGGGTAGCTTTGAGAGATGAAATAGTGAAGACAGCAGAGGATCAAGTAGGTAAAAAGACGAGGGCTAGTAGAAATCCTTGGGTAACAGAAGAGATATTGAATTTAACTGATGAAAGGAGAAAACATAAAAATGCAGTAAATGAAGCAGGCAAAAAGGAATACAAACATCTCAAGAATGAGATCGACAGGAAGTGCAAAATGGTTAAGCAGGGATGGTTAGAGGACGTCTGTAAGAATGTAGAGGCATGTATCACTAGGGGTAAGATAGATACTGCCTACAGGAAAATTAAAGAGACCTCGGAGAAAAGAGAGCCACCTGTATGAATATCAAGAGCTCAGATGGAAACTCAATTCTAAGCAAAGAGCGGAAGGCAGAAAGGTGGAAGGAGGATATAGAGTGCCTATGCAAGGGCGATGTACCTGAGGGCAATAGTATGGAAATGGAAGAGGACGTAGATGAAGATGAAGTGGGAGATATGATGCTGCGTGAAGAGTTTGACAGAGCACTAAAACACCTAAGTCGAAACACGGTCCCGTGAGTAGGCAATATTCCAACAGAACTACTGATCGCCTTGGGAGAGCCAGCCCTGACAAATCCGTCCCATCTGGTGAGCAAGATGTATGAGATGGAAGTCACGGCTACAAAATACTAACGCGAATTCATGACAGACGAAGGGAAAAACTGGTAGAAGCCGACCTTGGGGAAGATCAGTTTGGATTCCGCAGATATGTTGGAACACGTGAGGCAATACTGACCCTACGACTTATCTTAGAAAATAGATTAAGGAAAGGCAAACCTACGTTTCTAGCATTTGTAGACTTAGAGAAAGCTTTTGACAGTGTTGACTGGAATGCACTCTTTCAAATTCTGAAGGTGGCAGAGGTCAAATACAAGGAGCGAAAGGCTATTTACAGTTTTTACAGAAACCAGATGGCGGGTATAACAGTCGAGGAGCATGAAAGCGAAGCAATCGTCGGGAAGGGAGTGAGACAGATTTGTAGCCTATCCCCGATGTTATTCAATGTGTATATTGAGCAAGCAGTACAGGAAACAAAAGAAAAATTCTGGGTAGGAATTAAAATCCATGAAGAAGAAATAAAAACTTTGTGGTTTGCCGATGGTATTGTAATTCTGTCAGAGACAGCAAAGGACCTGGAAGAGCAGTTGAAAGGAATGGACAGGAGGATATAAGATGAACATCAACAAAAGGAAAACAAGGATAATGGAATGTAGTCGAAGTAAATCACGTGATGCTGAGGGAATTAGATTCGGAAATGAGACACTCAAAGTAGTAGATGAGTTTTGTTATTTGGGGACCAAAATAACTGATGGTCTAAGTAGAGAGGATACAAAACGTAGACTGGCAATGGCAAGGAAAGCGTTTCAGAAGAAGAGAAATTTGTTAACATCGAGTAAAGATTTAAGTATCAGGAAGTCTTTCATGAAAGTATTTGCATGGAGTGTAGCCATGTATGGAAGTGAAACATGGACGATAACTAGTTTAGACAAGAAGAGAATAGAAGCTTTCGAAATGTGGTGCTACACAAGAATGCTGAAAATTAGATTGGTAGATCATGTAACTAATGAGGAGGTGCTGAACAGAATTGGGGAGAAGAGGATGGATGGATGGAGAGGGTTGTATGGACGCACGGCAGCAAGGTCTTCAGCGCCCGCTCAGTAACAGATTGAGACGGGTGTCAAGAAAAGACTCACAACAGTAAGATAAAACAGAACGTAAGACACAGGAAACAAGCTTGGAAAAATATGTGCCTACCCACACCGAAACGTGGGACAAAGCATGCCGCCAGCAGTGAAACATGGACAACCCAGGAAGAAAGTGGTAGAGGGAGCTAAAACAATATAGCAGATGGAAGTGGCTGGCTGACCGCAAGGAAAAAAGGGAGGAACCAACCACTCTGCAATACACTAAAACCTCCAGCCTAAAAGTTTAGGCCAGATTCCAGACACATCACAAAACCATAAAACCCTAGACACACACGTCTCGTCATTAGCTAAAACACAGGGCAGATCCCCATCAACTTGTGCTTCTGCCCTTGCATCACGGTATAAAATGCAGTCTGTTAAAATGTGCCGGACAGAGATGTGCACACCACAAGCATCACAAAACGGGGGATCCATAGAAAGCTATGTGCGAGAGGACAGTGCCCAATCCGAAGACGCGTGAGGGTCATTTCTCCCCGCCTGTCATCCGGCAGAATGTACGCCACGGCCGAGTTGTTGACTTCACCAACCGCAGTTTATTGGCCGTCACCGCCAGACATTCTTCCTCCCACAATTCCATGCACTTCTTGTGGAGTGCAGAAATGACAGACTGCAAGGGAATAGGACACTGGACCCCATCTTGCTCTCTGCAGGCATCCTTGGCAGCCCGATCGGCCTGTTCATTGCCCCATATTCCTACATGACCAGGCACCCAGCAGAAGGATACCTCCTTACTCCGCCGTTGGAGCAAGTACAGTTGGTCATATATCAGCTGGACCATCTCCTCAGTTGGGTACAGATTCTGACATGATTGTAAGGCACTAAGACAATCGGAGCAGAGGAGAAATCGATTGCCCCGAACACGATTAATCCGCTCCAGTGCCTTAAGGATCGCGTGGAGCTCCGCTGCGAAAACGGTATATTCATCAGGGAGGCGAATCCGGGTGACATGATCAGGGAACACTACAGAACAGCCAAGGAAATTCTCCTGTTTGGAGCCATCATTGCAAACGACGGTAAAACCGTGATGCGCATCTAAAATGTTAAACTGAGATTGGAATGTAAAAAGAGGAATTTATGGCACAACTTGACTAGAAGAAGGGATCAGTTCGTAGAGCATGTTCTGAGGCATCAAGGGATCACCAATTTAGTACTGGAGGGTAGCGTGGAAGGTAAAAACGTAGAGGGATACCAAGAGATGAATACACTAAGTAGATTCAGAAGGATGTAGGTTTCAGTAGGTACTTGAAGATGAAGAAGCTTCCACAGGATAGAGGAGGACGGAGAGCTGCATCAAACCAGTCTCTGGATTGAAGACAACAACAACAACTATATTAGCATTATTACAAATGGCAGTTGAACTTTAGCGCTTGGGTTTACAAGAAAAATGCTGGTATACGTAGCACAATAAGCTAATTATTTTTGTGAAGTGTGTAGATGTTTTTTGACAAAGTACTTGTTTATTCTCAGTAGGCTTGAGCAGCAGGTAGATTGTCACTGGGGACAGGTGTGTAAAATATTACCACATATTGATTTACGCAGCCGATTTACCCCTTGAGATTTTACCCACCGAAAACCTAACCATACTAGCCCTGCTAGCCTCCTTAAGTCGAATATTGGCCACACAACGTGGTCGCATGTTAATGGAAAACCTGTCAGAGCACGGAAAAAAGTACCGCAGTGAACATCAGCAGCGACATTCGCAGTAGCTGGAATCATATAGTACTACCAACTCAAGTGGAAAGTAGCGCAAATCGCATTTTTGGGAACCTTCAACCTATGGGTTCAAACTAGTTATAGCGGCACCAACCAGAAGCAATGTGACGAGGGGCAAAGTGCACCATGGACAAAGACCTCTGTGTAGAGATAAGTGCTAGTGAAAATGACGAAATAATGTATAATTTGATACCATGAGTGGAGGAACAAATACGAAGTGAAAATGGGTGTAAATAAGTAACGTTTTTATTTCAGTAAAATTCGAGGGTAAATTTTCTTCGTGCCAAAGAGGAATGCAAACGGATAAAGTTATAAGCGAGTCTTGGAACCAGCAGGAGAGCGTCATGATGAAACGAGGCCAGCGCCAAGTTGGTCGCAGCCGGCGAAGGGACTTGATGGTCAGCAGCTTCGCAACACCCCACACTGGTCGCCGACATGTGACGCAGCCTGCAGGGGCATTGCAACCCAGTTACGACAGCCGGGAGGTGATCTATATCAACAAGACGGTTCAGCACGGCACACTAACCACAGCAAATAGCTGAAAGAAGCAAGGAAAAACAGTATTTAAGGATGCTCGAACCAGCTTGTCACCATCAAACAGGCTGGGCTGTGATGCACCGAAGATGCAGACGCTTCCGCCTCATCGGGCACACGAATTGCGGCCCACCATTGGGGGCTAGTGGGTAGTTCGGCGCTCTGCCGCCATTTCGAGACTACGACGCCAGGGTCTCGCCATCTCTGCCCTATCCGGGACACCAACAGAAGCGTGACACAGCCCCCCTGGTCGCTGCCGCTAGCAACACTCCACTATGGCCAGGAAACCCGGGAACCTGGCGACGCAGCCCATCAGCGGAACGCACAGTCAGCAGCTGGAGGCTTTCGCCTGTGGGGGGACGCCGTTAAATTGTGTGTGACGCCCGCTAATGACTGTAATCAAACATCAATAAAGAATCAGAATATCGAGCCTTTTTCAGCTGCCCGACATTCTTCCTCAGCAGAGAATCCTAGCCCACACTACGTTTTCAGAGCCATGTTGTTATGCTATATACAAAGGCAATGACTCAAAGAGCTCACGGGACATCTCTCTCGCTATACGTCAAAGTCGATAAGCATATTATCCAAAGACCAATTACTACAATTAACCTACCACCAACCGGGATTCAAATTGCGAGCAACAAACACATAAATGACTGCTAGAACCACGATTTGCACATACCTGATAAAAGTAAAATCACACAATCATTTCTTCTCGATTGCTGCAATCACCGCAAGACCCATAGCCGCTACCGCCCAACACACTTCTGCAACGGCGCCCGGGGCACAGGTGAAACAGTTGGTCCCGGGCCTCACAGCCTCAAAAGGCGGACATCGGCTGACGGCAACAACGGGTAAGTGGCCTTCGCAAAGTTGATAGGTGGGGAAATCACCGAACTGTGCGTGCCTCGCTAGCAGTAACGGGACAAGGAATTCCTCCGCCCCCCCCCCCCCCCCCCCCGCCAACCACTCTTTGTGCGTGATTCGAGCGTTCAGGACATCTACATCTACATGGATACTCTGCAAATCACACTTAAGTGCCTGGCAGAGGGTTCATCGAACCACCTTCACAATTCTCTGTTTTTCCAATCTCGTATAGTGCGCAGAAAGAATGAACACCTATATCTTTCCGTACGAGCTCTGATTTCCCTTATATTATCGTGATGATTGTTCCTCCCTATGTAGGTCGGTGTCAACAAAATATTTTCGCATTCGGAGGAGAAAGTTGGTGATTGGAATTTCGTGAGAAGATTCCGTCGCAACGAAAAACACCTTTCTTTTAACGTTTTCCAGCCCAAATCCTGTGTCATTTCTGTGACACTCTCTCCCACATTTCGCGATAATACAAAACGTGCCGCCCTTCTTTGAACTTTTTCGATGCACTCCGTCAGTCCTATCTGGTAAGGATCCCACACCGCGCAGCAGTATTCTAAAAGAGGACGGACAAGCGTAGTGTAGGCAGTCTCCTTGGTAGGTCTGTTACATTTTCTAAGTGTCCTGCCAATAAAACGCAGTCTTTGGTTAGCCTTCCCCACAACATTTTCTATGTGTTCCTTCCAATTTAAGTTGTTCGTAATAGTAATACCTAGGCATTTTGTTGAATTTACGACTTTTAGATTAGACTGATTTATCGTGTAACCGAAGTTTAACGAGTTCCTTTTAGCACTCATGTGGATGACCTCACACTTTTCTTTATTTAGGGTCAACTGCCACTTTTCGCACCATTCAGATATTTTTTCTAAATCATTTTGCAGTTTGTTTTGATCTTCTGATGACTTTATTAGTCGATAAACGACTGTGTCATCTGCAAACAACCTAAGACGGCTGCTCAGATTGCCTCCCAAATCATTTATGTAGATAAGGAACAGTAAACGGCCTATAACACTACCTTGGGGAACGCCAGAAATCACTTCTGTTAAAGACTGAGATTGCACTGCGGCCGTTAAGGTTCAAAAATGGTTCAAATGGCTCTGAGCACTATGGGACTTAACATCTGTGGTCATCAGTCCCCTAGAACTTATAACTACTTAAACCTAACTAACCTAAGGACATCACACACATCCATGCCCAAGGCAGGAGTCGAACCTGCGACCGTAGCAGTCGCGCGGTTCCGGACTGAGCGCCTGAATCGCTAGACCACCGCGGCCGGCGGCCGTTAAGGAAAACGGAAACCGTGGACTATCCATGCACTAGCGGTGGTGTATATCGTAATGTTTATCGTAAGGATAGGTTAGTCGACAATGGTGGTGGTATTTATTGCAGTAAAGAACTCCATGATATTTAACATGGTTATCAGGGATACCGAATGTCAGTTAACCTGAGTGAAGCTAAGCATCAAACATCGGTCAGAAACGGTAATCGGGCGCTTTTATAGATCTCTTGGGTTGTTAGGGGAGTACTTCTGCCAGAGGCAGGGATTCGTGTGATATTATCCTGAATATCCTTTCCGAAAATTTCTTTGAGGAGACAGTTAGAAAATCAACTCGTGAAGCAAACGTCTAGACTTCCTAGCAACAAACAGACCTGAACTTAGCGAATAAGAGGAAGGTATCAGTGATCATAAGGCTGTGATAGCAACTACGAATACAGGTTTTACAAGGAATATTACGAATGGTTGGAAGATATTTTTGCTTCGCAAGAGTGACAGAATACAAACTGCAGAGTATCTGAGTAGTCAGCATCAAACATTCAGTGATGAGGATTGAGACGGTCGACGGAATGGAACAGGACTGCAAATACGTCTGCTCGCTGTCTCTCGTCGTCTAACTCGGGGATGATCTACCCTTTTTATCGCTAGACATGTGCGCTTAACAACTGTTGAAGTGCATAAATAAAATATTTACGATGCTGCTGACAGACAAGTACAAATGTAAAACAGTGTATAGTCTGGGGACCTGGAGTCAAATGACGAATCGAAACCGTGTATTACGTTCATTAAAGCTCACAAGGTTATATTCATAACTAAATACAGTTCACTGGAGGTATGGGTGGAGGTTATACTTAACAACCGAACTAAGTTAATAATTGGCTCCTTCTACCGACCCCCAGACTCCGATGATATAGTTGCTAAACAGTTCAGAGAAAATTTGAGTCTCGTAACAAATAAATACCCCACTCATACGGTTACAGTTGGTGGGGACTTCAACCTTCCCTCGATATGTTGGCAAAAATACTTGTTCAAAACCGGTGGTAGGCAGAAAACATCTTCCGAGATTGTCCTAAATGCTTTCTCCGAAAATTATTTCGAGCAGTTAGCACACGAACCCACGCGAATTGTAAATGGTTTGCGAAAACACACTTGACCTCTTAGCCACAAACAATCCAGAGCTAATAGAGAGCATGATGACTGATACAGGGATTAGTGATCACAAGGTCGTTGTAGCTAGGCTCAATGCCATTTCTTCCAAATTCACCAGAAACAAACGCAAAATAATTTTATTTAAAAAAGCGGATAAAGTGTCACTAGAAGCCTTCCTAAGAGACAATCTCCATTCCTTCCGAACTGACTATGCAAATGTAGACGAGATGTGGCTCAAATACAGAGATTTAGTAGCAACAGCAATTGAGAGATTCATACCTCATAAATTGGGAAGAGATGGAACTGATCCCCCATGGTACACAAGACAGGTCCGAACGCTGTTGCAGAGGAAACGGAAAAAGCATGCGAAGTTCAGAAGAACGCGAAATCCCGAAGATTGGCTAAAATTTACAGACACGCGAAATTTGGAACGGACTTCAATGCGAGATGCCTTTAATAAATTCCACAACGAAACATTGTCTCGAAATTTGGTAGAAAATCCAAAGAAATTCTGGTGGTATGTAAAATACTAAAGCGGCAAGGCGCAGTCAATACCTTCGCTGCGCAGTGCCGATGGTACTGTTACCGACGACTGTGCCGCTAAAGCGGAGTTAATGAACGCAGTTTTCCGAAATTCCTTCACCAGGGAAGACGAATGAAATATTCCAGAATTTGGAACACGAACAGCTGCTAGCATGGGTTTCTTAGAAGCAGATACCTTAGGGGTTGCGAAGCAACTCAAATCGCTTGATACGGGCAAGTCTTCAGGTCCAGATTGCATACCGATTAGGTTCCTTTCAGATTACGCTGATACAATAGCTCCCTACTTAGCAATCATATACAACCGCTCGTTCACCGATAGATCTGTACCTACTGATTGGAAAATTGCACAGGTCGCACCAGTGTTTAAGATGGGTAGTAGGAGTAATCCATCTAACTACAGACCTATATCATTGACGTCGGTTTGCAGTAGGGTTTTGGAGCATATACTGTATTCAAATATTATGAATCACCTCGAAGGGAACGATCTATTGATACGTAATCAGCACGGTTTCAGAAAACATCGTTCTTGTACAACGCAGCTAGTTCTTTATTCGCATGAAGTAATGGCCGCTATCGACAGGGGATCTCAAGTTGATTCCGTATTTCTAGATTTCCGGAAAGCTTTTGACACCGTTCCTCACAAGCGACATCTAATCAAGCTGCGGGCCTATGGGGTATCGTCTCAGTTGTGCGACTGAATTCGTGATTTCCTGTCAGGAAGGTCGCAGTTCGTAGTAATAGACGGCAAATCATCGAGTAAAACTGAAGTGATATCAGGTGTTCCCCAGGGAAGCGTCCTGGGACCTTTGCTGTTCCTTACCTATATAAATGACCTGGGTGACAATCTGAGCAGTTCTCTTAGGTTGTTCGCAGATGACGCTGTAATTTACCGTCTAGTAAAGTCATTTGAAGACCAGTATCAGTTGCAAAGCGATTTAGAAAAGATTGCTGTATGGTGTGGCAGGTGGCAGTTGACGCTAAATAACGAAAAGTGTGAGGTGATCCACATGAGTTCCAAAAGAAATCTGCTGGAATTCGATTACTCCATAAATAGTACAATTCTCAAGGCTGTCAATTCAACTAAGTACCTGGGAGTTAAAATTACGAACAACTTCAGTTGGAAAGACAACATAGATAATATTGTGGGGAAGGCGAGCCAAAGGTTGCGCTTCATTGGCAGGACACTTAGAAGATGCAACAAGTCTACTAAAGAGACAGCTTACACTACACTCGTTCGTCCTCTGTTAGAATATTGCTGCGCGGTGTGGGATCCTTACCAGGTGGGATTGACGGAGGACATCGAAAGGGTGCAAAAAAGGGCAGCTCGTTTTGTATTATCACGTAATAGGGGAGAGAGTGTGGCAGATATGATACGCGAGTTTGTGGGGCGGCGGGTAGAAAATTTCCTGTTGTATAAATGTTTGAATGTTGAAACACTTCCCGGCCGTTTTAACCATATGTGGGGCGGCGGGTGGAATTTTATGTTGTTTAAATGTTCCTATTATTTATGCTGTTTTTTTGCCGTTCTCATCACAGGCTCTCTATCTAAAATTTTGGCAACCAGAAAGTGATTAGCAAAACGTGAAGCCTGTAATTAGAATTCCTAGTGCCCACTTCATCTGAGAAATACACTTACAGCTACAGCTTATAGCTCTGAGGAATTAGGAGATTGTCTGGGATTCATAATCAAAAACGATTTTCTAAAAATAGTTCAGTATATTCTGAAAGTCACAGATAAAAAAAAAAGAATCCACACAATCTAACTAACAGAGCAGTTCAGAGTCTAATGCGCTGATGCAACTATAACTGTCCAAATTAAATGTTTAAGTGAATGCTCGCCATAATTTAATGATAATGTTCATCAAACGCCACGCTAAATAATGGTAGAATGTCTGTCCCGCGGCGGCAAGTGTAAATACGACATACGCAAACTGAAGACAGATAATTAAAGTCAACCCAGAATTAACACTTCACTCGAAAATGATTTCATGGTTACGCGTATCCCGAGTAACTTAATATGGCATCCGAGGCTGTTTATAGCAATGATACCGACGCGACGCGACTCACGACACAGATGGTGTGCTATTCAGCGTCTGGAGAGAACTAGGGCCTAGCTTCCTCTCGCAGCGTTCCGCGGTGCGGACGGCTAAGGGAACGCCTGATCAAATCGGCTCTCCCGACTAGTCGCTGGGCTAGTAATGCACCACATTAAGTTATTGAATAAATCATAGCTTCTTTTGCTGATGGCAAATGAAGCTCTCAATTTAAATGTGCATTCAGCACACGGGTAAGTAATCATAATAAAAGTTTGACGTGGCTAAGTTAAATATTTTGGGCGAGAGAATTAATGTAATTACACTGCACGCAGTAGACGAGCTCTGAACTTGCCCTTTGGAGATACGCTATCGCTATAGTTTTATAGTTATTCCAATGAAACTTCTCACATCTTTATGGTTATAGCGGATCTCCATTCTACTTAAATATAAACATCCTAGCCTTATTTATTAGCCTACTTAAACTATCTTGCTTCCTTAATTTTTAAGACAAAAACCAGAAAATTATGAATTTCAACTAAAATCTTAATTTGTGAGATCCAAAGTACTGTTTCTATTAAATTATTATGGAAAAGGAATCTAAATATTATTTGTGAAGTCTCTAGCTCTTTTCTGTTGCGCCAATGATTTTTACAGAAAAACGTCCAAATTTCGAAAATGGTTAAAGTTATCCAACTGATATTCAACACATATTAATTTAGTATTACTCCTGACAATGCTAGAACAGTTTCAGGTTATTTGCTTGATTTTTAAAGTATTGCGCAACATTTATGACGTCAGAGCTAGTTACAGCGGACTGGCTGGCACACAATGGAAAGACTGATGTGAAATTACTACGGCGTGAGTAGGCTGCTTCCCTACAAGTTGGGATGGAAGTCATTAAAGCAAAGACGTTCTTCGTCGCGGCGAGATCTATTTACGAAATTGCAGTCACCAACTTTCTCTTCCGAATGCGAAAATATTTTGTTGAGCCCAACCTACATAGGTAGGAACGATCATCAAAATAAAATAAGAGAAATCGGAGCTCGAACAGAAAGGTTTAGGTGTTCGCTTATCCCGCGCGCTGTTCGGGAGTGGAAAGGTAGAGAGATAGTATGATTGTGGTTCGATGAACCCTCTGCCAAGCACTTAAATGTGAATTGCAGAGTAGTCATGTGGATGTAGATATAGATCCTTCAAACAGTTACGTCTCCTTTTAATTACTGCTCCAGCCCCCTATTGCGATACTGAACACACTATAAATTTTAATAAAAGTCGATGAATGCTGAAGAACATCGATTGATATTTAGCAAATCGATAACTTTCCTAAAACACGGCCTGATCCCGATGATCTCAAGTTCACTCGACACTAGTGCATATTGCTGAGTGTCGGATCCCACAAAATATTCAAAGTCCCAGCTGGTTCAAACACAGTTAAAATCCAGTGGCACTATTTTAGAATCAATCACTTAACGTAGTGGAACTAATTAGAATCCAGCCTGACCGTGTCAGAAACTAAGTCCCATTGGTATCCCAAAACACAGTTCGGAATGCTGAAAATGAAACAGTGCCCCAAAGTAGTGCTTCAACGGCTAAGTGTTCCATTCGAATGGAAAGAGGGTCCCACAGCTACGATTTTGAAGCAGAGTCCCGTTTGCTTGCAAAAACAATCACCAAAACACACAACGCGCGACAAACTATGCTCTACACCGAAAATATCGTACGTTCGGATTCATCGTGAAAAATTATATCTTCCCTTTAGGCGCACACGCGAATTTCAGCTACGTTCAACACATATCGAACAGCAAAAATTATCACCAAAGTGTGTGCCGGACCGAGACTCGAACTCAGGACTTTTGCCTTTCGCGGGCAAGTGCTCTACCATCTGAGCTACCCAAGCACGACTCATGACTCGTCCTTATCGACTTAATTCCGCCAGTACATCGTCTCCTACCTTCCAAGCTTTACAGAAGCTCTCCTGCGAACCTTGCAGAACAAGCACTTCTGAAAGAAAGGATATTGCGGAGATATGGCTTAGCCACAGCCTGGGTAATGTTTCCAGAATGAAATTTTCTCTCTGGAATCAATCTTGATTCCGTTTGCACCATTATATGCACACTCAAATTCTCATCAAAAAACATATGTTACACAAATTTGTACCTACTCTAGTTCGCCCAGAATTAATGTTTTAATATTTTGCAATTATCTTTGCGGAGTGCGAAAATAGTGTGTGTCCATTTGTGCCACTAAATAACATTACAGTTCTTTATAAGGCACCATTTTCCATACGGATTTGAAGCGCTGATCAGAACTTACGTAATTACAAAGGTGAAACAAATATGGGCAAAGTTATGCAAAAATTATTGATAAACAAAGACAACGTACCATAATAATTACAAGTATCACAAACTGTTGAAATGTGTATAACGACACCTGCAACATACGCTGCTTTGCTGTTTGTGTATGTGTCTTGTGTAACTTGTTTTAATTAATTATTAGCAGCTTATCAATAAATTTGGTGTGTACCAGTGAAATATTAATGCTGGAAATTATACTAGTATGTCAGTCGTTGCTTTTCGACGAGACCTTTAAAATGAGCGATGTCTCTACTCTGTACCAGCATTGGTTCAAAAGTTGTAAATCATTCAGTAAATTGTACATATTACAGATTTGCTTATTTAATATTTTTTATATAAATTTCGTGTAAATTGTATCAGCACCTCGGCTGATTCGTCTCAAACTCCTCTTTCATTTAGCATATCGTTATTTCTCATAGTAATTTGCGTTTGCGTGTAATCAACGCAAACGTGGATAAAGCATTGTCTTAAAGCCGTGCGCTGTAATGGGGTAAGCCCGTGTGGCCGTTTGCAGCTGACAGGTCCGCGTGGGGCGATCTGCTGCTGACTCGCTCGCCGCCGTTTTCCGTCCCGCTCAAATGTCAACAAATGACTGTCGTGTCGCAATACATCCTCTTATCTTAGTTTTCACGCATTGACCAACGTAAGAAAACAAGTACCAAGCATTATTACTGCAAATATATCAATTCTTCATGCAGATCATATTTAAAAAAGACAAGGGTAACAATTCGGTCATGGGCAAGGTCAGTGCGTGCGGTTCGTATTGTCAAAAACGTCTAAATACGTGTGATAGTGTGACAAATAATTACAAAAACAAAATAAATTATGAGGGATCACACTGAATGTAACACTCTGGTCACAGTAAGAAATAAATGGCTCAAATGTCTCTGAGCACTATGGGACTTAACATTTGAGGTCATCAGTTCCCTAGAACTTAGAACCACTTAAAGCTAACTAACATAAGGACATCACACACATCCACGCCCGAGGCAGGATTCGAACCTACGACCGTAGCGGTCACGCGGTTCCAGACTGAAGCGCCTAGAACCGCACGGCCACATCGGCCGGCTAAATAAATCATTTAGTTTTTCTGGTAACTTTGGGCCCATCACTGAGTCTATAGTCACTTGTGGGACTTCCACAGTTTGCTAATTGTCTACTGTGCTCTCGAAGCACTACACTATTTCACGTACACAACGTTGCACATCAAAGGAGCAGCTCACAGAATCAGCTGTTCTCGCAGATACGGCAAACCCGGTGGAGCCAACAGTGCCATGATAACCATGACTCAGATGAATGTGCTGGATCAAGGTTTCAACATGCTGTTCTAGGAAACAGAGCTTCTATTCTTTGTTGTCATCCCTTCTTTGGAACAGCACACCTTTACACACACATCAAAAAAAGTTTTGCATCACCCCGGTTTCCAGAACTCCTGAAGATAGACGTTAACTGTGCATATTGCATCACACACGCAGCCTCTTTGACTGTTCAGAGATGTCACTAAACCCGCCGAAAAATGTAAACAACCATGCATGAGCAGCGCCTATTAGACGGAGGGGTCCGACAGCCGATCAGTTCCAGCACTGAATATTTCGTCGAACGCGCCGCGAAACTCTGATTTACTTTCACGTAAGGAACACAGTTTTCTGGCTAACTGAAATTTTTCTTTTGCCCAATCTTCCGGGCGCAAACGATGTAAGAATTTTGCTTGTTAGATGTAGACAAAAAAATAGCTCTATGAGACCTAACATCAGAGGTCATCAGTCCCCTAGAACTACTTAAACTAAGGACATCACACATATCCACGCCGCAAGCAGGATTCGAACCGGCGACCGTACCAATCGTGCGGCTCCGGACTAAAGCGCCTACAGCCGCTCGGCCACCGCGGCCGGTTTAGATGTAGACACTTGGCTGAAACTCACTTTCATTCATGCTGAGCCAATCAGTATCCACGTCATTCACGGCTACTTATTCCTCGTCATTTATGATGACAAAGGTATTCACTTCATCACGGCACCGAGTAGTACACTTATCGTCGCAAATGACATCATTTTCAGACATCAGTGTGCCACTCACCGAGTCTGTCTTAGTGTTCGTTGCAGCGCCCTGCTGAACAAGAGACCATCGCCGTGTTTGAGTACAACATTTTCGGAAGTGTCAGGTTGCTCTCCCTGGGCACATTCCTCTCAAACACTGAGTTTCAGCACTACATCTGTGTGGTCCTCCCTAACGTGGTTACTAATGTCGGCGTAACTATCCGCTACATGAACATAACCCTGACACTCCAGCTCTAAAGCTCCCAACCCGGTCACTCCGTCGTCACAAGTCTCTTCATTGAATAAAGATTTAAGTTTATGTCTGCAGGTTGACTTCCCTGTTTACGTTGTTCCTGCACACGTTACCGTGCTGCCCCCACCCTTTCCCCAGCTCATTGCTGCCTAAAGTTGTTTCGACATTAAAAGCACGTAACTCATCCCCACTATTATCACTGCTGCTCCTATTCGTTATCTTTTCGTGGCCCTGTTCGAATTTTCCTGCTTCCTCCCTTCACGCACCACGGTTGGGAGGGATCCCAATTTCCCAGCTGCTGTCGAAGTGTTGTCCGCTTGGTGACTGCTACTGTCACCTGGTTTACTCTTAACCTCTTCTTCTTCATTTCGTGCTATTAATATCGCTTTGGAAGCGCTTGCGCCGCGCGGGATTAGCCGAGCGGTCTGGGCGCTGCAGTCATGGACTGTGCGGCTGGTCCCGGCGGAGGTTCGAGTCCTCCCTCGGGCATGGGTGTGTGTGTTTGTCCTTAGGATAATTTAGGTTAAGTAGTGTGTAAGCTTAGGGACTAATGACCTTAGCAGTTAAGTCCCGTAAGATTTCACACACATTTGAACATTTGAAGCGCTTGCTATTTGATTCCTGCCCACTTTTGTACTGGTAGCCTTTCTCGTTACTAAAACCATTTTTCAAATTACTTTCGTTATTTTGACAGCACATCCATCCGCTCTACAAAGTCGAGATAATTCTCGATCGAATCGATGAAGCTGTATACTAAGTCGCACTGCAGCGATTCTGGTATTCGCCTTTTCAGAGTCTAAATTTCGGTCAGTGTACCCAGCGGTCAGTCTAACTGCACCAACTATTGAAGTTCCGACTCACAAAATTGCCGCATATTTCGGCGGTTATTGCGATACCCTTCACCATTTAGAAACACTTTTTTCAGTTGCATTTGTTTGGCCATTCTCCAATATTTATTAATCAAAAGAGCCTCAAAGGTGGCGTAATATATGAATAAAGATGAGTTTTGGTTGGCCCGTGTGTGTGCTGCACCATCAAGCTGTTACTTCACAAATTTAATTTGTTCCTCGTCTGACATGCCACAAACAAAGCCATCTGTGCTCGATGCAAGGAAATCAACTATATGATACCTCCTTTCCCCACTGAAAAACTTTATTTTAGGGCTTGCCATAATTTGCGACATCCCCAGCTGATTAACTGCTAGGTTCCCTACTGTATGTTTCCATAATTCTATCTCCTTTTTTTCTGTCTTCTACCTCTGATTACTGAGTATTGCTGTGTTATCTAGCGCTGAGCCACATTATCTACACGTTCAGTAACCAAGCGCAGATACTGTGTCTTCAGTCTTCTTCTTGCACTCTGACTGCACCGTATCTGCTCTTCCCCCCCCCCCCCCTCCCCCCTTAACCTGCAGTAATTCGTTCTTCTAGCCTCTGCTCTGCCTCTTTGACCTGGATGGTAAACCCTGCTAGTTTACTATCAGTTCCCTCTATTTGAGTTTTGATTTCCTCACACTGAATTTGAATTTGATTTTTCATTTCTGTATTCCGAGTTTAACTGAGATTGCATATTTTGACTTACTCCGCTTTCATTTTCCAATTGAGCTTTGATTTCAGTTTGCATCCCTTGCATCATAAGAAAATATTGAGCCTGCCAGCAATCTGTTGCCGAATTCATTGCTGCTGCATTAACCTCGATATCCCCAAAAACTCTATTCCCCTCTCCCTCAGACCTAGCTGGGGTACCTATACTACTCTCAAACGGTCCGACGCGGAATGGCTGCAGCGGCGGGACAGCTGGTGTGTAGGCGGCGCGGTGCGTTGAGCTGGCGGTGGACTCGCCTTCTCGACGACACATTTTTTTCACACTCATCACTTCTAGTTCCCCTGGCCTTCGCGGCTAGTTACGAAACATACTACCTCCGGTCGAGTCCCCAATTGCGCCGGTCGGCAGAATGGAATGGGGATGCAAATGCGTCTACTCGCTGCCTCTCATCGTCTAACTCGGGAATGATCTAGCCTTTTTATCGCTACACATGTGCGCTTAACACCTGTTGAAGTGCATAAATAAAATATGTAAGATGTTGCTGACCAACAGATGCAAATATTAACCAGGGTACAGTCTAAGAGACTGATGTCAAGTGACGAATCGAATGCGTGTGTTAAGTTCATTAAAATTCACAAGTTTTTATTCATAACTAAATACAGTTCACTGGTGGTATCCTTCAAACAGTTACGTGTCCCTTTAATTACTGCTTGAGCCCCCTATAGCATACTGTACACACTATAAATTTTAATAAAAGTCGTTGAATGCTGAAGAACATCGATTGATATTTGGCAAATCGATAAGTTCCCTAAAACACGACTTAATCCAAATGATCTAAAGTTCGCTCGACACTAGCGCAAATTGCTAAGTATCGGATGCCACAAAATATTCAAAGTCCCAACTGGTTAAAATACAGTTAAAGTCCAGTGGCACTGTTTCAGAATCAATCACCTAAACGTGCTGAAAATAATTAGACGCCGGCCGGAGTGGCCGAGTGGTTCTAGGCGCTACAGTCTGGAACCGCACGACCGCTACGGTCGCAGGTTCGAATCCTGCCTCTGGCATGGATGTGTGTGATGTCCTTAGGTTAGTTAGGTTTAAGTAGTTCTAAGTTCTAGAGGACTGATGACCACAGCAGTTAAGTCCCTTAGTGCCCAGTGACATTTGAAGCCAAAATAATTAGAATCCAACCTGACCGTGGCGGAAACAAAGTCCCATTGGTACCCCAAAACACAGTTCGGAATGCTCAAAAATAAACAGGGTCCCACAGTAGCGCTTCATCAGCTACGTGTGGTGGAGTTCGAATTGAAACAGAGTCCCACAGCTACGATTCTGATGCAAAGTCCTGTTTGCTAGCACAAAGAATCACCAAAACACACAACGCGCGAAAATCGCAATTCCCTACTGTACTACACACCGAAAAAGTCCGAATTCATCGTGAAAAATTCCATTTGGACGCACACCCGAAATCCAGCTTAGGTCAACACTTCTGGAACCGCAACAACTATCACCAAATTGTCGCGTCGAACTACACAGGTCCGGCGTCGGCAAAGGCACGCAGAGCTACAAGAGGAATGTTAATTCTGTTTGGGCCATTATATGCGCGGTCAAATTCTCATCACAAAACAGATATTACACAGATTTGTAGCTGCAATAGTTTGCCCAGGATTATTGTATTAATGTTTTGCAATTATCTTTGCAGATTGTGCCACTAAATAACATCACAGGTCTTTATAATGCGCCACTTCCCATACGAATTTGAAGCGCTCTTTCTGATGTGCTGATAATAATTCACGTGTACACTCCTGGAAATGGAAAAAAGAACACATTGACACCGATGTGTCAGACCCACCATACTTGCTCCGGACACTGCGAGAGGGCTGTACAAGCAATGATCACACGCACGGCACAGCGGACACACCAGGAACCGCGGTGTTGGCCGTCGAATGGCGCTAGCTGCGCAGCATTTGTGCACCGCCGCCGTCAGTGTCAGCCAGTTTGCCGTGGCATACGGAGCTCCATCGCAGTCTTTAACACTGGTAGCATGCCACGACAGCGTGGACGTGAACCGTATGTGCAGTTGACGGACTTTGAGCGAGGGCGTATAGTGGGCATGCGGGAGGCCGGGTGGACGTACCGCCGAATTGCTCAACACGTGGGGCGTGAGGTCTCCACAGTACATCGATGTTGTCGCCAGTGGTCGGCGGAAGGTGCACGTGCCCGTCGACCTGGGACCGGACCGCTGCGATGCACGGATGCACGCCAAGACCGTAGGATCCTACGCAGTGCCGTAGGGGACCGAACCGCCACTTCCCAGCAAATTAGGGACACTGTTGCTCCTGGGGTATCGGCGAGGACCATTCGCAACCGTCTCCATGAAGCTGGGCTACGGTCCCGCACACCGTTAGGCCGGCTTCCGCTCACGCCCCAACATCGTGCAGACCGCCTCCAGTGGTGTCGCGACAGGCGTGAATGGAGGGACGAATGGAGACGTGTCGTCTTCAGCGATGAGAGTCGCTTCTGCCTTGGTGCCAATGATGGTCGTATGCGTGTTTGGCGCCGTGCAGGTGAGCGCCACAATCAGGACTGCATACGACCGAGGCACACAGGGCCAACACCCGGCATCATGGTGTGGGGAGCGATCTCCTACACTGGCCGTACACCACTGGTGATCGTCGAGGGGACACTGAATAGTGCACGGTACATCCAAACCGTCATCGAACCCATCGTTCTACCATTCCTAGACCGGCAAGGGAACTTGCTGTTCCAACAGGACAATGCACGTCCGCATGTATCCCGTGCCACCCAACGTGCTCTAGAAGGTGTAAGTCAACTACCCTGGCCAGCAAGATCTCCGGATCTGCCCCCATTGAGCATGTTTGGGACTGGATGAAGCGTCGTCTCACGCGGTCTGCACGTCCAGCACGAACGCTGGTCCAACTGAGGCGCCAGGTGGAAATGGCATAGCAAGCCGTTCCACAGGACTACATCCAGCATCTCTACGATCGTCTCCATGGGAGAATAGCAGCCTGCATTGCTGCGAAAGGTGGATATACACTGTACTAGTGCCGACATTGTGCATGCTCTGTTGCCTGTGTCTATGTGCCTGTGGTTCTGTCAGTGTGATCATGTGATGTATCTGACCCCAGGAATGTGTCAATAAAGTTTCCCCTTCCTGGGACAATGAATTCACGGTGTTCTTATTTCAATTTCCAGGAGTGTATATAAAGATTAAAGAAATATGGGTAAAATCACGCAAAAATTATTAATAAACAAAGACAACATATCATAATAATTACAAGTATCTCAAACTGTTATCATACACTGTTTTGCTGTTTGTATATGTGTCATGTATTATTTGTTTTAATTAATTACACTCCTGGAAATTGAAATAAGAACACCGTGAATTCATTGTCCCAGGAAGGGGAAACTTTATTGACACATTCCTGGGGTCAGATACATCACATGATCACACTGACAGAACCACAGGCACATAGACACAGGCAACAGAGCATGCACAATGTCGGCACTAGTACAGTGTATATCCACCTTTCGCAGCAATGCAGGCTGCTATTCTCCCATGGAGACGATCGTAGAGATGCTGGATGTAGTCCTGTGGAACGGCTTGCCATGCCATTTCCACCTGGCGCCTCAGTTGGACCAGCGTTCGTGCTGGACGTGCAGACCGCGTGAGACGACGCTTCATCCAGTCCCAAACATGCTAAATGGGGGACAGATCCGGAGATCTTGCTGGCCAGGGTAGTTGACTTACACCTTCTAGAGCACGTTGGGTGGCACGGGATACATGCGGACGTGCATTGTCCTGTTGGAACAGCAAGTTCCCTTGCCGGTCTAGGAATGGTGGAACGATGGGTTCGATGACGGTTTGGATGTACCGTGCACTATTCAGTGTCCCCTCGACGATCACCAGTGGTGTACGGCCAGTGTAGGAGATCGCTCCCCACACCATGATGCCGCGTGTTGGCCCTGTGTGCCTCGGTCGTATGCAGTCCTGATTGTGGCGCTCACCTGCACGGCGCCAAACAGGCATACGACCATCATTGGCACCAAGGCAGAAGCGACTCTCATCGCTGAAGACGACACGTCTCCATTCGTCCCTCCATTCACGCCTGTCGCGACACCACTGGAGGCGGTCTGCTCGATGTTGGGGCGTGAGCGGAAGACGGCCTAACGGTGTGCGGGACCGTAGGCCAGCTTCATGGAGACGGTTGCGAATGGTCCTCGCCGATACCCCAGGACCAACAGTGTCCCTAATTTGCTGGGAAGTGGCGGTGCGGTCCCCTACGGCACTGCGTAGGATCCTACGGTCTTGGCGTGCATCCGTGCGTCGCTGCGGTCCGGTCCCAGGTCGACGGGCACGTGCACCTTCCGCCGACCACTGGCGACAATATCGATGTATGCCACGGCAAACTGGCTGACACTGACGGCGGCGGTGCACAAATGCTGCGCAGCTAGCGCCATTCGACGGCCAACACCGCGGTTCCTGGTGTGTCCGCTGTGCCGTGCGTGTGATCATTGCTTGTACAGCCCTCTCGCAGTGTCCGGAGCAAGTATGGTGGGTCTGACACACCGGTGTCAATGTGTTCTATTTTCCATTTCCAGGAGTGTATTAGCAACGAATTACTAAAATTGGTGTTTACCAGTGAAATATCAATGCTGCAAATTATACAAGTATGTCAGTCGTTGCATTTCGACGAGACCTTTAAAATGAGCACTCTCTCTACTCTGTACCTGCATTGGTTCAAAAGTTATAAATTATTCAGTAAATTTTACAGATTTCAGATTTCTTTATTTATATCGTTTGACATAAAATTCGTATAAGTCAAATCAACGTCTCGTCTGATTCGTCTCAAACTCCACTTTCAGTTGCCGTATTGTTCTTTACCATAGTAATCTGCGTTTGCGTTAATTAACGCAAAAGTGGATAAAGCATTGTCTTAAAGCGGTGCGTTGGAATGGGGTAAACCCGTGTGGCGTCACGTAACAGCCAGCCGTTTGAAGCTGACAGGTCCACGTGGGGTGATCCGCTGCTGGCCGTTCGCTCGCCGCCGTCTACCGTCCCGCTCACGCCCGCTGCCTGGCTGAACTGGCCACATTGGTCGCCGTTTGCGCACCATTTAAGCGCGACATGCGATCAAACTTTTCTCTCCAAATGAAAAGAAATGACTGCCGTGTCACAGGCTGAAGACGCGAAGCAGAAACAGAAAATATTAAAAAGCTTCATTCAATAGGACTTAGATAAGTATGTGCCGAGAGAGGTCTTAAGGCATGCGAAAGACCCACCGTGGTTTAATATATTTTTTTTTGGGGGGGGGGGGGGGGCAAGAATCATTTTATTAGGTACTACATTTGACAGATAACTTTGCGTTTCCATCTACACGTTCGACACTCCACACCAGTCCTATTTGCAGATGACACCAGTGTATCGATTGAAGGTGGAAATCGAAAGGCTCTTAGGCTGTATGCTGAAGTCACAAATGAAAAGATTTCAGAGTGGTTTGTGAGGAATAAGCTACTGATTAACCCTTAAAAGAAAAAGACAACCGCCACTATACAATTCCACACACAGCAAAATTAAAAATCCATTAAAACCAAATACTTCTTTGGAAAACCAAAAAATAAGTGTCACTGAAACAAAATTGCTTTGTTTACTTACAAGACAATCTGAAATGGAATTCCCACATCACATTCTTAAATTCTAAGCTATCTAAAATGGCCTATGCAATGAGAATTATATGGAACAATACAAGTGGTGAAGGAGAGAAGTGTATTATGCTTGCATACTTTACCTTTTGAGTTATGACATCATATTCTTGGGCAATTCCCCTCACAGTATAACAACTTTCAAGAAACAAAAAAAGATTGTGAGGATAATGAAAAATGCAAACAGCTGAAAATCATGCAAACTACGATTGGCTGGCGACTAGCCCCAACCCCCCGACTCGCTGAAACGTTAATCACTATGTGATTTCAGTCGGAGTATAGGTCTGTAGTGGTACAAAACAAATACATGAATAAAGTTGAAGAAACATACCTTAATTTTTGATGGCAAATGTACTCCTCCTCAGATCATTCTTGCATATGAACTCGTCACATATGGCATCATGGTCGAGTTTCATCGATTCATCTCTGTGGGCGTTGAGAAAGGCGATTACGTCGATCCTGCCTCATTATAGAATGAAGATACGTTTTCACCCTCCGCAGAGAAGAAAACGATCGCTCAGCGGTGCAGGACGTTACCGGAATCGTCAGCACTACACGTATGAATTTCACTAGTTCAGGCAGTAGGTCAAACAGGTGGTTTTCCTGTTTTAGGTATTTCACTATGTTATCCAACGAACTAATATTCGCAGAATCACTACTTTGGATAATCTCATGAAACATGCTTCGGTGGAGAAGCAAGTATTCCTTGTCTATATCTGATTCGTAGAAAGATAAAATATCGAATGAATGTTTGTTATCACCAAGAAGAAATTGTTCAATTTGATTTACAAACATGAATGATTGAGTTTAGAACCGTGATTCCAAGAAGCTGATGGATATATCCATTGTTTCATAATACAATCTTCTATATTTGTCACATACTTCACTGAATGTTTCTACAAATGAATTGATGGAGCCATCGTATTTCTTAGGGACTTTTCTTCTACGGGGTAATTTTGGGGAATCAACATCCATATCTTGGCATTTTGAAGTTACTTCACCCCAGAATGATTAAAATTGTTTCTCATAAATTTAATAGAAGTTACAAGAGTGGAAATCATCTTATTGGCCTCCTCTAAGTGTAGGGATTTCCTCTGTAGTGCTATGTTTACGGTATCAATGTGACCAAACAGTTTTACTAAAAGTGATAACACGAAAAAGAAATCATATGTCTGCATATTAATCAAAAAGCCGTTTGCTTTGGCCCCAGTATCTGAATTGTCATTTCTTGAAACGCTTAGAAAAAATTCCTGAAGTTCTGTATATTTGGACAAAACTGAAGACATTACCAAGTATCTTACGCCCACCTTGTAGAACAGAGTGGTTTCAAGTTAGCAGAGGGATCTGCCTTCAGGTGAGCAAAAACATCTAATCTCTTAGGTGAATCTCTCACAATAATGTATTAAGTACTTCATAACATTCAATGCGTTTCGACATTCTGGAACTGCTTTCACAATGTCTTGTAGTGTTAGGTTTAAACAGTGTGCAAGGCAGTGCACAAACATAGCTCTCTTCACCATTTCCATAAACTTTGCCTGGACACCATTATATAATCCGCCCATGTTAGGTGAACCGGCAAAGCATTTGCCCCTACAATTAATGTAGGCAAATCAAATCGTCTTAAAATGTCGATAATAATATCAAACAGAGCCTTAGCTGTGGTACTTTGTATTGAGTATAGCCCTAAAAAATATTCTTCAATCTCTAGCGAAGCATCAACAATCTTATACAGATACAAAATTGCTCTTTGGTGGCTATGTCTGTTGTTTCGTCTGCTATTATTGCAAAATACCCTGCACTCTTGATATCCTCCAATAATTTTCTAAGAAGTGTATGACTTAAAATGGCCAAAATTTCGTTTTGCACATCACGGGATGTCCATTTGTAAGTTTCGCGCTGTAGCCATATTAAAAGTAGCTGGTTATCTTCACATCGAAGGCGTAATAAATTGTCAAAGTTACTTGTTTCATCAGTATGCCCACGTATTGCAAGCCCCTGCACTGCTAAATACCGAAGGGAAGATATGATGTTTAGTAAACAAGCTCGGTTTTCTTTCATTTGTGTCAGTTTTTCTTTGGAAATCTGGCTAAATACATTGACATTCGATTTTAAGGATTTGAACTTCAGTACAGCTTCTCTGTGGCAGCCCATTGCTTCATGCGCTTTCAACTATTCTACCCCTTTCTTCCAGTTCGATAAACCAGTTTCCATGAAAGATTTTTCCATTTTGTGAGAAAACTGAAAACGATTTTCTTCAAACATTTGTCTGCAAATTTTGCAAAAAATAACATCTTTTACCTTATGGTAATCGATCCATGCAAATTGTTGTTTCCAAGAAGGCTGATAACAGCGTTGTTTTTCTCCGGGGACAGTGTTTTTTGTCACCTCCACAGGTCCCTCACTATCTGTGTCATGTTGTCATGCACAGCACCACTAACACTGGGTCTAGCTTCACCATCGCTAACACTTGCCACATTGTTACATTTCTTCCTAATTATAAACTTGTCCATTTTAAACTGGACAGTGAGGGACGAAAGATTAACAACTGAACCGAGTCACAGTAAGACTAACTAACTGACCACTGGCGATGCCCAGCTCCGGAATATTTACGTTCGCTGCCAACATTAGCTGCGGCCTGCGTAACAGTACTGTGCGCCTAACAAGAAGTAGCCATGTAACAATAGTGTTGATTATTGTCAGGGCCGGCTCTAGGGGAGGGGGGAGGGCGAACCGTGCCATCCCCTATGGCGGCAGATTTTTGAGGGCGGCAAATGCATCTTGCGTAAATAAAGGAATCTGAGAATAAATTAGAAATACAAATTATTCATAAAATCAAGAGTCTTATTGAAAACTATCTATGGTACATAAACAGTGTGCTTCGATTTACAAAAGAAACGTTTCCTCCAACAAAAATGGCTCAAAATTTATTGCACTGTAAACGTATCACTGACTACTGCTTTGATCTTAAAGACATATTCACAACAAAGAGACGAATGAGTGTGATATGTGAAAATAAGGCGTCATGTATGAAATATATTGTGGGAAAAGTTGACTATGACGAAAAAGGGGGGGGGGGAGGGAGGTGAGCAGGCGGGCGCTTGACATGTTCGCGCGGGGCAGCAAAATCCCTGGAGCCGGTGCTGATTAGTGTGGTGTTGTACCTAGAGATTGTCAATAGAATTTACAAAAATGAATGAAGCGTCTTTAACGTTACCTAGTCCTTCTAGCGATCGCCATCAAATTCGGTGTCACTATTGCTCATCAGTTTCTTTTACAAGCTGCCAGCAGGCTGCTGTGGTGGGAGGAAGTGGAGCTCGTCCTAGAAGGCAAAGCGCTGCGAGCTCATGGTGATCTTTCGTTCCCCGCATACCTCCGTACAGTAAAAGTGTGCGAATAGTACAGATGCAGGGGACAAACCCTGTCACGACAGTTTGTCATACGCAGAGGTTGGACGAGTAGCAGAAAGGAATACGCAATAGCTCGTAAAATCGGTATTTTTTTCCTACATAATCATTACATACTATTATGCAAAAATGTATGTGCAAGTTTTAACAAATTTCCCAGTAAAGGATGAGGAAGGAGGAGAGAGCGGTGAGAAATGCATGTTTGAATATTGGGGGTGGGGGACGAGGCCCATACTTTTAACTGTTGGGGGGGGGGGGCACAAATTACCTCCCCCCCCCCCCCCCCCCAAGTCGGCGCCGCTGGCCGTGTCAGAAAACTGTTCCGCAAATAAAGAGAGTTTCATCTCAGATCAGAACCTAGCTGACAAACAAAAGCTGAACGAAGCGATAATTAACATCAGGAGAGCAATGATAGAAGAGTTCAGCGACTTTGAAAGTACATATTTGTATGTGTGGTGTCTGTTATTTTACGTACGTCCGAAAGAACAGACACCACACATATAAATGGTTACATTATGCTCCATGACGACGAAATGATATCTTCTGTGCGAATGCACCCACTTGGCCCGTCCGTTGTGGTACTCAGCTGAACAGCTGCGAGCAAATCGGGGATAATGGACGGAGAACCTTACATCAGTAGTGTGAGGCATGTGGGAATTTGGATTGAACAGGAGGCATGCTTGCAGGGCCGAGGCAGTTAAGGACCATCGGGGCTCGAGTTCTCATCCGGAAGAAGTTTTCACATATCGCCATTGCATTTAACGGAATGACTGTACACAGCTGAAATTTTAAAATTTCTCTTTCAGACTTTGAAAGTTAAACTTTGTCACCTCCAGGGGTTTCCATCTTATGTAAAATCAGTAAGCTGTTGGAAATTATCTACTTACTCAATCAGAGACCCTGTTGGCACCGAAATGGAAGATACCAGAGAGGAGGCCAAAATACTGAATTTGGTCTTCTGAAATTGTTTCACCGCGGAAGATCGTAAGACAGTCCCTCCTTTCAATCATCGTATGGACGTCGAAATGGCAGACATTGAGATAACCGATCTAGGAATAGAAAAGCAACTGCAACCGCTTAATAGTGAAAAGGCATCAGGAACAGTTGAGGCACCTATGATTATACTAAAGAACTTGATCCCCTTCTAGCAGCAGTTTGTTGTAGATCGCTTGAGCAACTAAACGTAGCTAGCAACTGCATAAAAGAGTACGTCGTTCCCGTTTTCAAGAAGGGCTATAGGACAAATGCACACAGTTATAGACCCATGTTGTTGTCGTCAATCTATTGAAGAACTGTGGAACATATTTGACGCTGAAGACTTACGACAATTTTGCGGAACGAAAATGTCCTCTATGAAGTTCAACATGGATTCCGCAAATAGAGATCTTGGGAAATTCCGCTCATTTGTTCCTCTGAAAGCTCCATGGCGCTGCAGACAACGGCGGTCAGGTTGATACCGTGATCCTTGACTTCAGGAAGGCATTTGACACCGTCCCTCACTTCCGTATAGCGGAAGTAATACCAGCTTGGCGAGTATTGTCCCAGGTTTTCAACTTGATTTAAGATTTCCTTGCAGACAGAAATCGAGACGTCGTTCTTAAAGGAATAAAACAGACAGATGTAAAGGTAATTTCCGGAGTACCCCAAGGAAGTGAGGCAGGACAGTTACGATCTAGTAGAAAGCGTCGGATACTCCTTAAGACTGTTCGCAGATGATGCGGTTGTCTATAATACAGCAGCAACGCCAGAAGACAGTATCGATTTGCAGACTGACCTGCAGAATACTGATGAATGGTACTGGCTCTTGCAGTTGTAACATACTGCAAGTACATGGTCACTACTATACAACTACACTACCGACGAGAAACCGCTGGAAATAGTATCTAGCTTAAAATATCTAGGAGTAAATATCCAGAGCGACCTTAAAAAATGAAATGACCACATAAAACAAATAGTAGGAAAAAGAAATGCCAAACTGAAATTTTTGGGAAGAATTTTAAGGGAATGTAGCTCATCCACGAAGGAAGTGTCTTACAAGGTGCTTGTTCGACGGATTATTGAATATTGCTCATCAGTAAGGGATTCTTACCTGGTAGGACTGACAGAGGAGATAGAGAAGACCGAAGAAAGGGCAGCGCGTTTCGTGGAATCATTTATTCGGAGTGAGAGCGTTACTAAGATTCTCAACAAACTCCATTAGCAGACGTAACAAGAGAGGCATTATGCGTCACAGAGAGGTTTACCATTAAAATTTCGAGAGAACAATTTCCGGGAGGAGTCGGACAGTATATTATTTCGTCTCATATACATCTCGCGTAATGACCACTACGAGAAAATTCGAGAAACTAGAGTTAATACAGAAGCTTACTGACAAAAATTCTTCCTACGCGCCATTAGAGATTGGGTCATAGGGTTTCAGTTAGTGCTACCATAAATACCATCCGCCACACACTATGAGGTGGCTTGCGGAGTATGATATTGCTATCGATGTAGAATTGCAAGAAGCCGGTGATTGATAAGGTTTGTTGTGTGTCACCTGACGACAGTGTAAAGCAGCCAGACACCTTTGTGTGCAGGAGGATCTGCAGCGAATTGACGCATGGTGCAGGGAATGGCAACTGAATCTCAATGTAGACAAGTGTAATGTGCTGCGAATACATAGAAAGAAAGATCCCTTATCATTTAGCTACAATATAGCAGGTCAGCAGCTGGAAGCAGTTAATTCCATAAATTATCTGGGAGTACGCATTAGGAGTGATTTAAAATGGAATGATCATATAAAGTTGATCGTCGGTAAAGCAGTTGCCAGACCGAGATTCACTGGAAGAATCCTAAGGAAATGCAAACTTACTGCTAGTATTTCCATCTGAAGTAAATACGGAAACTAGAAGACAGATGTCGCCTGCCCTGAAGGGACAAATTCTGTACTTTGGTAATTAACAGATAAAAAAATTGGTATCTTTTCTTTTGATGTATCAGATTTGCTTTACAAGATGGATGCAAGCAAGGTCATTTCATCATAGCATTTAAGAAATCAATCTCCAATAATTAGTAAAAATCATTTACCACGCACTTGATAAAGATCTTGATAAGGCGAGATCAGTCATGGCAATATGAAATGCTATCATTCCAAAACGCAGTTTCATTTTTGAATGGCAGCTTGAATATTCACTGCGTTTTGTAAACGACATGTTATCATTGCTGTAATAAATGAATACTGTCACTGAAATCTTTGCAGAAGAATGGATCAGTTCTGTTAAAAATTACTTACGAAACAGAATAAGAACTGCCTGTAGGTAATATAATACAAAGGACTATCCAGGATTAACAAGCTGTATTATTCCAAAAGGCAAAGTTCAAACATGTTCACTGATATGACTGTTACCCCTATGTAATTCGAAATACGAGAGTACTCGGAAGTTCTTACCTTGTAGCAAATGAGCAGTCGTAATTTGTGGCATCGAACAATATGACACAGTTTCTTCAAATGGTTCAAATGGCTCTGAGCACTATGGGACTTAACATCTGAGGTCATCAGTTCCCTAGACTTAGAACTACCTAAACCTAACTAACCTACATCACACACATCCATGCCCGAGGCAGGATTCGAACCTGCGACCGTAGCGGTCGCGCGGTTCCAGACTGAAGAGCCTAGAACCGCTCGGCCACAACGGCCGGCACAGTTTCTTCACGCCTCTGTTAATATAGACAAATTTGGCACGCCACAACGCATTCCAGAGCCATAGTTCTTGAAATAGCCATGATCTAATTACTTCTGCGCATTTTATGTCCAAAAAAATCTTGCATTTGCGACGAACATTTTATTGAGATGACTTATAACTGTGCACTTTTTACCACACCACTTCCTTAACCTTCTTAATGAAGTTTTATCACACAATAAACAATATTTTTAACTGAGCGCTCCAAAACATCAACTGCACGACAGCAGTACCTACAAGCGAGTCCCATTCTGTTCTGTTCTGCTCTCATCTTCCATGCGCGTATGGTCAGCTGTGAAACCCGCCAAAAGGAAAGAAACTGTGTTTCCGCAGCTTTGGTGAATGGCTATTGAATTTAAAGTAATGTAATAACCTTGAGAGAGTAACAGTCATTTAGAATATAATGAAATGAAAATATTCTATTTTATATTACACTACAATTAATAAACCACATAAATAAATAAGGCATTGAGTTATTTAAGTTCACAGGTAGGACGATAGTGTTACACTGACGTGACTAAGTGGTGGGACAACGATATGCACATATAAAGATGACGATAGTATTGTGTACACAAGGTGTAAAAGCACAGTGCATTGACGGATCTGTCATTCAGATGATACGTGTGAAAAGGTGTCCGCATGACGAGAATTGACAGGCTTTGAACGCGGAATGGTAGTTTCAGCTAGATGCATGCGACATCCTATTTCGGAAATCATTAGGAAATTCAATTTTCCGCGATCCACAGTGTCAAGAGCGTGCCGAGAGTGCCACATTTCAGACATTACCTCTCACCAAAGACAACACATTGGCCGATGGCCGGCCGAAGTGGCCGTGCGGTTAAAGGCGCTGCAGTCTGGAACCGCAAGACCGCTACGGTCACAGGTTCGAATCCTGCCTCGGGCATAGATGTTTGTGATGTCCTTAGGTTAGTTAGGTTTAACTAGTTCTAAGTTCTAGGGGACTGATGACCACAGCAGTTAAGTCCCAGAAGTTAAGAGCCATTTGAACCATTTGGCCGATGGACTTCAGTTAACGACTGAGAGCAACTAACAGACAAGCAACACTGCGAGAAATAACCGCAGAAATCAATATGGGACGTACGGCGAACGGGTCCGTTAGGACAGTGTAGCGAAATTTGGCGTCAATAAGCTATGGCAGCAAACGACTATGCCTTTGCTAACAGCACGTCACCGCCTAGAGCATCTCTCTTGGGATCGTGAGCTTATAGGTTGGACCCTACTCGACTGGTAAACTGTGGCTTGGTCAGACGAGTCCCGATTTCACTCGGTAAGAGCTGATGGTAGGGTTCGACTGTGACGCAGACCCCACGAAGCCATGGTCCCAAGTTGTCAACAAGGCACCGTGCAAGCTGGTGGTGGCCCCATAATGGTGTGGGCTGTGTTTACATGGATCGGCCTGTGTCCTCTCTTCCAACTGAACTTATCATTGACTGGAAATGGTCATGTTCGACTATTTGGAGACCATTTTCAGCCATCCCAAACAAAGATGGAATTTTTATGGATGACATGTCATCTGTCCACAATTATTCACGATTGTTTGAAGAACATTCTGGACAATTCGAGCTAATAATTTGGCCACCCAGATCGTTCGACGTGAGTCCCATTGAAGATTTATGAGACATAATCGAGAAGTCAGTTCGTGCACAACATCCTGCACCGGCAACACTTTCGCAATTATGGACGCCTATAGAGGCCTTCATGGCACAGTATTTCTGCAAGGAACTTCCAGCGACTCGTGGAGTCCATGCCACGTCGAGTTTCTGCACTAAGCGGGGCAAAAGGAGGTCTGAGGCGATATTATGGGTACTACATGACTTTTGTCACCTCAGGGTACGATCTTTCTTATCAGGTTACTATGGAGCATAATAATATCGACGTTCAAACAAATGCAAAATTGTAGGAAAAAATTGAAATTTGTGGTGTCGTTACAAGAGCGATTTCCAGCTGCTTCCCAACAGCATCCCGTGCCTGAGAACAGCATACACTGTGAAGCTGCACTGAGCCTAGGGCAATACCTCACACAACAGTAAGCAAATCATTTTCAACTGAGCTTTCTGATTTTCTTTTAATTTCCGACTCTGAAATACTACACGTATTACAAGCTGGATTTTAGAACGGAAGTGAATAATTACTTGTGCAGAATGCGTAGCATCTTGATATAAGTTCCGGAGCGGCTGCTGATCGTCGATCCTGCAATTAATCTTCTTGGTCAGTATCTATTTCCTCTAATTAAAGTTGAATACCTACATCTACACTACACGTTATTGTGTGCGGCGGAGATCTCGTCTATGCAAATGTAGACGAGATGTGGCTCAAATTCAAAGATATAGCAGCAACAGCAATTGAGAGATTCACACCTCATAAATTGGTAAGAGATGGAACTGATCCCCCATGGTACACAAAACAGGTCCGAACGCTGTTGCAGAGGCAACGGAAAAAGCATGCGATGTTTAGAAGAACGCGAAATCCCGAGGATTGGCTAAAATTTACAGACGCACGAAATTTAGCACGGACTTCAATGCGAGATGCCTTTAATAGGTTCCACAACGAAACATTGTCTCGAAATTTGGTAAAAAATCCGAAGAAAGTCTGGTCGTATGTAAAATACACAAGCGGCAAGACGCAGTCAATATCTTCGCTGCGCAGTGCCGATGGTACTGTTACCGACGACTGTGCCGCTAAAGAGGAGTTATTGAACGCAGTTTTCCGAAATTCCTTCACCAGGGAAGAAGAATGGAACATTCCAGAATTTGAAACATGAACAGCTGCTAGCATGAGTTTCTTAGAAGTAGATACCGCAGGGGTTGCGAAGCAACTCAAATCGCTTGATACGGGCAAGTCTTCAGGTCCAGATTGTATACCGATTAGGTTACTTTCAGATTACGCTGATAAAATAGCTCCCTACTTAGCAATCATATATAACCGCTCGCTCACCGATAGATCTGTACCTACAGACTGGAAAATTGCGCAGGTCGCACCAGTGTTTAAGAAGGGTAGTAGGAGTAATCCATCGAACTACAGACCTATATCACTGACGTCGGTTTGCAGTAGGGTTTTGGAGCATATACTGTATTCAAACATTATGAATCACCTCGAAGGGAACGATCTATTGATACGTAATCAGCATGGTTTCAGAAAACATCGTTCTTGTGCAACGAACGAAGTAATGGCCGCTATCGACAGGGGATCTCAAGTTGATTCCGTGTTTCTGGATTTCCGGAAGGCTTTTGACACCGTCCCTCACAAGCGACTTCTAATCAAGCTGCGGGCCTATGGGGTATCGTCTCAGTTGTGCGACTGAATTCGTGATTTCCTGTCAGGAAGGTCGCAGTTCGTAGTAATAGACGGCAAATCATCGAGTAAAACTGAAGTGATATCAGGTGTTCCCCAGGAAGCGTCCTGGGACCTCTGCTGTTCCTGATCTATATAAACGACCTGGGTGACAATCTGAGCAGTTCTCATAGGTTGTTCGCAGATGATGCTGTAATTTACCGTCTAGAAAGGTCATCCGAAGACCAGTGTCAGTTGCAAAGCGATTTAGAAAAGATTGCTGTATGGTGTGGCAGGTGGCAGTTGGCGCTAAATAAAGAAAAGTGTGAGGTGATCCACATGAGTTCCAAAACAAATCCGTTGGAATTCGATTACTCGATAAATAGTACAATTCTCAAGGCTGTCAATTCAACTAAGTACCTGGGTGTAAGAATTACGAACAACTTCAGTTGGAAAGACAACATAGATAATATTGTGGGGAAGGCGAGCCAAAGGTTACGTTTCATTGGCAGGACACTTAGAAGATGCAACAAGTCCACTGAAGAGACAGCTTACACTACACTCGCTCGTCCTCTGTTAGAATATTGCTGCGCGGTGTGGGATCCTTACCAAGTGGGATTGACGGAGGACATCGATAGGGTGCAAAAAAGGGCAGCTCGTTTTGTATTATAACGTAATAGGGGAGAGAGTGCAGTAGATATAATACGCGAGTTGGGATGGAAGTCATTAAAACAAAGACGTTTTTCGTCGCGGCGAGATCTATTTACGAAATTTCAGTCACCAACTTTCTCTGCCGAATGTGAAAATATTTTGTTGAGCCCAACCTACATAGGTAGGAATGATCATCAAAATAAAATAAGAGAGATCAGAGCTCGAACAGAAAGGTTTAGGTGTTCGCTTTTCCTGCGCGCTGTTCGGGAGTGGAATGGTAGGGAGATAGTATGATTGTGGTACGATGAACCCTCTGCCAAGCACTTAAATGTGAATTGCATAGTAATCATGTAGATGTAGATGTAGATGTAGATGTAGATTACTTCAGGTACCATTGTCTTTGCCTGCTTTCCTGTTTCATTCACAATTGCTGCGTGAAGCTCCTTATGACATCTAACTCCTACGATTTTCTATTGAGAATCATTTTTCCAGACGTATGTGGAAGAAAGAAATATGTTGCTCACCTTTTCATGGAAAATACGCTCTCGGAATTTCGACAGTAAGCCGCTGCGTGATAAACAAAACCTCTCTTGTATAGTCTGCTACTGGAGTTCGTTAAGCATCTTCGTAATATTCTTGTGCCTAGTAAGCGATCCTGCGACGAAGCGCAAAGCTCTTCGTTGGGTCTTCTCTACGTCCTTTATTAATTTTACTATGTGAAGGTCCAAGACTGATAAACAGTATTCAAGAATCATTCGAATCATTGGTTTGTAAGTCATTTCTTTCGTGGATGAAATAAACATCCTCAAGATTGTGTCAATGAATCTCAGCCTAGCACCTACTTTTCCTATTATCTGTTTCATGTGGTCTATCTATTTTGGGTCGCTCTGGATGGCTACTATTAGATATTTTATGGTAGATGATGTTGGCAATGATTTGCCGCCGTTAGTGGAACCTAAAAGTAGAGAATTTTCTGAGCTACTTCTGCCCACTACATTATATTTATTCACGTTCAGTGTCAACTGCCAGTCCCTGCACCAATCGCCGATCCTGTGTAGATCTTCCTGTATTTCACCACAGTCTTCTGACGCTGCGACCTTCATGTAGACAAAAGCCTATAGCCCCATAGAGCCTCCAACGTTATCTAGTAGACCCACATCCACTTTTATTTATATATTCCACAATCCACCTTAGGGTTCATGGTGTACGGTATCCCGTACCACCACTAGTCATTTCCTTTCCTGTTCCATTCGTAATAGAAAGTGAGAAAAACGACTGTCTATATGCCTCCGTATGAACCATAATTTCTCATATCTTATCTTAGTAGACCTTACGCGCAATGTGTGTTGGAGGCATCAGAATTGTTCTGCAGTCAGCTTCAAATACCGGTTCTCTAAATTTTCTCAGTAATGTTCCTTGAAAGGGACGTCGCCTTCCAGGATTCCCATTGATTTCCAAAAGCATCTCCGCAACACTTACATGTTGCTCGAACATACTACTAACGAACCTCGCAGGTCGCCTCTGAATTGTTTCGATGGCTTCCTTTAATCTGACGTGGCACGCATCCCAGCACTTGAGCAATACTCAAGAACCGGTCGAACTAGCGTCCCGTATATGCTTCATGTTGACTGGCGGTTGTTCATGAGCCTAGCTTCAAAAAAACGTCATGAGCATTCCACAAATACTCTGCTACCGGAGTAGCTGCTTCCTTTGTGTAGTGCACCCTTGACCTACCAAGGAGAGTCCTAAAAATCCCCAATCGATAACCCAGGTCTAGAAATCTGCAGCCAAGACTGTCACAGTGTTGACGAACTCTTTGTTTCAGACCCTCCACTCGACACCAAACCATTGGACCCCAGTCAACTCTGAGAACAATGCGGCAATTGTTTCAAAAAAATGGCTCTCCAAGCACTATGGGACTTAACATCTGAGGTCATCAGTCCCCTAGAACTTAGAACTACTTAAACCTAACTAACCTAAGGATATCACACACATCCATGCCCGAGGCAGGATTCGAACCTGCGACCGTAGCGGTAGCGCGGTTCCAGACTGAAGCGCCTAGAACCGCTCGGCCACCAGCGGCCGGCAATTGTTTCATACCCTCCACTCGGCCCCAAACCAATGGACCCCAATCAACTCTGGGAACAATGCAGCAAATTGCGAGTTCTGCTTGCAGTCCGCACGAGAGGCCAGCAGTCTTCACCACCTCCACCAGTCACTTGTATGAACTGAGGATGACTTCAGAACCCATGCGACAGGCGTCGTTGGTGCCAGTTTGAGACACAACTTGCAGACGACTGCACCCTGCAAGCTCGACAGGCGCAAGCGAGGCCACCTCCACATCTCGGATGAGGCCCCATGGTAAACATACTGAGTGCACATTGGCTTTCTTCCTAGGCCTGAACGCTATCTGCCTAAGGGGCTCCATAACGCGTCTAACGTTGAGCTCCCGATAACTAGTAAGCCCCTCTCCCTATGTGCCTACTCGGACCCTGCCGAATGAGCAGGCAGTTGTCGAGTCACAAGGTGAATGGACGATGCCAGACGACGAGTCTCCACACAGATCCTCCGCCTCGAGCGACGCGAAAGCGTTACCACCGGCCACTCACTCTGCTGTGAGGGCGAATCTACTGCTACGAGTACACTAAGAGGCGAAACAGTAGTATATTCCGCCCACGGCGAAACAAGCGATACCTGAGGTGTCCCATGTCAAGCGTCTGATTCTCCGCCACCACCACACCTCGAGGCAGCAGCCTGAAGGTGACTTACCATAGCCAAAAGCGTATAGAACTGTTCGCAAACTGTGTTCAGCTCCTTCTGCGTCTGCACACAGCATGCAGTCATCCTACCCACCCTAGCAAGACTGACTGGAGAAATAATCTGTAAAAGCAGACGGAATTCTAGATATACCACTTGATACCCTCTTGATGTGCCTCAGTGAGCTATTTGCTTATGTAGATCATCAACATACATTCTAAATGCGAGCACCAGCGGACCTATAAAACTTCCTTGGGGTTCACTGGAAATTACCTTTACATTTCTACATGTGCATCTATATACTTATGCCGTAAGCCAACATATATGGCTCATGGCGGAAGATAACATGTGCCACTGCTAGACATTTCCGTTTCTGTTCCACTCCGAAATGGAGGGAAAGAAAAACGACTGTGTACGGTTCTATAAGAGCTCTAGCTTATTGTGTCTTGTTTTTGCGGTCCTTATGCGAAATGTACGTTGGTGGAAATAGAATTGTTATGCAGTCTGTCGCAAATGCCTGTCCTCAAAACTTTCTCAATAACACTTCGTGAAACTGTTGTCGGGACATTGACATCACCATATTTACTGCAATTTATTATAATGCAGAGAAGGCAAACTTTCTTGTTGCACAAACAAAGTATAACGTTTGAGTAGGTGAAGTCTGTAGAGAGGGTCGAGATGTGCGGGTAATAACTGGCTACAAGCAGAATGAGGAAAAAATGCGAATTTTTACCTTGGCTGTCATCTAAAAAACATTTATCGCTAGTCTGCCCATTTTCTCCTTGTGTGATTTGTTCTCTTCCTTGTATTTCGGCCTCTTTTTTCCGCAGTTGCACATGTACAAGTTAATTCTTGTCTTCAGCAACGTCTTATTAAGACCGAGACACGTTTCGTTTTATTTTAAAGCATCTTCAGTGGTCGCTGTAGCAATATGGTTTTTCTCTTACAATTTTGTTTGTTATGGTCATTAACAGTTCGAATCCTTTACTTATTACTAAAAACAGTTTTTATTCTTTTCTACTCGTGGTTCTTATGTTGTTTTGAAATATTTCCTGCACGTGTTTTACGTTGTTACTTTTTGTTCCATGTTGTTGAGGTTTTACTATACTTTTGTGGTAGACACTGTGAGAGAACGAGGTTATATTACTTGGTTGACACCTTTCTCTATATTGACCGGTAATGGAAGACCACTGACAGCAGATTTTGCATTGCTATACGACGATTTCTTCATTTTGTTGTGTATAATAAAACAGTCCTGCTGTGCTGGTACTGCGAACGACTGAAAGCAAAGGGAAACTAAAGGCGTAATATCTACCGAGGGCATGCAGCTCTACTGTATGGTTAAATGATGGTGGCATCCTCTTGGGTAAAATACTCGGGGGATAAAATAGTAATCCATTCGGAACTCCAGTCGGGGACTGCTCAGTAGGATGTCTTTATCTGGAGAAACAAAACTGGCGTTCTACAGATCGGAGCACCGAATGTCAGATTCCTTAATCGGGCAGGTAGGTTATAAAACTTAAAAAGCGAAATGGATAGGTTGAAGTTAGATATAGTGGGAGTTATTGAAATTCGGTGGCAGGAGGGACACGATTTCTAGTCATGTGAATACAGGGTGATAAACACAAAATCAAATATGGGTAATGCAGTTGTAGAAAAGCTACTACGAGCAGCATAGTGAACACATTATTGTAGCCAAGATAGACACGAAGCCCACACCTGCCACAGTAGTACAAGTTTGTATGCCAACTTACTCCGCAGATGACGAAGAGATTGAAAACATGTATGACGAGATAAAAGACTTATTCATATAGTTAAAGGAGACTAAAATTTAGTAGTGATGGGGGACTGGAATTCGGTAGTAGGAAAAGGAAGAGAAGGAAAAGTATTAAGTGAATATGAATTGGGGTAAAGGAATGAAAGAGGAAGCCGCCTGGTTGAATTTTGCACAGAGCGTAATTTAATCGTTGCTAACATTTCGTTTAGTAACCATGAAAGAAGGTTGTATACGTAAAAGAGACCTGGAGATACTAGAAGATTTCAAATTAATTATACAATTGTAAGACAAAGATTTTGGAAACAAATTTTGAATTGTAAGGCATTTCTATGGGCAGATGCGGAATCTGACCACAATTTATTGGTTATGAACTGCAGGCTAAAACTGAAGAAATTGCAGAAAGACAGGAAGTTAAGGAGATGGACCTGGATAAATTGAAAGAACCAGAGATCGTTGAGAGTTTCAGACAGAGCATTAAGGAATGATTAACAAGAATAGGGGAAAGGTATACAGTAGAACGGATACCTTTGAGAGATCCGCAGAGGATCAAATCGGAAAAAAAGACGAAACCTAACAGAAATTCTACGGTAACATAAGAGATATTCAGTCTAATTGATGAAAGGAAACATATAAAAATGCAGTTAATGAAACAGGCCAAACGGAATACAAACGTCTAAAAACCGAGATTGACAGGAAGTGCAAAATGGCTAAGCAGGGATGGTTAGAGGACAAATGTAAGGATTTAGAAGTATATATCACTAGGGGAAGGATACACAGCCTACAGGAAAATAAAAGAAACCTTTGGAGAAAAGAGAACAATCCGTATGAATATCAAGAGCTCAGATGCAAAACCAGTCCAAAGCCAAGAAGGGATAGCTGAAAGGTGAAAGGACTGCATAGAGGGTCTATAAAAGGGAGATGCACTTGAGGGCAGTATTAAAGAAATGGAAAAGGATGTAGATGAAGATCAGATGGGAGATATGATACTGCGAGAAGAATTTGACAGAGCAGTGAAAGACCTAAGCCAAAACGAGGCCCAGGAGTAAACGAAATTCCGTTAGAAATACTGATATCCGTGGGACAGCCAGCCACGACAGAACTCTTCCGTCTGGTTAGCAGGATGTATGAAACATGTGAAATACCCTCAAGTTTCAAAAAAACATAATAATCCTAGTTCCAAAGAAAGCAAGTGCTGAAAGGTGTCAATATTAGCGAACTATTAATTTAATAAGTTATGGTTACAAAATATTAACACGATCCTTACAGAAGAATGGAAAAACTGGTGGGAGGCGACCTCGGAGAAATTCAGATTGGATTCGGCAGAAATGTAGGAACACGCGAAGCAATACTGACCCTACGACTTCTCATAGAAGACAGGTTAAGGAAAGGCAACCTACGTTTATAGAATTTGGAGACTTAGAGAAAGCTTTCGAGAATTTTGGCTGGAATACTGTCTTTGAAATTCTGAGCGTAGCAAGGTCACACAACGAGCGAAAGGCTATTTACAACTTGTACAAAACCGAATCGGCAGTTATAAGAGATGAGAGGCATGAAGGGGAGGCAGTGGTTGAGAAGGGAGAAGGGAGTGAGACAGGGTTGTAGCCTATCACCGATGTTATTCTATCTGTACATTGAGCAAGCAGTAAACATTTGGAGCAAAAATTAAAGTCCATGTGGAAGAAACCAAAATTTTGAGGTTTGCCAATGATATTGTAATTATACCAGAGACAGATGAACTTCTAAAAGATCAAAACGAGGATAATGGAATGTGATTGAATTAAATCAAGTAGTGCTGAGAGCATTACACTGGGAAACTAGGTACTTAAAGTAGCACACGAGGTTTGCTATTTGGGCAGTAAAATAAACGATGATGACCGAAGTAGAGAGGATATAAAATGTAGACTGGAAATGGCAAGAAAAGCGTTCCTGAAGAAGAGAATTTTGTTAACATCAAGTACAGATTTAAGTGTCAAGAAATCTTTTCTGAAACTATTTGTATGGAGTGTAGCCATGTATGGAAGTGACACATGGATGACAGTTAAGAAAAGAAGCGAATAGAAGCGTTTCAAATTTGGTGCTTCAGAAGAATGCTGAAGAATAAGCAGGTAGTTCACGTAACTAATAAACAGGTACTGAATAGAATTGGGGAGAAAAGAAATTTGTGGCTGAACCGGAGTAGAAGAAGTGATCCGTTCGTAGGACACATTTTGAGACATCAAGAGTTGACAAATTTAGTACTAGAGGGACGTGTGGGTGGTAAAAATCGTAGAGGGAGACCAGGAGATGAATACAGCAAGCAGATTCAGAAGGATGAAGGTGCAGTAGTTACTCGGAGATGAAGAGATTTGCACAGGATAGAATAGCATGGAGAGCTGCATGAAATCAGCCTTTGCGCTGAAGACCACAACAACACAGCTGTTTGTAATGATCTGTATATCATAGAAAGAATATAAATTTTATTTATTGTACTATAGCTACCAATATTCAAACATTTTAGCGAATTTCCTTCACATCTGTAAATACATCTTATCTTGTTGGTGTTGTCGTAAGTCAATTTATAAAGACAGTTACTTCATCAATGGAATTTGCAGCTTTATGTACATCTAGAATTACAGTAATTACATAGTAGTCGTCCACTTCTCTTCATGGACTGTATTGAATATACACTATGTATAGGTTACGAATTTAGTGAAGCAACCTTTGGTTTGCAAATAATGTTTCAGGATCTTCGCAAACTCCTTCGTCAGTTAAAGAAGTTTGACAATCAGATTGCTTGGATAAATAATGAAGAAACACTGTTCAAGTTTCCCCATTCTTCATACCCAGAACTTGATGAGCTGAAGGTATGTGAAAAGTTCTTGCTGAATGCTGACGTGTTTGTTATTCTGAAAAAAAAACATAATATTGAGAATTAATTTTAGCGAATTTGGCATCTTTCTTATACAAAAATGTTTCACTTTCTTCATTAAAGTGAATTATTTAAAATATGTATATCATACCAGTAATTTACATCGACAAGGTTTTGTTAATTTATTTAGAAACTCACACCTCTTTTATCTCCAGGGTATTTTTTTGTTTAGCTCATTTGATAATATGCATTAAAATTTAAAATACAAAGTTAGATGTTTGACCTAAATCTAGTCTTTGGAAAGAAAAATATTCTCTACTGGATCTTTCAAATGCGTTGTTGTTAACTCTTGTCAAATGGTGGAAATATCCTTTGAAAATATGTTGTTTTTATTTCGTGTAATTTGTTGAACTATATTATTCCTTATGGAATACAGTTTTCTGACACATACTTGTAGTGGCAGGGAAAAGACGCAAATTTCATTTTAAGTTAGTATCCTGAGTGTATATCTGTTCGTTTTTCCTCAATCTGATATCACTGTACTCCTTTTTAAAATACGTATGTGAGCCAGTAATATAGCTGCATGGTAATGGCAGCACTTTTAATGTTTTAAATAGTTGACATGGCTGTCTAACTAAGTTTTCTGCAATAATGCTAATGTCTCCTTTTTAGAGTCTGAAAGTCCTATAAGCTGCTGAAGAGTTTTCCCAGAATATGAAGCTGTATTGCAGAAATCCATAAAAGTGTGCACTGTGACCCCCAATTAGTGTCTGTTCATTCACGCATTTTATTAGGATCCTTAAAATAACCTGTTCTCTGTTAGGTTACTAAATATGAAGAAACTGTATGGTTGTTTCATTTACAATTGAATGGTCATACATGGTGACATTTAGATAAAATGTAAGTTGGTAGCCGTGCAATTTAACTCCTATATTTTTGCAATCTTTGATAAGGAGCTGATTATTTGCTGACCATTTGTTGAGTTGCCGTACAGTAGAATATACTACGTGTTGGAAATTTTAATTTTTTACGGCTTTTACGAATAATATTGTGTCATGAAGAAACAGAATTGTTTTATGTGAGTCAATATAAAAGTTTAGATTATTGAAATAAATACGGAGAAGTAGGCGTCCTATTACTGACTACTGAGGAACCTCATAGGTTTGTGCACTCTCCTCATAAATATTCTGTAAGATTTTTGAGTTATTCCTCCACGTGCCTTATACTTACTTTTTACTTGGAGTTGCTTGGAAGCGAACGAATCCTTTTATTTAATAGGCCAATAAGGCCATATCATTTAAATATCTTTAGAATACCATTCTTTGCCAAGTCGAATAGTTTGGCTAAATCCAAATGTATACCTGCCATTTTCCTTCAGTTACTTTCAAAATACGGTAAAAGCAGTCGTAGATAGCTATCTCAAAAGATTTTGGGAATTAGTTATTACTAGATTTTACTTTATGAAATACAGTAACATGAAAGTTCTAAGATTTAACATTGGAGACAGTTTAGAACAATGTATCTCATGTCAAACTTCATGTGCCATGAGTACAGTGAAATTGTTAGTATTTCTATAAAATGGGTTACTAAGTAACTACGAATATAATGTGAAGGTGGACGAAATTTCCTGAAATTGGTAATCTTGAGATCATAAAACATTGATAGACAAACTGAAAGTAAACGTATTTTGTAGAAATAATTGTGTGCTTTAATGAAAAGCTGCCTTACTTGCTCAAAATAATAAAGGCCACAGGATCGAATGGGGTGCCCATTATATTGTATACTGAATACGAGAAGCATCCATCTGCCACGGAGTGCTGGAGCAACGGAATTACCACATCATTCCAATTGGCAAGAATGGTTCCCTAGACGGGCCTGAAGAACCAGAAACCTATCTCACTGACATCAGTTTCTTGCAGAATTATGGAACACATATTGTGTGGTCAGATATGACGACTCTCTTAGGGACTTGAAGAATTCTTATGCAGGAATCAAAATGGTTTCCGCAAGCATCGATCGTATCAAATACCCCTTTCTCTGATAAGCCCTGAGATCCGGAAGCTAGTATATAGCGGAGCTCTGCTTTATAACGTCTTTCCTCACTTTCAAAAAGTTTCCTTACAGTTCCTCAGAGTTATTTGGTAAACAAAAGACGTGATTACGGACTGCGCGAAAGAATATATGATTGTACTGAGTTCACAATTAATTATATTCTTCTTCATGAAGAGGCATCCATAAAAGCCAAACGTAGCGAACCACGAGCTTGAATATAGCGTGATATGGCCGCTGCTATATATAAAATACCTGGCGGATCACGCTTGTGGCCTTACGAGGCAGTTTGCTGAATACACAAATGTGAAAAGGTAGGTGACATCGTTAGAAACTTACTACGTAACCGAGAGTTGCCCCTGATCAGCTCCTCGTGCTAAAATTTGACTGCGCAATTTGCAATTTGTCTAAATGCATCTTACAAATTAGACAATTTTGATTATATGTGATTTTTGCAAATTAATGAAACGAGCAGTAATCTGGTGACGCCGGCACTGTACAGAGTGGTACAGGCGCTGAAGGTGGACGTACTATGCACACACGAATTGTACTCGTATATGGGATGTGGTGTATCACTTACTCCTCAGCTACAGTTACAACTATCCAGCGACCGACTGAAGTGAGCGATGATCACAGAAAACTAGTTATAACGAAAGTTTTGTGAAGAATAATCTGTTACCATGGAGCTAGACACCACAGGAGATAATGTGGACTTTACATGTATTTATACGCAGTTTTCATACAGAACTGAAAGCTATTGCCATGGAGTTACACACCACAGGAGATAGTGTGGACTTTACATGTAGTTATACGCAGTTTTCATACAGAATTGAAAGCTATTTGTTTAAACTGATGGCATTTGTGCATTATACAATCATTACTTGCAAACAGAAGCATTATTGAAACTTCCTGGCAGATTAAAACTGTGTGCCGGACCGAGACTCGAATTCGGGACCTTTGCCTTTCGCGGGCAAGTGCTGTGAGGACGGGTCGTAAGTCGTGCTTGGGTAGCTCAGCTGGTAAAACACTTGCCCGCCAACGGCAAAGGTCCCGAGTTCGAGTCTCGGTCCGCCACACCGTTTTAATCTGCCAGGAAGTTTCATATCAACGCACACTCCGCTGCGGAGTGAAAATTTCACTTTAGTTATTATGAGAATTTGCCCTTTTTGTATTATGGGCATGGAACTAGTTGTGAAAACGTGACATTGAGAAAGTGAGTCTGGTTCCACCAAAAGTATACATTTCAATTTCAGTCCTACAGACCCAATGCGTGACGATAAAGACACTGGCCTTCATGTTTACGGACTGTTGGCATACATCCGAGAAAAAAAGGAACTGTAGTACATCAACTCGAATAGAGGGAGATCCAGTTCATAATGGGAGATAGACCGTAGACAGTCAGATGCCAAAGTGGAGATGCAGGCACACCAAATCCTGTTGTATTACAGTGTCATAGAAACAGTGGTATTAGGGGAGTAGTGGCGTAAATGTAGAACTTTACTGTGGATTAAGAAACCTTGGTTCCTGGTCCACTAAAAATAACATTAACAATGAAATACAATACAGGAAATAGCTTTGGTACAGAACACAAAGTAATACAAACAGTTCACTCTTCATTAAACACGAGAATTGCTATATTGAACCTATATTTAACAGTGTTACCATTTCCTTTTTATTTCTTGGACTATTGTTAGGAGTAGGGCAAAGACGTTTCTGGCGCATTTTTGACAACAAATTGATATCAAATGAATAATGCAAATTAATTAATTTATCAATAAATTACCCCTACCACTAGATTAAATTATGGGTTTTCCCTAGCTGGCAGGTCGATCTCCTCCACCTCCCCTTCCCTCCCGTCCCACCCTCCTTCACCCCTGCCCCATTGCCAGAGTTTTAGAATTTTTGTAGGAAATTCAAAAATAGGAGGGAATTTCAAAAAGGATGGGAATTTCTTTGTCCCAAGGCTGTGCTGATGTCACCCCACCACCTACGAATTGATGGCAAATTCAAAATGCCAGGTACCCTTTCCAGGACTACAAACCTTTTCCTTCTGGGAAGAAAGCCCAATGCAACGCCCTGCACTGGAAAGTGGTCAGTCACTGTCCAGCTGCAGGAGAGGAAGGTTAGGTTAGCGTACTTTATTTCTTTTGGATGGAAAATCGTACTAAGGATCGATCCTGATTACACATCTATATGTACAGCCTACACAAGCAGCGCCTAAAATCAGAATGCAGCTCAAAAATTGGCGCTGTCATACAACTGGTGTTATTCACAAGATCACTCGAAACTAGTGGCAGATGTACTCAAAATAAATAGTTACTGTACATAGGATGGTCCCTTCGCCTACAAGTCGAAATAAATCTTTTTGCCCCACTTGCGAATTGGTGGGAAAAAGGCTGGAGTGGATGGTACTATCTTTATTTTTGGCAGGAAATGTGTTCAGCTGACGAGATGTTGGCGTTGGACAGAGAGCAGTTTCATCTACATCTACATCTACATGGATACTCTGCAAATCACATTTAAGTGCCTGGCAGAGGGTTCATCGAACCACCTTCCCAATTCTCTATTATTCCAATCTCGAATAGCGCGCGGGAAGAATGAACACCTATATCTTTCCGTACGAGCTCTGATTTCCCTTATTTTATCTTTGTGATCGTTCCTCCCTATCTAACTCGGTGTCAACAAAATATTTTCGCATTCGGAGGAGAAAGTTGGTGATTGGAATTTCGTGAGAAAATTCCGTCACAACGAAAAACGCCTTTATTTTAATGATGTCCATCCCAAATCCTGCATCATTTCTGTGACACTCTCTCCCATATTTCGCGATAATACAAAACTTGCTGCCTTTCTTTGAACTTTTTCGATGTACTCAGTCAGTAGTATCTGATAAGGATCCCACACTGCGCAGCAGTATTCTAAAAGAGGACGGACAAGCGTATTCTAGGCAGTCCTCTTAGTAGGTCTGTTACATTTTCTAAGTGTCCTGCCAATGAAACGCAGTCTTTTGTTAGCCTTCCCCACAACATTTTCTATGTGTTCCTTCCAATTTAAATTGTTCGTAATCGTAATACCTGGGTATTTACTTGAATTTACGGCTTTTAGATTGGACTGATTTATCGTGTAACCGAAGTTTAACACATTCCTTTTAGCACTCATGTGGATGACCTCACACTTTTCGTTATTTAAGGTCAACTGCCACTTTTCGCACCATTCCGATATTTCTCCTAAATCGTTTTGCAGTTCGTTTTGATCTTCTGATGACTTTATTAGTCGATAAACGACAGCGTCATGTGCAAACAACCGAAGACGGCTGCTCAGATTGTCTCCCAAATCGTTTATATAGACAAGGAACTGCAAGGGACCTATAACACTCCCTTGGGAAACCCCAGAAATCACTTCTGTTTTACTCGATGACTTTCCGTCAATTACAACGAACTGTGACCTCTCTGACAGGAAATTACAGATCCAGTCACATAACTGAGACGATATTCCATAAGCACGCAATTTCACTACGAGCCGCTTGTGTGGTACAGTGTCAAAAGCCTTCCGGAAATCCAGAAATACGAAATCGATCTTAAATCCCTTGTCAATAGCACTCAGCACTTCATGTGAATAAAGAGCTAGTTGTGTTTCACAATAACGATGTTTTCTAAAACCATGTTGACTGTGTGTCAATAGACCGCTTCCTTCGAGTAATTCATAACGTTCGAACATAATATATGTTCTAAAATCCTGCTGCATATCGACGTTAACGATATGGGCCTATAATTTAGTGGGTTACTCCTACTACCTTTCTTGAATATTGGTGTGACCTGTGCAACTTTCTAGTCTTTGGGTACGGATCTTTCGTCGACCGAACGGTTGTATATGATTGTTAAGTATGGATCTAATGCATCAGCATACTCCGAAAGGAACCTAATTGGTATACAGTCTGGACCAGAAGACTTGCTTTTATTAAGTGATTTGAGTTGCTTTACTACTCTAAGGATATTTACTTCTACGTTACTCATGTTGGCAGCTGTTCTCGATTCGAGTTCTGGAATAGTTACTTCGTCTTCTTTTGTGAAGGCATTTCGGAAGGCTGTGTTTAATAACTCTGCTTTGGCAACATTGTCTTCGATAGTATCTCCATTACTATCGTGCAGGGAAGGCATTGATTGTTTCTTGCCGCTAACATACTTCACATACGACCAGAATCGCTTTGGATTTTCTGCCAGGTTTCGAGACAAAGTTTCGTTGTGGAAACTGTTATAAGCATCTCGTACTGACGTTCGCGCTAAATTTCGAGCTTCTGTAAAAGATCGCCAATCTTGGGGATTTTGCGTCCGTTTAAATTTGGCATGTATGTTTCGTTGCTTCTGCAACAGTGTTCTAACCCGTTTTGTGTACCAAGGAGGATCAGCTCCGTCGTTTGTTAATTTATTTGGTATAAACCTCTCAATTGCTGCCGATACTATTTATTTGAATGTAAGCCACATCTGGTCTACACTTATATTATTAATTTAGAATGAGTGGAGATTGTCTCTCAGGAAGGCGTCAAGCGAATTTTTATCTGCTTTTTTTAATAGGTATATTTTTCGCTAATTTTTGAGAATTAGGGGATTATAATATTCAATCTTACTACGACAGCCCTGTGTTCACTAATCCCTGAATCGGTTTTGATGCTCGTTATCAACTCAGGATTATTTGTTGCTAAGAGGTCAAGTGTGTTTTCACAACCGTTTACTATTCACGTGGGCTCATGAACTAACTGCTTGAGATAATTTTCAGAGAATGCGTTTAGCACAATTTCGGATGATATTTTATGCGTACCTCCGGAATTAAACATGTATTTTCGCCAACTTATCGAGGGTAAATTAAAGTCATCACCAACTATTGTCGTATGATTCGGGTACGTGTTTGAACTCAAACTCAAGATTTCTTTGAACCTATCAGCAACTGTATCATCTGAATTGGGAGGTCGATAAAAGGATCCAATTATTATTTTATTCCGGTTGCCACCAATGACCTCTGCCCATACTAACTCACAGGAACTATCTACTTCAATTTCGCGACAAGTTAAACTACTTCTGATAACACCAAACACGCCTCTGCCAACCGTGTTCAGCCTATTCTTTCGGAACACCGTTGGGTTCTTCGCAAAAATTTCGGCTGAGCTTATATCCGGCTTTAGCCAGCTTTCAGTGCCTATAACGATTTGAGCATCAATGCTTTCCATTACTGCTTGGAGCTTTGGTACTTTCCCAAGACAGCTACGACAATTTACAACTGTTATACCAATGGTTCCTGTATCTACGTTCTTTCTGTGTTCAGCCTGCACCCTTTGTGACTGCACCCTTAATAACTGTATTGCCTGCAAGCATACAAGCATACAACTGAGGATTGGGTCTATACCCCTCCTACACGAGGGATCGAAGGTGATAATGGACAAGCAGAGGGGGAATATTTTTCAGTAAATAATGATGATGCAGCGAGATGGTCTGAAGATGCATTTTCAGCTCATAGAGACTATTTCCTGTGCTATAGCTGTTTGTGTTTCTGAAACGGCCAGTCAATCCACAGCGCAGGAGAGAACTCCACCCACCCTTCGCCATCCCTTTTTATTGACAACGTATATGTCTCGCTATCTGACCTCGGTGTTCGCTACAGACGCCCCATACTGCACTGCTGTATGCCACATTTGACAGACACCCTGCAGTCCTAGCGCCCGAAAATTCAAATAAACGGTGCTCTCTTTATTTCTTGACAACTTCGCCCTATTCCACTGCCCCTGAGAGTTCGCCTTGGTATAGCTGTTGATTAACGTGTACACTGACACACAGTAAGAGGGATATGGCAGCAAGCTATCACTGTAGTGTAGTAAGGCCAATACACACTACCTCAACTAATGGAAAAGGCTTCACTGATCTAGTTAGACATCGAAATTGTTGTAAAATAAAAAAGTAACATTCGCTCATAAACAACGGGTCATAATGTAACATATGTACTGGAAATTGAGAAAAAAGATTGTAAGGACACAACTACTGCAAAAACCGACCCGAAAAGATCGCGCCAGGGGAGAGGATTGGTAGCTGCACGTGTGTTCATCTTGATGTGCGGTCCTGGACTAACCAGCTTAGAACTAGTCTTTACTCTCCTCCTGTCACCCCTCGTCCCTCCCTCTCCTCGCCGTAGGTAGTGAGACAGGCCTGTTCTATCTGGTACATAAAGAGATGCCAGTGGTATAGTGTTTCCAGCCTGCAGAAATCAGTCACAGATAGACAAAGACTCAAGAGTAGGATGCTTCCTGCACCACGTTAAACGTAATTTTTGGAATGACTAGTCACCTGGAACAACAACGAAATTCCGGATAAGTCTCCAGAACGCTCTTTCTAATGTCTGCCGGCTAGGAAAGGGCCGCTGACGCCACCAGCCGAGCTCATGGCTTGGGTCGCCCACATTGTTGATGTACACAAAATCTACACATATGACTCCACATGTGACTCCAGTGGGCCACAGAACAAAACGACATAAATGACAGCAATCCAAAAAAAAGACGACCACTTGTCGTTTGTCTAAAAATGTAGAAGAGGCTGCCTAGGAGAGACACACACCTTCAGCACTCGCCCTCGTAACCACTCGTCATTTTGAGAGTGAAAACGTTTCAGTGTAACAAATGCATTTAGCGTCAAAGAACCTTATATAAATGAGCATCTATTAAATAGATACAACGAGGCAATAATAAAACAGTCCTGTTTCAATGAAAATAGGCTCAGTACATTTTCTTTTAGTTGTTTTACTAACAAAATCGGTATGTTTTGAAAGCATCCATCATGTACAAGTACTTTACACTCATTTCAGACGACTGAATTATCAATATAGAACGGCGGAGTTATTTTTACATTGCATTGCAGGATACAGTTCACATATCTCTCTCTCTCTCTCTCTCGCTCTCTCTCTCTCTCTCCCACTCGCCACTCGTTATTTTATGGCATCCAACGATCTGAAAAAACTGGAACACTGCCGCTAATTACAAACGAGAAAACTGCAGAGGTCGGAGCTCTATAGCAATACATGTGACGGATGTATTAACTTATCTCACATTTCCAGTACATGTCCACCCTGTGTAAGATCGAAAAAACTTCCACTACTTTGCTGTGAAAACTACCAGTCAGTGCAGAATGTCTTCTAACAGAACCTCCTAATGTCACGTAGCAGAGAACTCTATAATATTTCACCGATACATCGAAAGCAGATGCCATATGTGTTGCTGACATCTTAATGTTTGCTCCATAACTCGCCTCTACCGACCTGTGTGTAAAGTTTCTGCCACCCATACTTGAAGATGAAGATTCCAGACAGCAGAGTATCATTCATAAGAGCAGCAGATTCTTGTGCTGAAGTTTAGTAAGCAATTTGGTCATCACAGAACAGCCTCTCATTGGAGTGGTGGCTTCTTTATAATTACAGGCTATGAAGTATACCCTTTTGTAAACACACAATAGCGGTGATAATAATAAAGAAAACGTGATTCTATGAGAATAGACACAGTTGTTTCTACTAGTTTTACGAGCAAAATCGCTATAGTTAGAGAGCATTACTTGTGTCCAAATGACAAACTGCCATAAACGATCATATTACATTCACTTCACACACATGAAATACCGATGCAGATCAGCATCTATACAGTCATTTATTACATTCAAGGGCATTTCTCTTTGTTATTTTGTAACATCTAGAGTAGGTAAAAAAGTACGAATATCTGCATCCAAACTTTAACCTGCCACACCACTCTTTGTCAAAGAACCTCCTAAAATCACCCTGTAATATTTTACTGCATCAATCTTCAGATATAAAGGGATTGGAACTTAAATAGTGGTAACTATTAATTCACAACCGATACAAAAGAGTTACAGGTTTGCACCTGTTACTGTCCAAGAAAGTAATCACCAGCGTTATGTAGAACCCGTTGCAAGCTATGTGGAAGGCGTAGTATACCGTTAGTAGAGCCTGTTTTGTTGATGGTGCGAATGGAGCGGTCTAAATTTATGGTGATTTTCGTGTACGACTGTGATGGTGTTATCCTAACGCATTACGTTCCTCCACGGCAGACCGTCAATGCTCAGTATTACTGATCGTTTTTGGAACATCACCTGCGACCAGCTTTGCGAAAGAGTGCAACCCACCCATCATTTTGCACGACAATGCGCGGGCGCATACAGCGCAAGCTGTGGCTACTCTGTTCGGTCGATGGGCCTGGGAAATACTGTACCATCCACCATACTCCCCGGACTTAAGTCCTTGTGACTTTGATTTGATTCCGAAGACCAAGGAACCACTTCGTGCCATTCGCTACAGAACTGTTCCAGAGATTCGACTGGCAGTAGACCGCTCCATTCGCAGCATCAACAGAACAGGCTCTGCTGACGTTATACTACGCCCTCCACAACGCTGGTGACTACTTTGAAGGACAGTAACAGGTGCAAACACGTAAATCTTTTGGATCGGTTGTGAATAAATAGTTTCCACTATTTAAGATCCAACCCTCGTATCAAAAAACAAGTGCCATCAGCATGCTGACATCGACCATATTTGCTCAATGACTCGCTTTCTTGGATCTATGTGTGTATATAAAGTTTTCTCACCTGTTCAGGAAAGAAGACCGAATCCAGCAGGCTGTCACGCACAATAGATGATTCATGTGTTTTGCCTTCAGGAGGCGAAGAGCGCAGCCTCCTCGTATTACAGACATGTCCATGATCACTGTTCCTATATTAACCATATCTACACTCCTGGAAATTGAAATAAGAACACCGTGAATTCATTGTCCCAGGAAGGGGAAACTTTATTGACACATTCCTGGGGTCAGATACATCACATGATCACACTGACAGAACCACAGGCACATAGACACAGGCAACAGAGCATGCACAATGTCGGCACTAGTACAGTGTATATCCACCTTTCGCAGCAATGCAGGCTGCTATTCTCCCATGGAGACGATCGTAGAGATGCTGGATGTAGTCCTGTGGAACGGCTTGCCATGCCATTTCCACCTGGCGCCTCAGTTGGACCAGCGTTCGTGCTGGACGTGCAGACCGCGTGAGACGACGCTTCATCCAGTCCCAAACATGCTCAATGGGGGACAGATCCGGAGATCTTGCTGGCCAGGGTAGTCGACTTACACCTTCTAGAGCACGTTGGGTGGCACGGGATACATGCGGACGTGCATTGTCCTGTTGGAACAGCATGTTCCCTTGCCGGTCTAGGAATGGTAGAACGATGGGTTCGATGACGGTTTGGATGTACCGTGCACTATTCAGTGTCCCCTCGACGATCACCAGTGGTGTACGGCCAGTGTAGGAGATCGCTCCCCACACCATGATGCCGGGTGTTGGCCCTGTGTGCCTCGGTCGTATGCAGTCCTGATTGTGGCGCTCACCTGCACGGCGCCAAGCACGCATACGACCATCATTGGCACCAAGGCAGAAGCGACTCTCATCGCTGAAGACGACACGTCTCCATTCGTCCCTCCATTCACGCCTGTCGCGACACCACTGGAGGCGGGCAGCACGATGTTGGGGCGTGAGCGGAAGACGGCCTAACGGTGTGCGGGACCGTAGCCCAGCTTCATGGAGACGGTTGCGAATGGTCCTCGTCGATACCCCAGGAGCAACAGTGTCCCTAATTTGCTGGGAAGTGGCGGTGCGGTCCCCTACGGCACTGCGTAGAATCCTACGGTCTTGGCGTGCATCCGTGCGTCGCTGCGGTCCGGTCCCAGGTCGACGGGCACGTGCACCTTCCGCCGACCACTGGCGACAACATCGATGTACTGTGGAGACCTCACGCCCCACGTGTTGAGCAATTCGGCGGTACGTCCACCCGGCCTCCCGCATGCCCACTATACGCCCTCGCTCAAAGTCCGTCAACTGCACATACGGTTCACGTCCACGCTGTCGCGGCATGCTACCAGTGTTAAAGACTGCGATGGAGCTCCGTATGCCACGGCAAACTGGCTGACACTGACGGCGGCGGTGCACAAATGCTGCGCAGCTAGCGCCATTCGACGGCCAACACCGCGGTTCCTGGTGTGTCCGCTGTGCCGTGCGTGTGATCATTGCTTGTACAGCCCTCTCGCAGTATCTGGAGCAAGTATGGTGGGTCTGACACACCGGTGTCAATGTGTTCTTTTTTCCATTTCCAGGGGTGTACAAGGTACTGCTCACAACACGCAGAGGACAGTAGAAATAATAAGAGGGGTACTGTGATCTTATTGGTAAAAAGAAAACTGTGGCGGGAATCGCAACATTTAGAAACAGGATGGATCTGCAGCATTGAGAAACATCTCCAAACAGCTGTCTGAAGATGATGACCGCTACATTTAATGACATATTCCACAGTGACAAGTAGTAGATATCCAGTGTTCCACGAAAACTCTCACCATCTCAAATAAGTTGTGTCAGTCAATCATTATATGATAATTAACACTGTACGAGTGGACGGATGGGATGGAAAAAGACACCACTGACATGGGACGATGTACAGTAATAAGCACCGCAGCTGACAGCGCGATTAGTTTCAGCAATTTTACGATGTTACTGCATCAGAGTGTTAAGAGCGTCAAGTTCCGTAGGACCAAATTGAGGAGCAAATCTTCAAGGTCATGGAACGTGTCAGTACATGAAATTATGACATAAAAGTAATAACAGATAAAAATATATGTTCATGAACCCGAAAAAAGTTTGTCTATAAGTTTAAGTACACGCAATCAACAATACAATAAGAAGCAGCTTAATTTTTCAAGGAACTCCTCGACAGAATAAAGGGAGAGACCCATGAGGAAACTCTTAAGTTTCGATTTGAAAGCGCGTGGATTACTGCTAATATTTTTTTTTTTAATTCGAGTGGTAGATTATTGAAAATGGATGCAGTAGTATACTGCACACCTTTTTGCACAAGAGTTAAGGAGGTCCGATCCAAATGCAGGTTTGATTTCTGCCGACTATTAACCGAGTGAAAGCTGCTTATACTTGGAGGATGAAATTAGTATTTAGCGTCCCGTTGACAACGAGGTCATTAGAGACGGAGCACAAGCTCGGATTGGGGAAGGATTGGGAAGGAAATCAGCCGTGCCTTTTGAAAGGAACCATCCCGGCATTTGCCTGAAACGATTTAGGGACATCATGGAAAACCTAAATAAGGATGGCCGAAGACGGATTTGAACCGTCGTCCTCCCGAATGTGAGTCCAGTGTGCTAACCATTGCACTACCTCGCTCGGTTTATTCTTGGGAATATGCTAATATTGTTAACAAGAAATGACAGTAAGGAATATATATATTGAGAGGTCAATGTCAAAATACCCAGACTCGTGAACAGGGGTCAACAAGAGGTTTGTGAACTTACACCACTTCTTGCGCCGGCCGAAGTGGCCGTGCGGTTAAAGGCGCTGCAGTCTGGAACCGCAAGACCGCTCCGGTCGCAGGTTCGAATCCTGCCTCGGGCATGGATGTTTGTGATGTCCTTAGGTTAGTTAGGTTTAACTAGTTCTAAGTTCTAGGGGACTAATGACCTCGGCAGTTGAGTCCCATAGTGCTCAGAGCCATTTGAACCATTTTGAACCACTTCTTGCCCGAACCGCCCGTTTCTGAGCCAAAAATATCATTTTAGAATGGGAAGAGTTACCCCAAAATATAATACCATACGATATAAGCGAATGAAAATAGCAAAGTAGACTAATTTGCGTGTCGAATGACCACTCACTTCTGATACCGTTCGAATAGTAAAAATGGCAGTATTAAGTCTTTGAACAAGATCCTGAACGTGAGCTTTCCACGACAGCTTATTATATATCTGAACACCTAGAAATTTGAACTGTTCAGTTTCACTAATCATATGCCCTTTCTATGAAATTAAAACGTCAGGTTTTGTTGCAGTGTATCATTGCAATGGCAAAGCGGGACCTGCCATAGTGTAGAAAACCGTTTGCTGTTGCCAAACATAAAACGATTGTACTTTTTACGACAAGAGAACAGATAGTGTGAAAGGCTGTATTCTGTAAAGTTATTTCATGTGTCTGAGTTTTATGTAATACCCACGTGCACGACAATAAATTTACAGACTCTGATTTGAACGCTAGGGACGCTCTCAAACTATGCAATTTTCTCCATCAAACTAGAAGATATCAATTTACATGTATGTTTAGTTAGATTATATGTTTTAGCCGACCCGGGTGGCCGAGCGGTTCTAGGCGCTACAGTCTGGAACCGCGCAACCGCTACGGTCGCAGGTTCGAATCCTGCCTCGGGCAGGGATGTTTGTGATGTCCTTAGGTTAGGTAGGTTTAAGTAGTTCTAAGTTCTAGGGGACTGATGACCTCAGAAGTTAAGTCCCATAGTGCTCAGAGCCATTTGAGCCCATTATATGTTTTTTCTTCTTTGGAGTTTAAACTATCATTTTCTCTTTACTACGATGAAAGTTTCAAAACAGCGAGGTCATTCAGTAGTGATCAGAATTTTTCACAGCAAAATAGCGGACGTTTTTTCGATTTTACGTAGGTTGGACATGTATAGGAGATGTTAGTACATCTGTCATATGTGTCACTATAGAGCTCCGACCTCTGCAGTTTGCTCATCTGTAATCGGAGGCAGTGTTGAAGTTTTTTTTTTTGACGCCATTGGATGTCACAAAATAATGGGAGGCGGGGAGAGAAAGATGTGAATTACATCCTGCAGTCGAAAGTAAAAATGACAATGTAGATGCCGTTCTATATTCATATATCAATCATCTGAAATGAGTGTAATGCCCTCGTGCACGATGAACGCTCTCAAAAACGTTCAAATGTGTGTGAAATCTTATGGGACTTAACTGCTAAGGTCATCAGTCCCTAAGCTTACACACTACTTAACCTAAATTATCCTAAGGACAAACACACACACCCATGCCCGAGGGAGGACTCGAACCTCCGCCGGGATCAGCCGCACAGTCCATGACTGCAGCGCCTGAGACCGCTCGGCTAATCCCGTCCGGCGGTGAACGCTCTCAAACTACACTGAATTTGCTCATGAAACTAAAACAAGCTGGACTGCGCCTTTTTTCGTGGAAACAGAACTGTTTTATTATCATCGCGATTGTGTTTTTATAATACATGTTCGCTTATACGAGGTGCGTTGATATTAAATACAATTGTTACATTGAAATATTTTCTCTCTCAGTATGGCGAGTGCTTGTGAGAGCGAGTGCTGACGGCGTGTGTCTCTCATCGGCAACCCCAGCTACACTTTTAGACAAAATACACGCAATCGTCTTTCTTCAGGATAGCCGTCATTTATCTCGCTTTCGTCTGTGGCGCGCTACAGTCGCGGCCTATTGTGGATGAGTAGCTTTTGTTGGCATCAATAGCATGGGCCTCCCAAGCCACGTGCTCAGCCTAGGATGCTGCCTCTGACTGCAGCTGACCGAATACTCTGCTCACAGTTATGGCAGCGGGCGCCAGCGGGCTGGTGGCGCCAGTGGGTGTTTCGTAACCAGTGGACGTGAGAAAAAGCTTTCTGGAGAGTTCTCTGGAATTTCATTGTTTTCCAGGTTAGGGGGGGGGGGGGGCAGTACTTCCGAGAAATATGTTTATCGTCTTGCAGGAAGCTTCCTGTTCTTGAGTCCATCTGTGACTGATTTCTGCTGACTGGAAACACTGTGTCACAGCCATCTCTTTGTGTACCATCAGCGACTGGATAGAACAGGCCTGTAACCTGCCTGTGGTGAGGAGACGGAGGGATGAGGGGTGGTAGGAGGGGAGGAAACACTCGTTCTAAGCTTTTTAGTTCGTGACTGTACATTGAGTTGAACATATGTTCAGCTGCCGCCCCTCTCCCCTGGTACGATCTTCTGGGTCGGTTTTTGCGGTAGTTGTGTTTCTAAAATGATTTTTCTCAGTTCCCAGTATATGTGCTGCATTATGACTCATTGTTTACAGTGTGGTTCTTTTTTTCTCTTTTTCATGACAATTTCGATGTGTAATGTATCAGTGTACAATTTACTCCGCAGCTATTCTAAGGCAACCTCTCGGGGGAATTGGAATAGGACGAACTTGTCAAGAAGTAAAGAGAGGGCCATTTACTTGAATCTTCAAACGCTGTGGCTTCAGGGTGTTTGTCGAGTAGGGCATACAGCAATGCAGCAGGAAGCGTGTGCAGCGAACTACGACGTCAAACAGTGAGGCACACTTGTGGTTGGTAAAACAGGATGGGAGAGGGCGAGCGAAGTCGTCTCCTGCACTGTGGATTGACTGGCCATTTCAGAATCACGAACAGCTCCAGTACAGGAAATAGTCTCTATGAGTTGTGAAATGCATCTTCAGTCCATCCCACTGCATCACCATTGTTTGCTGAAAAGTATTTCCCCTAAGCTCGTCCATTATCATCTCCTTCGATTCCTCATATAGGAGGCTATAAACACAGTCCTTAGCTGCATGCTTGTACGGTTACAGGCAATACAGTTATTAAACTCCTCTCTGTCCAACATGAACATCTCGTTAGTCGAACAGCATTTCTCACCAAAAATTAAGATAATACTTTCTGCTCCAGCCTTTTTCCCGCCAATTCACAAGTGAGACAGAGAGATTTGTTTCGACTTGTAGGTAAAGGGATCATCCTATGTAGAGTTACTATTTATTTTGAGTACGACTGTGACTAGATTCGACTGGTATTGTGAATTTTCCCAGTAGGATAACACTAGTTGTATGACGTCACCAATTTTTGAGGTGTATTGCGATTTTAGGCGCTCCTTGTGTAGTTCAATGCATACAGATGTGTAATTAGGACCGATCTTTATGATTAATTACGTAAATAGGACCGATCTTTGTTTCAGTTTCCTACTCACAATAAAAATGTACACTATTATAGCCTTCTTGTCCAGCATCTGGACGCAGATTGACGATTTTCATATGCAGGGGGATGCAATTGTGCTTTCCGCCCAGATGGACTGGGGTTTGAGTCTCGGAAATGGTACCCACCATTTTGCATTTCCCACCATTTCTCTGGTGTGACTTCAGCACAGCTTGGGGCAAAGAAATTCCAGGCATTTTTTTAAATTTCCACCATTTTTTGAATTTCCCTCCAGAATTCCAAATTCTTACCAGCAGGGCTGGTGGGAGAAAGAAAGAGGGTGGGAAGGAAAGAGGGGGGAATGGGCTGACGTGCCGGTTGGGGAAATCCCATGACATCATCCGGGGTGGGTAGTAATTAATTGATGAATTAATTATTTTACATAATTAATTTGATATCAATTTGATATCAATACTGCGTCAGAAACGGCTTTGCCATCTACTGTTGTTTGTTTTTAAAATGAACGTACTGTTTGTTGTTAATATAAGCAAACACATTTGGCAAGCAGTATGTTGTGTATGCTTCATATTTTTCGTTCATACAGAATACCATAAAACTTCACAAGAACCAACAAGGAATGTAATGAAAGGTAGCAAAATATTTGGCTTAGTGAGGGTGACAGGATACAAATTACAGAGTATCTGAATAGGCAACATCAAATAGTCAGTACTTGGGACGAAGATACGGAGCATAAATGGAAAAAATTCCAAACCATCATTCCATATGTCTTAGACAAGTATGTGTCGAGTGAGGTCTTTAAGGATGGGGAAGACCCAAAGTGGCTTTATAGCCATGTTAGAAAAGTGCAACGTAAACAAAGAGAGATTCATTACAGATTCAAATGAAGTCAAAACCTTGTTGACAAACAAAAGCTGAAAGAAGCGAAAATCAGCGTAATGCGTGCAATTACAGAAGCGTTCAGTGACACTAAAAGCAAAATTTTCTCAACTGATCTGACTAAAAACGCTAAGATTTTTTGATATTTCGTGAAATCTGTAAGTGGTTCAAAGTTATCTGCATAGTCACTCAGGGGCCCGAAAGGGAAAATGACAGTTAGAGGGCCGAAATACTAAATTCGGTCTCCAGAAACTGTTTCAACGCGGAAAATCTTTCCATCATCGTACGAACATTGAAGTGGTAGACGTTGATGCAATTCATAGCAGCATAGGAAAACAACTACAATCACTTTGTAGGGAAAATGTATCAGGACCTGATGAGATATCTGTAAGATTCTACAGAGATTATGCGAAAGAATTTGCTTCCTTTCTAGCAACAGTTTATCGCAGGTCGACTGGAAAAAAGCTCAGATAATTACCGTTTTGAAAGAGAGACGTAGAACAGATACATGTAATTGTAGTCTTATATCACTGACGTCAGTCTAATGTAGAAAACACAATAAACTGGTAGCCAAGATCGCAGGAATTCTTTTTATTCCATGATTACCTGTTTCGGCGAAACTAAAGCCGCCATTATCGGATCTTAGGACACATACAGGTTACAACATCAAGGCAAACAATGGTGATATTAATAGTTGCCTATAACACACAGGCCTTACTAAATTGTCGTAAGTAGCACATAGGCGTCCAGGAGAGACGACATTATAAATGTTAAGTGCCTCCATCACATACAAGCGCAAGCCAGGTACTGCCGAAACCGGTAATCATGGAATAAAAAGAATTCCTGCGATCTTGGCTATTAGTTTATTGTTTTACAACCATCTAGATCGCTCCCACATGAGCACAATATGCTCACTACTAATGTAGAATTATTGAACGTTTTATGCTAATGTATTATAAGCTGTTTGGAGAGCGAAAGTCTGTGTTATAAAAAGCAACATGGTTTCTGAAAACACAGACCATGCAGAACTCAGCTCTCTTCTTCCATGAGACCCGTTGCGCTGCAGACATTGTCACTGTTTGATGCCGTGTTCCTCGACATCAGAAAGGCATTTAATACTCTCCCGCATTTCCGTTTAGTTGAAATCATACGAGCTTACCGAGTACCGTCCCAGATCTGACACTGGGTTAAAGACTTCCTTGCAAATAGAACTCAACACGGCGCTGTTAACGGAACAAAACCGACAGATGTAAAGGTAATTATGTACGTAACCAAAGCATTTGTGATACGACTGTTGCTGTTTACAATGTTTGTAAATGATCTACTAGAATGCGTCGGAAGCCCTTTAAGGCTGTTCGCAGACAATGCCGATGTCTATAAGAAGGTAGCAACACCAGAAGACAGCAACTATTTTCAGAAGGACCTACTGAGGGTTGATGAATAGTATAGGGACTGGCAGCTGACCCTGAACGTAAATAAAGGTAACATATTGCGCATATGGTTCAAATGGTTCTGAGCACTATGGGACTCAACTGCTGAGGTCATTACTCCCCTAGAACTTAGAACTAGTTAAACCTAACTAACCTAAGGACATCACACATATCCATGCCCCAGGCAGGATTCGAACCTGCGACCGTAGCGGTCTCGCGGTTCCAGACTGGAGCGCCAGAACCGCGCGGCCACTTCGTCCGGCCTATTGCGCATACATAGGAAAAAGATGCACTAGTGTATTTCAGTGTATTACAGCCGTAATTTTTCCCGAGGGCATGTAGCTTTACTGTATGGTTAAATGATGATGGCGTCCTCTTGGGTAAAATATTCCAGAGGTAAAATAGTCCCCCATTTGGATCTCCGGGCGGGGCTACTCCAGAGGACGTCGTTATCAGGACAAAGAAAACTGGCGTTCTACGGATCGGAGCGTGGAATGTCAAATCCCTTAACTGGTCAGGTAGGTTAGAAAATTTAAAAACAGAAATGGATAGGTTAAAGTTAGATATAGTAGGAATTAGTGAAGTTCGGTGGCAGGAGGAACAAGACTTCTGGTCAGGTGAATACAGGGTTATAAATACAAAATCAAATAGGGGTAATGCAAGAGTAGGTTTAATAATGAATTAAAAAAATAGGATTGCGGGTAAGCTACTACAAACAGCGTAGTGAACACATTATTGTGGCTAAGATAGACACGACATGCCTACTACAGTAATACAAGTTTATATGCCAACTAGCTTTGCAGATGATGAAGATATTGATGAAATGTATGATGAGATAAAAGAAATTATTCAGGTAGTGAAGGGAGACGAAAATTTAATAGTCATGGGTGACTGGAATTCTAGAGTAGGAAAAGGGAGAGAAGGAAACATAGTAGGTGAATAGGGATTGGGGGTAAGAAATGAAAGACGAAGCTGTCTGGTAGAATTTTGCACAGAGCATAACTTAATCATAGCTAACACTTGGTTCAAGAATCATAAAAGAAGGTTGTATACATGGAAGAATCCTGGAGATACTAAAAGGTATCAGATAGATTATATAATGGTAAGACAGAGATTTAGGAGCCGGGTTTTAAATTGTAAGACATTTCCAGGGGCAGATGTGGATTCGGACCACAGTCTATTGGTTATGACCTGTAGATTAAAACTGAAGAAACTGCAGAAAGGTGGGAATTTAAGGAGATGGGACCTGGATAAACTGACTAAACAAGAGGTTGTACAGAGTTTCGGGGAGAGCATAAGGGAACAATTCACAGGAATGGGGGAAAGAAATACAGTAGAAGAAGAATGGGTAGATGAAGTAGAGAAGGCAGCAGAGGATCAAGTTGGTAAAAAGACGAGGGCTAGTAGAATTCCTTGGGTAATATAAGAAATATTGAATTTAATTGATGAAAGGAGAAAATACAAAAATGCAGTAAGTGAAGCAGGCAAAAAGGAATACATCGTCTCAAAAATGAGATCGACAGGAAGTGCAAAATGGCTAAGCCGAGATGGCTAGAGGACAAATGTAAGGATGTAGAGGCTTATCTCACGAGGGGTAAGATAGATACTGCCTACAGGAAAATTAAAGAGACCTTTGGAGAAAAGAGAGCCACTTGTATGAAAATCAAGACCTCAGATGGAAACCCAGTTCTAAGCAAAGAAGGGAAAGTAGAAAGGTGGAAGGAGTATACAGAGGGTCTATACAAGGGCGATGTACTTGAGGACAATATTATGGAAATGGAAGATGATGTAGATGAAGATGAAGTGGGAGATACGATACTGCGTGAAGAGTTTGGCAGAGCACTGAAAGACCTGAGTCGAAACAAGGCCCCAGGAGCAGACAACATTCCATGAGAACTACTGACGGCCTTGGGAGAGCCAGTCCTGACAAAACTCTTCCATCTGGTGAGCAAGATGTATGAGACAGGCGAAATACCCTCAGACTTCAAGAAGAATATAATAATTCCAATCCCAAAGAAAGCAGGTGTTGACATATGTGAAAATTACCGAACTATCAGTTTAATAAGTCACAGCTGCAAAATACTAACGCGAATTCTTTACAGACGAATGGAAAAACTGGCAGAAGCCGACCTCGGAGAAGATCAGTTTGGATTCCGTAGAAATGTTGGAACACGTGAGGCAATATTGACCTACGACTTATCTTAGAAAATAAATTAAGGAAAGGCAAACCTACGTTTCTAACAGTTGTAGACTTATAGAAAGCTTTTCACAATGTTGACTGGAATACTCTCTTACAAATTCTAAAGGTGACAGGTGTAAAATACAGGGAGCGAAAGGCTACTTACAATTTGTACAGAAACCAGATGGCAGTTATAAGAGTCGAGGGGCATGAAAGGGAAGCAGCGGTTGGGAAGGGAGTGAGACAGGGTTGTAGCCTGTCCCCGATGTTATTCAACCTGTATATTGAGCAAGCAGTAAAGGAAACAAAAGAAAAATTCGGCGTAGGTATTAAAATCCATGGAGAAGAAATAAAAATTTTGAGGTTCGGCGATGACATTGTAATTCTGTCAGAGACAGCAAAGGACTTGGAAGAGCAGTTGAACGGGATGGACAGTGTCTTGAAAGGAGGATATAATATGAACATCAACAAAAGCAAAACGTGGATAACGGAATGTAGTCGAATTAAGTCGGGTGATGCTGAGGGAATTAGATTTGGATGTGAGACACGTGGAGTAGCAAAGGAGTTTTGCTATTTGGGGAGCAAAACAACTGATGATGGTCGAAGTAGAGAGGATATAAAATGTAAACTGGCAATGGCAACGAAAGAGTTTCTGAAGAAGAGAAATTTGTTAACATCGAGTATAGAGTTAAGTGTCAGGAAGTCATATCTGAAAGTATTTGTATGGAGTGTAGCCATGTATGGAAGTGAAACATGGACGATAAATAGTTTTGACAAGAAGAGAATAGAAGCTTTCGAAATGTGGTGCTACAGAAGAATGCTGAAGATTAGATGGGTAGATCGCATAACTAATGAGGAGGTATTGAATAGAATTGGGGAGAAGAGGAGTTTGTGGCACAACTTGACAAGAAGAAGAGACCGGTTGGTAGGGCATGTTCTGAGGCATCAATGGATCACAAATTTAGTATTGGAGGGCAGCGTGGAGGGTAAAAATCGTAGAGGGAGACCAAGAGATGAATACACTAAGCAGATTCAGAAGGATGTAGGTTGCAGTAAGTACTGGGAGATGAAGAAGCTTGCACAGTATAGAGTAGCATGGAGAGCTGCATCAAACCAGTCACAGGACTGAAGACCGCAACAACAACAACAACATAAAATATCTAGGCAGAGGAGGAAGAGAAGATAGTTTTTAACGTCCCGTCGACAACAAAGTCACTGGAGACTCAACACAAGCCCAGAATAGGGAAAGATGAAGTAGAAATTCCCCGTGACCTTTCAAATGAAACATTCCGGAATTTGCCTTGAGCGATTTAGGGAAATCATGGAAAACCAAATCAGAATGGCCCAAAGCGGGTTTGAACCGTCGTCCTCCCGGATGCGAATCGATTGTGACCTAGGAGGATCAGTGGAATGGTCACATAATACAAATAGTAGGAAAAGAAGATGCCAGACTGAAATTCATAGGAAAAATCTTAAGGAAATGTCATTTATCCACTAAATAAGTAGCTTGCAAGGCGCTTATACGACCGATTCTTGGGTATTGTTCATTAATGTGGGGCCATTACCAGATAGGCATGATAGAAGAGATACAGAGATACAACGAAGAGCGGCACGTTTCGTCACGGGATCATTTAGTCGGCGCGAGAGCGTTACAAAGATGCTCAACAAACTCTCCAGTGGTAGACGCATCACGGACAGGTTTACTATTGAAATTTCTAGAGAAGCTAATACAGAGGCTTACCGACAATCACTCTTCCCACTCGCCTTTCGGGAATGGAACAGGGAAGGGCGCATCAGCTAGTTGCACCAGAGGTATGCTCCACCGTACACCGTCAGATGGCTTGCGAAGTATTGGTGTAGACCTACAAGCAGTGACTCGTTTCCTAGTCGTAAGGGTGGCAGATACTACACTTAGATCTACTGAAAGGATCGTGAGGTCGTGTCATTCCCGTATGAAAGTGGTCGTAAAGACTGGTACCCTAACCAAGTTGAATGAAGAAAAGGCATAGAAAAATTTCAGAGAAGACCTGCGCATTTCTACTCGAATTTATTTTGTTAGCGTGAGAATGTCACAGATGCAGCAGGACGTATGAATACTTCCCAGGTGTTCGTCATGCAGTTGAATGAAGAAATGTGTCCTCTCCGGTGAAAAGCAGGAGTTGCCCCCCAAATGTGAGACAGATAGTATTGTCCTCAGCATGAGATTTTCACTCTGCAGCGGAGTGTGCGCTGGTATGAAACTTCCTGGCAGATTAAAACTGTGTGCCGGACCGTGACTCGAACTCGGGACCTTTGCCTATCTGTGGCTAAGCCATGTCACCGCAATATCCTTTCTTCCAGGAGTGCTAGCTCTGCAAGCTTCTCAGAAGAATTTCTGTGCAGTTTGGAAGGTAGGACACGAGGTACTGGCAGAAGTAAAGCTGTGAGGATGGGGCGTGAGTCGTGCTTGGGTAGCTCAGATGGTAGAGCAATTGCCCGCGAAAGACAAAGTTCCCGACTTCGAGTCTCGGTCCGGCACATAGTTTTAATCTGCCAGGAAGTTTCATACCAGCGCACACTCCGCTGCAGAGTGAAAATCTCATTCTGGAAACGTCCCCAGGCTGTTGCTAAGCCATGTCTCCGCAACATCCTTTCTCCCAGGAGTGCTAGTTATGCAGGGTTCGCAGAGGAACTTCAGTGAAGTTTGGAAGGTACGAGACGAGGTACTGGCAGAATTGAAGCTGTGAGGACAGGTTGTGAGTCGTGATTGGGTAGCTCAGATGGTAGAGCACTTGCCTGAGAAAGGTAAATGTCCAGAGTTCGAGTCTCGGTCCGGCACACAGTTTTAATCTGCCAGGAAGTGTCAGATAGCATTGTCCTCTCTGTTGCCTTAAACATATCAAGCAGTATTCTGCATCTCGATGTGGTGCGTGTCTGTTGGCAAATGGTCGATCTCAATTAGCTGATGAAGGTCAGAAATTTCTGAAGACTCGACATTGAGCAACGATCAATGGGAAATAGATAATGGGACAGTTTTTTGTATTTCAATATTTTCTACCTCGTTTGGCACTTATGTTATTACTCGTATGCCATTGACTAGAAGTAAGACAGTTTTCTGCTACATATGGCTGTACCGTAGATGCAATCTCGTCGGAGCGGTATTGTGTAAAAGTGGGACCAAAATAGTATTCTACAAAAGGGGCAGTAACCTTTTCAGTAGTTAGAGGGCAATAGTCTGAATAATTAACTGATCTGGCCATATAACATTAACCATCGGGGCCATCCTATGTCGGGATTGCAGCACGGCTGAAAGCTAGGGAAAACTGCAGTGGGGACATGCAGCTCTATTGTACGAGTATGGTTTGATAATGATGGTATCCTCTTGTAAAATATACTGGAGAAAAAATACTCCCCAGTTCGGAACTCCAGTTGGTGAATACTCACGGGAAAATTGTAATCGGAAAAAACAAATCAGGCCTACTGCGAGTCGGAGGGTTGTACCTTAGGCCCCTTACTTGTGTAGATAGGTCAGAGAGCTTGAAAATATGAGTTTCTGTTAAATATAGTGGGAACTGGTGAAGTGTGTTGGCAGGAGGGATAGCATTTCTACTCAGGTGAGCAGGGATATACCAACACAAACAAAATAGGAATTATGCTGGAGTAGATATAATAATGAACATGAAAACAGAAATGTGGGTGAACTACTATGAACAGCAAACAGATTATCATAGCCAAGATAGACACAAACTCACGACCCAGTACAGTAGTGCGAGTATAGACACCTACAGCCTTCAGAGATGACGAAGACTACTCAATGAGAAAAGTGCCAATATTCTGTATCTTATGGGAGCCAAAATTTAATTTCGAAGGGAGAACGGGATTTGGTAGAAGAGACAGAAGGAGAAGGAAAGTGATAGCACAGCGTGGACTGTGGGGAAGCAGTGTAAGCGCAAGTCGCCTGGTAGAATTTTTCATAGATTACAATGCAGTCATTACCAATACTTGGTTCAAGAATCGTGAAAGAAGGTTTTACATTTGGAACAAATGTATACAAGTTATAAGGTTTCAGTGAATGGTGAGACACTGACATAGGAACCAGATTTTAAACTGAAAAATGTCCAGGTTTAGATGTGGATCTGAACATAATATATTAGTTATGAAGTGCAGATCGAAGCTGAACGAATTATATTGATAAATTGATAAAACACGGTAGATACTGTTCCACACAGTAAATGGAATGACACCATTAATAAATATAGACTTCGATCAGAAATCGGTAGCTAAGGAAGAATATTCAAAATTTCTAGGCTATGCATTGATGAGGGGTTGAACTGGAAAAAAACACACTGAGGATCTGCTGAAACGTTTGAGTTCAGCTACTTATGCTATTAGGGTCATTGCAAATTTTGGCGATATACATCTGAGTAAATTAGCTTACCACGCCTATTTTCATTCTCTGCTTTCGTATGGCATCATATTCTGGGGTAACTCATCATTGAGTAAAAGAGTGTTCATTGAACAAAAGCGTGTAATTAGAATAATTGCTGGAGCTCATCCAAGATCATCCTGCAGACACTTATTTAAAGAGCTAGAGATCTTCACTGTAGCCTCACAATATATACACTCACTTATGAAATTTGTTATTAACAATCCGAACGAATTCAAAAGTAATGGCAGTGTACATGGCTACAACACTAGGAGAAAGGATGATCTTCAATACTCAAGGTGAAATCTAACTTTGGCTCAGAAGGGGGTAAATTATGCTGCCACAAGTCTTTGGTCACTTACCTAATAACATCACCTCGGACTTAAAGATGAATTTACTCATTCCTTTTACAAAGAAGGGAGGTCCTGACAATTATGGGTATTACCGGAATACCAGTTTAATAAGTCGTGATACGCAATACTAACACGAATTATCAACAGATGGATGGAAAGACTAGTAGAAACCGAGCAGGAGGAAAATCACAGCAGATAGGTTGAAGACTGGCAAACCTCAGGTTATCATTGTTGTAAATTTAGAAAAGGTTTTGAAAATATTGACCAGAATACGCTCCTTCGTGTCCTAAAGTTAGCAGGTAAAAGACAGAGGGAGAGAAAGTTTATCTGCAACTCGTGAAATTTTTGAAATGTGGTGTTGCAGAAGATTGCCGTAGAGTATCGAATTAGGAAGAACAGAAATTTGCGGCACAACTTGAGAAATGAAGGGATCGTTTGATAGGCTCACATCCTGAAGAGTCAACGAATAATCAGTTCAATAATGGAGGAAGGTGTGGGGATTAGAAATTGTGGAGGGAGACCAAAACTTGATCTCAGTAAGGTGGCTCAAGTGGGTGCAGGTTGCAATATTTATACAGAGGTGACGCGTTGCAGAGGATGGAGCTGCATAAAAACCAGTCTCCGGAAGGAAGGCCACAACTGTTTCCACTTCAAAGTTCGTTATATTTCATCTGGGCGTCTAAAAAAACCACACTAGGATGTTTCCATCAGTTGACATGTGTCCTATAGCTTCTTGTACTGGAAACATGGACAGTGTCCCATATTATCTTGGGTGACACTGTGTGTCTAGGAGACCAAAGAGAGGTTTGGACTGTAATTGTTCATGTAGCTGCCGATTTCCACCCTACAGCGTCATGTGTCTTGACATATGTTCATAATAAGAGAAGTAATGTTTAGAAGTTGTAGGAGTCACATTGCAAGTATGAGCTATACTTGGAACCGTGCTCTGGTGGCATAATTAGTTAAGCTGACTGGTAATGGAAAGCAGATCTGTGTTTGAATCCTGCATTGGCTTAAGTTTTGGGTTATTACAATACATGAATATTATTATTACAAACTGTTTGGTACTATATAAAAGTGATCTTTTTTTCTGTTTACTAGTATCACATTTCAAATGTGAAATTAACTAATTGGTATAGAATGAGGGTTGCTGTGCACTTTATTCTGTCTAATATTGCAAAATAGGTATGGCATCCAAGGTTTCATATTTCAAGACAGACGAACTGATTTTAACAAAAGATAATTCATTTGCCTTGCATACTGAAAAAACGGTAACTAGCTTTATAGTTTTAACCTATAAAATATGTCTGCTATTATGGGCTCTCATGTTACAGAATATCGTACAGCCATTTGCTCAACTTGTTTTCCTTATTCACAAATGGCGATTGAAGTACGAAGTATGGATGAATGGTTCTTTCAGTGATCTGAAGTACGATGAAATTGAATCAGCAACAAATGATTTTCACAAGTGAGTCACTATATTTGTATATTATGAACCTTTACCATAGTTTATTTGAGTGCTATATTACTCTATAAAATCTTGTATAAACAGGTTCAGAATAATTACTTGTGTTTCATGTTTTTGTTTGTAAACAATATATATCCACACCTACATGATTACTCTCCAATTCACAATTTATTACCTGGCAGAGGGTAACTATGAGTGCAGAGTTAATTCTCACTACTAAACGATATATTTGAATTACTTTTGCAATCTGCTGTTGTCTCATTAAAATTTCTTGCTGTAATATAGATGTTATTAAATAATCCATTGATAATAAAGGATAAATTTTGCTTGTTAGATGCCAGGTTTCACAGTCTTGGGATTTCTGGTTGGCTTCTATTACAATGGTCAGGTACGGAATACATGTAACGAATTTCAAAATATTTATGGTCAGAACAGCTAAGCTGATGTATAATCCTTAAAGTGACGACATTAAAAATTGTGTTAATGATAAATTTCGATACGTAACGAACAGGCTCTACTACTTTTTGTTACTATACCTCATTATACTGTCGAAAACATTTGCTATCAAGAAAGACTGCTGTAAGTTTCTCATGAGCATTCTCAACAAACATAGAAATTTGAGTAACAGTGTGAAATAAACCTCTTATTTTCACTATATATGTTGCAATCCTTCTGTATTTTGTTTTAAAAACTTATCATTGTTTCCTGATTAACTTTCCTTTGTTATCTGATCAGTGCTTATCTCGTTCCACTTATTTCTGCAACTATAACTAATTTTAGCAAGTTAAAGGAAGTGATTGTTCTCTTAGATATACGCTCTTTCCCATTGTTGACCTCTTTTCTTGCTTTTAAATTTCACTATGTCTCAATTTCCAATGTGGCACAAAAATAACCATACAGTTTTTTGCTGATCCTGCAGTTGTAATCACTTTCATTGTTCATTTATTCAACTGAAATTTTAGTTAAACAGTTGACATTCCAAAGTGATAAGACCATATCTACATTTTTAGTGTCAATTTTTTTGGGTAAAGATATTACCCTTTAAGTCCTCGCTTTCATATGAGTATAATATACTGCGTTTGATTTCTGTCGCCTTACCATTGGTGCATATTAGTTAAGCAAACTGATGTACTTAAATTTTTATTGATTGTATGTCTCGTGAGAGATGGTAAAGCATTAATAAATATTAATCTGGTGCTTTCAATGCATTAATGAAAAATTCTAGATGGAATAAAAGTAATCGTATTAGAGAAAGAAGTCAGCTGCTAAATAGAGGAATTATTGGGCAGTAGGGAGGCACATCAACAAGTTGCTGAAGGGTATAGCTCAACTTCCCAACTTCCAATCTCTATCACAGTACTTACACACGCAGATCCACTCACGACATTTTTAAGACTTTTCTTTCATTTATGAATTATTTCGTTATGATTTTTCTCGTCTCAGTCTGGCATCTTCTTCTTTTTATATCCTTACATTCCTGTGGAGAACTACTTCTATGTAGTTCACAGCTCTAGCTGTTTCTAGTAATATATCATTAATAGGTAGTGAACATCCCCTGCGATTGTCTGCACCAATTGTAAATCTTCTGCACGTCTTCGTGCATTTTGCAACTGTTTTGTTCATTTAAGCTATCCTACAGACAGCAACTTCGTCCAAGAGCAGTTTCATGAAGCTTCCGACGTTATCCACTATAAACAATACATTTAACTCGAGTACTCCTGAGATTATTTTTACGTCTGTGGATTTTGTCCCATTGGAAACGACGTATTCAGTTCTATATGCAAGCAGTTCATATACCTAGTCACAAATCTGTTCAGGTATTCGTCACTCTCGTTTTTCTTTTCAGTAAACAACAGTACAGAATAGCATCGACTGCCTTCTGTAAGTCAAGGAACACATCGTCAACTGTGGCTTCAACGTCAACGATGCTATGCATCGTACGGATGAAGAAAGCGATCTGAATATCACAAGATATCTGTGCAATGCATGTTGAGTTCCATTTAGGAGAATTGCTTTCTCAAAAAAGGTGATAATATGTGAACATAAAAAAAGCTTTACATAATTCTGATGCTACAAGGAGAGGAGCTCTTTCCTGTAATCTGTATGGAATCGTACAGGTATAATTAAGTATGGTATGGATGTTCTGGAAGAATTTTCCAGTCGTCTACGTGTGCTTCATGAGGGTCTAAGCATATTAGTGACCTCATCATCCTTATAGATGACAAGTCACACCCATTGACCCTTCGCTTCCCCTTCTACTATATCTCCATCTAATTACAGCATAGCATCAAAAATGAAAGAGTCACTCAAAAAATCGAATATGGCGGAAATAGCATAGTTATGCTAGTGAGAAATTCAAAAGCCCTTCCCATTCATCTTCCAAAACACCCATAGCCAAGTATTAAAACTGAAATAGCCAATCAAATAAATTCACGATGATGGAAATATCCCATCTGTGCTTTATACCCCACAGCCTCTCCCTCACCTCTCCAATCAATCACAGCGAAGTATCAAAAGAAGGTGTCAGGTTACAATATTTCCTTGAAAGTCTACAACAGTTGCATTCAAATATATCTAGCCCAGTTGTGCTTTACACCCACCATCCTTCACCTCCCTCCACTCTCAGCTCTCCTTGACAAGCCATTTGGAGTGAAGCATTAAAACCTCTCCCTCTCTTCGGAAGCTAGTCAGAGCTTAGTGTTAAAATTATGCCTAAAATGGTGCCAGATTACGCAAGCTCCATTTGAAAGTCAAAGATATTTATTATTGCCGTGAAAGGCACGTATCTGTGGCGCAAAAAAGTATCAAGTTACATTATTCACGTACACATACATAGCTCCGGCATAAAAAATTGTGCTGAATTATACTACTTCCGAAAGATATTTACGTGCCTCTGCCGTAATTTTGAAATGATGCACAAAACTTGTGGCAAATACATTATTTATCTACACGTAGATACCTCTGGTGCATTATTACGATGATGGTAAAATCAGAATTATTCATTATTTATGTAAAATTCTGTACACATACATACCTCTAGCGTAATACTAAAGTGACTCCAAGGCCAAAGATACGCATTGTAAATGTGAAATGGGATTCACAGTCAGCCACACACACACACACACACACACACACACACACACACACACACACGCACGCACACGCACACGCACACACAAACACTCAAAATCATTAAATGTCATATCATCATTTTTTTCAAAAATGTATAAGTACTAGGAGCTCTCAGGCTTTGGTATTAGTAACACATAGACATGTACATGGCACACATGTTAGGGAGCACCTGTGCATCTCCTCACTTGTTGCTGCGATGCAGAGAGAGCTCAGTGTAGTGCAGGAGTTATATCCGCACGTCTCAGCTGCCGGAAACGTGGTACTCACCTCAAGCTGCAATGTACAATGTACTGCTATTTAAAATTTTATATTATTTACATTTTTACAGGTCTTTTTTGCATTAACTGTGATCTTCATAATTATTTTTCATACAGTAGAAACACCAAGCCAATGTATCAAACGTTTATGATCTAATGAATAATAGGCAAGTTTATGTTGTCTAATAGAAGAACCAACAAGTTGCTTGGATTGAATTATGTTGAATTATGAACTGCAGAATCGATTTTTCAATATCATTTAAGAAACACATCTGATAATGATCAATACTAAGTTCTTTTGTGGATGAGCATTTCACGTCTTTTACTCTGTGCATTAAGTGTTGTGTCTCGGTTTCCAGAGCATACATTTATTCTCTCCGTCTCATGAATTCAGTGATAATTTCTCCGACAATTCGTCTTTCATTCAACCCACTTTCTTTTTATTGACAAGTGGATGTTATAAATGCTATTGTCATAGTAATGCCAAGTGTCAAACCACCTAAACACTTTTTTTCCACAATTATAAATATTTGATGTGCTTACATGATATATTAGGCTATCTGTGTTGGTGTTACACGACGCAGGCGGGGTCATAGGGTGTAACACAGCTGTTGGAAAAATAGTTGCTGGACTTTTCTGTGGGGCCCCATTATGTGCCTTTAATTCGATATATTATTGTGTGAATTTAACCTGCGTCGTCGGCTCAATGAACCTACTACTTAACTACAATTTGCTTCAAGATGATAAGTGAATAGATTTCACTTGAGGAAAAATCATGAACGCTTGGTATACATAGATAATTTCTTGATTAATTCTGGAGGAGAATCAGTTTTGGGAAAATGCTGTTAAAATGTAAAAATATTCATACACATACACTCCTGGAAAATTGAAATAAGAACGCCGTGAATTCATTGTCCCAGGAAGGGGAAACTTTATTGACACATTCCTGGGGTCAGATACATCACATGATCACACTGACAGAACCACAGGCACATAGACACAGGCAACAGAGCATGCACAATGTCGGCACTAGTACAGTGTATATCCACCTTTCGCAGCAATGGAGGCTGCTATTCTCCCATGGAGACGATCGGAGAGATGCTGGATGTAGTCCTGTGGAACGGCTTGCCATGCCATTTCCACCTGGCGCCTCAGTTGGACCAGCGTTCGTGCTGGACGTGCAGACCGCGTGAGACGACGCTTCATCCAGTCCCAAACATGCTCAATGGGGGACAGATCCGGAGATCTTGCTGGCCAGGGTAGTTGACTTACACCTTCTAGAGCACGTTGGGTGGCACGGGATACATGCGGACGTGCATTGTCCTGTTGGAACAGCAAGTTCCCTTGCCGGTCTAGGAATGGTAGAACGATGGGTTCGATGACGGTTTGGATGTACCGTGCACTATTCAGTGTCCCCTCGACAATCACCTGTGGTGTACGGCCAGTGTAGGAGATCGCTCCCCACACCATGATGCCGGGTGTTGGCCCTGTGTGCCTCGGTCGTATGCAGTCCTGATTGTGGCGCTCACCTGCATGGCGCCAAACACGCATACGACCATCATTGGCACCAAGGCAGAAGCGACTCTCATCGCTGAAGACGACATGTCTCCATTCGTCCCTCCATTCACGCCTGTCGCGACACCACTGGAGGCGGGCTGCACGATGTTGGGGCGTGAGCGGAGAACGGCCTAACGGTGTGCGGGACCGTAGCCCAGCTTCATGGAGACGCTTGCGAATGGTCCTCGCCGATACCCCAGGAGCAACAGTGTCCCAAATTTGCTGGGAAGTGGCGGTGCGGTCCCCTACGGCACTGCGTAGGATCCTACGGTCTTGGCGTGCATCCGTGCGTCGCTGCGGTCCGGTCCCAGGTCGACGGGCACGTGCACCTTCCGCCGACCACTGGCGACAACATCGATGTACTGTGGAGACCTCACGCCCCACGTGTTGAGCAATTCGGCGGTACGTCCACCCGGCCTCCCGCATGCCCACTATACGCCCTCGCACAAAGTCCGTAAACTGCACATACGGTTCACGTCCACGCTGTCGCGGCATGCTACCAGTGTTAAAGACTGCGATGGAGCTCCGTATGCCACGGCAAACTGGCTGACACTGACGGCGGCGGTGCACAAATGCTGCGTAGCTAGCGCCATTCGACGGCCAACACCGCGGTTCCTGGTGTGTCCGCTGTGCCGTGCGTGTGATCATTGCTTGTACAGCCCTCTCGCAGTGTCCGGAGCAAGTATGGTGGGTCTGACACACCGGTGTCAATGTGTTCTTTTTTCCATTTCCAGAAGTGTAAACTGAAGAATACTGAAGTGTGAGGAGATGCTAAATGTGGGAGAAAAGAGGAGTTTGGCAGAGGCTCTGTGAATGACCTACATATACAGAAACATTTCAGGAACAAGAAAAACGTGCAATATACTGACACAGTTACATATCGTCACACTATCTCTCAAAAAGAAACTCCTGGAAATTTCACCTATATTGCCTGCCATCCAATTTTCTTGTTTTATTAGTAAACTTAAAACCATAAAGCGTTTGATTCTTGCAAACTTTTCACACAGTTATCAATTCATATAATATCATGTCAGTTCCTACAAGTGCTTGATAAATGTGTTTTAAATTCATTCTACTTTGTTTGAAAGCCATAATAAGGTTTGCATTATACCTAACCAACCGGTTCAGAATCCAAGAATATGTTTGATTCAAATAAAAGATGTCAACGTTCCTATGACGACTAAAACAGGAATGTTTCCGATCCTTATTTTCCATAGCAACGTCGTCAAATATAAACGCAGTGTTCTGCTTTACTACTTGTGGTGGTGGGATATCACTGGTTTCACTAAATGTCATGGATGTTACATCGTCAATGCTGGATAATATCTGCTGTAGTAGTTGGTATTTGGGCTATAATAATGTTTCTGGAAACACCTAACCATGTTCGAAAAGAATCCCATCAGGATATTTTAGCAATGACAAAATACTGTTACACTCATGTGACTGCAGTTTGGCCAACCAATAATTTTCATCTGTCTGTTATGGCTAAAGAGTAGTCCATCCTCCTTATTCTTCTTGTTCTGGTTTTCAGCAGTATTGCATGACTTGTCAGTTATTATGAAGTCCTTGTAATGAGTGTGGTTCACCTACTCGGCCACGATGATGACTAAGCATTTACATTAGCATGCAATGGATTTCATAGAATGAAAATACATACATGTGGCTCTTATACTTCGTTTATTTATAAAATCTTGCGTATACGAACTTGCTCAAATAAGAACATAGTTCTGGGTCTATATCTGGCATAGTTGGTTCATACATATTTCTAACTATTAACGCACAGCATGTGTCATAGAGTTGACCAATGATTTCTTGCAATGTACGCATAGTTTGGTACACTACCTCTTACAGATTGCTGTGGCCGAGCGTTTCTAGCAGCTTCAGTCCGGAACCGCGCTGCTGCTACGGTCGCAGGCTCGAATCCTGCCTCGGGCATGGATGTGTGTGATGTCCTTAGGTTAGTTAGGTTTAAGTAGTTCTGTGTCTAGGGGACTGATGACCTCAGATGTTAAGTCCCATAGAGCTTAGAGCCATTTGAACTCTTTCAGATTGGTTCATATTTTCTAGTAGAATCTGTACACATGTGGCTGCCAGCTCAGTCGTCTGCCTAGAACATGCTGTATCATATAACTGGCATACATTAAAATTACTCTTGCAGAATTCTGCACTCTCTCTCGTTAATAATGTTTGACCATTCGTGGGAAGGGGCTTGTGAAGATAATATGACTACCTAATGTTACTGAGAGAGTCTGAGTATTTCCTGCTCAACGTGGCTGCTAGTTGCATTGAAGTGTCACATAGACGAATACACCTGTCCATGAACAATATGACTTTCGTATCACTATATCGAAAATTTTGCAAAGCCGCCACTGGTTGAAACTCACCACCTAACATCATTTGGTTCAAATGGTTCATATGGCTCTGAGCACTATGGGACTTAACATCTGTGGTCATCAGTCCCCTAGAACTTAGAACTACTTAAACCTAACCGACTTAAGGACATCACACACATCCATGCCAGAGGCAGGATTCGAACCTGCGACCGTAGCGGTCACGCGGTTCCAGACTGAAGCGCCTAGAACCGCACGGCCTGACATCATTTCCACAGTAACACACTTACTGTCCTGCTGTTTAAACTTTATGTTGGATTAAATAGCGTTATTTCACATTACTTGATTATGAATACCAGTTGCGTGATCCATCCTCACCTGCCGCAAAGAAGGAAGTACAGATAACAAGTTACACATATGTTTACAACTGCAACTCTCTGTCAAGTACAAAAGAAACGTACACTGGACTCTACTGCCAGTTCATCATTATCTCTCACGTCGTCATCATAGACATGGTTGAAAAAACTGAATAAGGTTATGATTTGCGATGCCAAGTGTGATAAGCAATAGGAAGAGTTGTTAATTTAAGTAATGGTAATAACTGTATACTTCAGGATGTGAACACTGAAGCCTATTTCAGTACTTTGACTCATACACCATGTCACTGCTAAAAGAGAATAATGACTGCAAGATGTTGATATTTTGAAGAAGTCTACTAAGACCAGTCATCGTGAGTACTCAGGAACAAGTTACTCCTTAATATCTCATTATGGTGCCAATGGAATACTATGGAATCAATGAGGGGATAGTGTTTATGCTTATTGCTTACTTGAGTGGTTCGAATTTAAAATATATGTAAGCTGCTTCTTGAAAATAATGATAATCTTACAGAAAAACGCTATAATTTGAATGTATTTGACATTATTTGTCTCCTAAAATTTATGCCCTCCTTATGTAATATAAGGGGCGATCAAAAAGTTTCAGTTCGAAGGCTCAGAATCGGTATGCAACTCAGGCACAAGCACTGCGAACACTGAGGCAATCATCCCACTGGCACGCCATGTTGAAGATATCATTTGGTAAAACATTATGTCCTGTTGCGTGGAGAAGGCTACAAACGCCTGCAGCACATCCTTTCTGACAGGAACCGCCGACCCTTCAAGGCATTTTTTAAGAATCCAAGAAGTTATAACCATATGGGGAGTGATCAGGACAACAGAGCAGATGCTAAGTTGTTTGCCAGTTGAGTCAGTATGAACTGCCGAAAGTCTGTAGAAGAACGGATGCCACACATTCATGCACATGTATCTTATCTTGGTGACAGTCAGCCAAAATGTAAAAATCTTTTTAGGAACAGTCAGTGCAATAATTACTGAATCATAAGGTAACTTCTAACTTAATGACAAATTTTGCTTAAAATACTTCCTTGTAAAGGAAGTATCTAACACAATGATCGTATCTGTTGAGAAATGTATGATGTAGAAGGCTCCCTTTCCTAAGGTGGACCTTCTGATTCTTTTTAATGAATTTAAGTGGGGAAGAAACATATTTGTAGTATAATTTAGATTAGTTTTAGAAATGAGTTGTATGTAAAAAATTAAAAGAATGTTTAATTGATGTAAAATAAATAACAAAAAGCAGAGAATTCATTTTGTGTCTGCATTACAAATCTATGAAAATATAAAACCAGCCACAGAAATTCTCTAAGAGAAACATTTAATGTATACGTAAATAGAAGAATGTAATATGCCAATGAGTTTATTCTGCAATAAAATAGTCCATATAACCAAACTACTTTCAATATTGCAGGGAAATAACAGATATGCAAAAAGAATACAGAGCAAAACTTAAGCAACAAGCTGAGGAAAATGATCCAAGAAGATTCCATGGAAATGTGGACGACCCAGAATTTGTAAATTTACCTGCGCCTATGAAACTTTGCATTAAGACAATAAAACAAATAAATGAGTTTAAGGTAACCAGTCCTCTTTTACAAGTGGTTTCGTACACTAACTGCCTTTGTAATACCAATTGGGAATCTGGTGTGCATTATTAGATTTAGGTATTTAAATTACAGGGTCCTTACAGGATGTTAATTCACACAGTAATTAACCTTTAACAGTATTTTGTAATTGAATCGAAAGAAACAGAACTTTTAAGGTGCTATTTCAGATGTAATGATTTATACGTAACTCAGATTATCTCTTAGTGAATCATCACAGGCAATTAACTTTATACTATTATCTCTATAATTAACTTTCATGTTTGCTACATCCCAGTTTACTATTCTACTTCCCAATAGTGAAATATATAATGATCATATTTCTGACTATTTAACAAAAATTGTTTCACTATAACCCAAGTCTCTGACTGCTTTTTTAAAATAAAAGAACAAATTTCGATTAAATTGCAAATATGTGAAACACACGATGACACTGAACTTAAGAGATCCTCTTAATAATTTTGTATTTACAAATTACAGTAATTCAATTTTTAGGCTCATAATCCCACTAAAGTCACAGAAATAATCTGCTGTTATTCTGTCTGACATGAGTAAATTAAGTAGGGTATAAATGCAGTGGAGCCATTAATTATGTAATAAACATAGTGAGAACTATAAGCAGCAGTCTTGATGACTGTAAATCTTATGACAGGGACAATGCTAGTGAATAAGGAATATTCATGTCTGAAAATATATTTCTAGGAGGATAAACTAAAACGTTAAAAGTGGGAATGGATAGAAGGAAGCACTTGTTACAATAAGTAGATAAATATGTCATGAGACAGCATAAAGACTTGTACAAAAGAAAAGAACCAGTTAAATGAAAATAAATTTATGTGCTGGCAGAGACTACAGAACGACAACGAATACATAAGATCAACCAAAGGTACAAAAAGAATCAAGTGACATCAATTTCTCTCTACTAGGGTGTAAGTATTAGACAGAAGGCCTCGTACAATCAGCTTATTTCAGCCTCTACAGCTGAGTTCAAGTAATCGGTATGTAAGGATCACTCAAAAATGCACTTAAACTCGAAGTTAGTCCTATATTTGCATTTCTGTTTTAATGTATCAGGTACCTGCACACATTATGAAATTGATTTGGCAGTAAGTAGTCAATTTTAGTTGTGGTGTATGTACAAATAGTTGATAAGTCTCTGTACAGATAAAAATTTAATTAGGCTGTTGTTTGTATTTTTATGCGTTATCTGTTTGTACTGACGCCTTGAAAATATCTATAAAAGGCTGAAATCAGCTGACAGTGTAAGACATGTAGACTGCTTTCTAACAATTGCAACAAAATAATGGAAAAATGTCATCACTTAATAATTTTCCACATTCCAAACTAATTAGCAATGGAAGAAGGTTGAAGTAAAATGATGAAATGTGAAGAGATCAAATTTTTGCCAGTCACCTAAGAATTCACTGAAGTAATAGAAAGAAACAATGTATGGAAGTACAATCTGTCGCTACAAGAATGCCTCTGATTATGTCTCCCATGATTTGTAATTTCTCATTAAAATGTTAGATACATCACTGCAGGTATTCCTTCTATTTTATTTCTGAAGTATCATAATATTACAGTCTTATTTATATATTAGGAGTTCATAATTTCACATCTAAAGCAGTCTTTATATCTAAAGTAATCAAGTTTCGAAGTGCATAAAATTTTCAGTGATCTTTGCAGAGAAAGTATTGCCAACATGTCATTCCTAAGAACTAAGAGACCAACAAAAATAGACACACACATACACACTTGCCTTACTGAGTTGCACTGATGTGACAGTGAAGCAAATATATATATATATATATATATATATATATATATATATATATATAATTGCTTCACTGTCACATCATATATATATATATATATATATATATATATATATATATATATATATTGTTAGGTCTGTAGTTCTGAGGAAGAACACTCTCTATGAGCAGACTGATGATTTCAGTCCAATTTATGCGCTAGTTGTGTATTGTATTTTATATTGTCGAATTTTATTGCTCCATGTTCATCATATTTTGTACAATATAAAATCATGTAGGGAACTAATCGAATGTGAAGTGATATGATGGATACAGTTTGTTTTGATGATATTATTGGTACATATTTGACATTTACATATTGTGCAACAGTTTATAAGATCTGTACATGGTATTAGGCTATGTTCTTTAAGTGACTCATATGCACGTTAGCCCCAGAAGGGAGTAGCACCCTCTATGTCAATAACAATTAAATTCACTTAGTACTTCTCAAATTGATAGTCGTGAAAATTTTCAAGGTTATAGAGAAAATTAGGCAATTTATATAATCATTCAATATCTACATAGGTTGCTTCCTGAGGAGTTACTCTATGCTGCAGAATCAGTGATGGTAACATACGCCTTCAGTTCGATTTTCAAATCTGATAAGCTATTTAGTGATTCACTGTCCTTTGTTAATCTATTGTAAATCTTTTTCCCATAATGTAATATTTCTTTCCAACAGACGCTAGTCTTTAGTGTTTCACTGTGAAAATTACTTTTTCGGTTTTTTTATCATCATAAACTTCATTCATGAGGAACAAGCTTGTATTTTTAACTGTGGGTCCCTTAATGAATGTAGTTTTTTCATAAATGCAGGGTAACCCAGAACTCCACACCTGCAAACTTTCAAAGGTAGTCAGTGATACCTTCTAAGTATTTTGGTATAAGGGACACATAGTCTCTGACAATTCATTAAAAAGTAATAATTTCATTGTGATTTATTCAGAGTGTCACTCCAGTTACCATCATTTTTGTAGATATACAGTCACAGGAATGAAAAAGACTCTAATATGCAATCACCATACAGTATAACACATCTGGTTCCTCTTTGAATGCTATATACAGAGGGAAAAGGACTGTGACTGCGACCTGAGACGGATCAGAGGAAGTACTGAATTCAAATTTGAGAGGGAAGAATAAGGAGACCATTATTGTTGTCGACAGTAAGTACCGTGAGTAAATGGAACAAGTTTCTTTCCAAATAAGACACAACGCATATCATCGACATTTGTACTATTATGCACTGTTTTCAGTGGAACACACGTACAGAGATAGTAGCGGCAAGAAACCACTCGAAATGCAATAACTCTACAACGAACTGCCGGAGTCTGTGGGCTCTGTATATGGAAATACTCAGAAGGTATCCTTGAAAAACCTCTGAACATTTGTCGTTGAATTTCTGTAATTCCTCCTTACCATCGGTGTAACTGGAAGCCAAATCAAAGATGAATAGCTTAGAGCTATATTGGTTGGGTGTCAGTGCCACAAACCCCTACATTTTAGCACCTCGTCTATGTGCCATTCAAGGATAGTCCTGCTATTCCGCTCTCGCTAGTACATAGTGTAAATATTAAAGAGTTATCTTAGTCAAATGAGGCAGCCAGGGAAGCGGGAGGTTAACCACAAATAAGAAGATCGAAACTGCAATGTACTATCGAATTTAATTGAGAGGCCCATTGTCATCTTGAAATCTACAGTTAGGAAAGGACTGAATAATATACTTGTGTTTGGCACTTATCGCTTAAGACGAAAGCACTCGAAGGACTTTGGTATTAGGCAAACGTCTTCCCTCACACACCATTAAGGGTACTTCCGTCAATCATGGTGACAGACATCGTTAGCAGGCATCAGGTACTCACTACAGGGAGTAAATACACCTGAACTAACCATTTATATAATTCAAGAACTTCAGAACAGGTATGACACTGGAAAGATAGTAATCGAATTACCACATGAATCTTTCAACAGAGAATATACATATGGCTCGGTGAACATTATGACACTGAAAAAAGATCGGGACTTAATATTTCAGACACGCGACCAATCAACCAACTGGATAATTAAATACTGAAGACAGAGCGCCATAAATTCTCGCAAGCATAAAATCATGGTCCGAAATCATTTATCCATTATGTCCAGACACCATAATAACTCGAGCACGCGGACCTACCATCGTTCTAAAAATCGTCATAATTAGAAATCGTACCTGCAAACATAAAGCCGAATGCAATTTCTACTAAACAGATTCCTGTAGTGTAATTATTGCGGAAAATTAACCTGTAGTTCTCCTGTCCAGGTGCTGTTTAAGTCACTGTAGCAGTGTTCGAAAAGAGTAAGTACTTTGACAGTACTGAATTGCACTTGCAATGAACATTTTCAGTGCAGCGTCCGTTTACACAACGTGCCTCAAGGGCAGCCCACTAGCGACTCGTAGTTGTAAGCGCGCTAACGCCGCAGTTGGCACCCCTTCCACTGTATGTGTGCTTCCACACTTGCTAGTCACATTAGACATGCCCAATTTAGGAAATGAACGAAAGAATTTGAAACGTAACAAAGGAAACTATCTCCTCAGGCTCTGTCCTGTATTACCTCCTTCAGCGTACTATTGAAAGAAATAGTTCTTAACCTGAAAGGTTAACAAACTACAGAGACTATTTTATTTCCTCTCCGATGTATTGACATACCGCATAGCAGATCAGTTTGGTGATTCCCCTTCAGTATAGTCATTCCTTGAACTTTTCAGCTAACGAAAAGGTCTACCTGCTCGAAAATTGTACTGCAAGCGTCGGAATGCTCTCTGCAAATGATATACCCATACAACTTTCGGCTGCGGTAACTACTGCCGCGCGGAGTGGCCGCGCGGTTTGAGGTGCCATGTCACTGATTGCACGGCACCTTCCGTCGGAGGTTCGAGTCCTTCCTCGCGCATGGGTGTGTGTGTTGTTCTTCGCGTAAGTTTAAGGTAGTTTAAGTAGTGTGCAAGTCTAGGGTCCGATGACATTAACGGTGTCTGGTCACTCTGGAATTCACATTTTTTTTTTTTTTAACTTTCGCACCTTGTTACCCATAGCGACTGAGCGCCGTCTTTCTGTAACGTCTCTGCTTACCTAAAGTCATTTTGAATGCTCTCTTTCCTGTGAATCTAATTACAAAGCAAATAGTTTAACCTTATCACCACATGGGTGGCGTGAATTCTTCTCTCTGAATCGAGCTGAAGTCTTCTTTTTATAATTATTACAGAAAAAATCACTTGTCTCTTTAAATAGAAGTAAAACGAAATTTAGAGGAGAATATGTTTATACATTATCATATCACGTAAGTGTTACGTTACACCCTAAACAACACCAATAGCAAGTGTGATCACCACTGACAGCAATGCGTGTCTTGCAATGTCCTCCCCATGTTCGCCATAAGATTGGTAAGCAGTTCTCGCGGAAGGGCGTTCCATTCCTACACAAGCGCGGCTGTCAACTGCTGGATGGTAGTTGTATGCGAACGTGCTGGAATACTTCTCCCCAACACATCCCGCACATGTTCAATGGGATTTAAGTCGAGGGAATCAGCAAGCCAGTCCCTTCGTCGAATATCTTCTCATTCCAAGGGATCCTCCACCTGCACTGTTCGATGCAGTTACGCATTGTCATCCTCAAAAATGATGTCAAAGCCGAATGCAGCCCTGAAAAGACGCATGTGGGGAAGGAGCGTTGTGCCACAAAACATAGACTAGTTCCACGTTCAAAGATTATAGCTCACCACACTATAACACCAGGACCACCAAACCGATCAGATTCGACAATGTTCGCTCGTGCGTTACGTGTTCCCACCTACCGCCATAGGAGGGTATGACTACAGTTACTGCTCAGACTGAATCTACTCTTTTCCGAGAAAAGAATACGTCCACATTCCCGGTTGGTCCAGTCCCTATGCTCTTAGCAATGTTGCAAACGGTTCTGCCGATTTTAAGATGTCAGCGGAACATAGCGTACTGGTCGTCGGCCAAAGAGATCATCCCCATGCAGTGGTTATGTCTTCGTGGAGCGCGTGATTGCGTGCCTGTTAAACGTGGTTGCAACTGCACCCGCCGTTTGATGTGGATCCCTTCTTGCCTCTTGCACAATGTAGCGGACATCTACTGCTGTTGTCGACAGTGGTAGACCACCTCCTCTCCTTCGGGCAGCAGTGGCTATAGTTAGGAACATTGCTATGAACAATACCAAACTCCTTGGCTACACTCGTTACGTTGCGTCCTTCCTCTAGTTTACTGATGGTTCTTCCCCATCCAGAGGTCTCCAGGACGTCTTGCGATGAAAAACATCAGCACAGTGTACCATAACTGGTCGCTGATTGGCGCACACTATCTTTTCACGTTCCTTCAGCTGCTTTGTGTTGACGGTCCAGTCTCATTGGGCGCTATAGTCGCGCCTACCTCGCGCTGTGTGACGTCCAGCTTTATGTGCGCGGCTGGGAGACTACTGATAACATGCTCCTGCACTTTAATTTCTTTCCACCGAGCAGTTAATGCGTTACCTTACTTTATCTATGTCGTGCTTAAGTTTTGGAGAGTAGTGTATACATGGAAGGGGGAGAACGTCTGTTTTGCAACACCTCTGTTTCTAACTCGTTCAGTTATTCTATAAATTAATTCTGGTATCTAAAAAAGGTTCCCACAGCATTCTGCATTGCCCTAAAACACGAAACCATATTTTAGTACAGAGTGAGAAAGCAAAATAAATTTTTTACGTATTTCCTGTGACTGCAGGTTTCAAGGAATTTCATTAAGTAAATTCTAAAGCTGATCTGCTTTGATGCTTCTTCAGTATTTGTGATCCATCTGAAATTACCCTGAAACCAGATTCCTACAACTTTTATTTTTTATGCTCAACCTTAGTAATAATATTGTGGAAGCATAGCGCAATTGTTTTGGTCTCTTTAACTCTGTGTTTATTTTTGTTGATCTAGTCCAAAGCGCTGGGCAAAGTTTCTGTAATTGATCCCTCAAATATTTCAACACACTTTCCACAGATTCAGATAGCAGTATAATAAGAAAACTGAATTATATTTTGAGTATATGTATTTACTTCAGGTCATTTACATACAATAGGAATAAAAAGGGCCCAAGAACAGGTCCTTATGGCACACCATGTCTAATGACTTACTAGTCCAAACAGCGTTTATTGAACTCCTCAGCTATAGGATGAGTGGACAGCTTCACTCTTTCCTATACTATGACTATTTAGTCATTTATACGTTCTAATTGGCAACTACACTGACGAGCCAAAACATTATGACCAACTGCTTAATAGCTTGTTTGTCCGTCTTTGCAACGAAATACATCACTGTGTATCAAGGATCCGAAACTTCGTTAGTAGGTTTGTGAAGATACGTGGCATTAAAAGCCTACGCACAGGTCACGTAATTCGTGTAAATAACGGACCGCTGATTTGCGTACGCGGTGGTGGCGCCCGACAGCGACTCAGGTGGCTTCCGTAGGGCTTACATCTGGCGTCTTTGGTGGCGAAGACATCGATGTGAGTTCAATATAATGGTCCTTGAACCACTGTAGCACCGTTATGGCTCCAAGATACGGAAAACTGCACTGCTGAAACATGACATCGCCGTCGGAGAAGACATCGAACATGAACGGATGCAGGTGGTTCACAACTGTCAGCGTGTCTTCGATTACTACCACAGGTCCCATGTAAGGACAGGAGACTGCCTCATGTTGCATCATACTGCTCCCATCAGCCTGTGTCCGTGGCGCGCTGCACGTTTCTAGCCGCCTTTCACCTCAACGATGCCGTTTGTGGAGACGATCAGTGAGCTAGTGTAGCAAAAACGTTATTCACCAAAATGGCGGACACGTTTCCATTGATCGAAGGTCGAATCTTGATGGTCCCGTGCCCACTGCAATTCTAATTGACGATATCGATGGGTCAACATGTGAACACTTACGGGTGGTCGGCTCCGAAGCTCCATGTTCAACAGTGTTCGATGAATAGTGTGTTCCCAAATACTTGTGCGTGCACCAGCATTGTGCTCTTTCCGCAGATATGCCACAGGTCACCGTCTTTCCAACTTCACAGAGCAGAGAAGCCTCCACACCCCACGTTCTGTGAAGAGTTGTGGACATCCAACCATTTAGCGCCTAGCTGTAATTTCCGTAGAAGCTCTTTACAGCATCACGTCAACATTCGAGTAGCTTCACCATTTTCTAAATACTCGTTCACAGGCTCTCCCTAATAACAATGTACTCTCCATCAAAGTCGCTTATCTCAATGAATTTCCCCATTTGCAGTCCATATTTTCTTTAGGATGATTCCCCGTCCGTGTCTGCGCCGCTTACAATCTTTTGTCACTGTGTCACGTGACCGCAACGACACCAGGCGGCATCCAGCCTCGTGGTAGGCAGTAGTCATAATGTTTTGGCTTATCAGTTTATACTGATTTGGTTTGGTTACTATGAGAGTCTCTCAAAGTTTTGAAAGACGTCTCAAAGGTTGCTGGGTAGGGTGGATGAACTTGCTCTGACATTGCTCCTAACTTCACTACTAATTTTTCATTTCTTTTCGTTATCTAATCACAGTAAAATATTTATAAGAAATATCAAAATTCTCTTGCAGGCTGTAGTACTTATATCAGTATTACATTTGACTGATATTCAATATAGAATTATTTTCCGTGGGGAAATTGAATTTTAAATTCAGTAAAACCATGTGACCTCAAAATTCGGCCTAAGTCGTTGTTGCAAGACTAATATTTTCATTTAAAATCATTATTTTCTTCTCTGTAGATAGCACTTTGTATTGTTTCAGTGTTTTATAATTCAATAACTAATACAATTCGAAAATGTTTTTGTTGTAAGAAACATCATTGTTAGATTTTTAGCATGAAAAAATTTAAGGAATCAGTACTACTATTTTGTACAGTAGCCTAGATTTTTCTGTCGATGAAAACTGTGCATTTTTTCTGAGAAATTAGTTAGTTTGTGAAACATCTGAAATACAAGATTTTAATTTCTAGAATAATCTTGGCCGACTTTAACAGACAATATGAGGAAAATTGGCAAACCTATAAAGCCGCTCGTAAGCATATACCAATTACAGAGCCATTTACAAAATACACAAACAACATTTAATGAAAATGACCACAATTCTAAATTTGTGCAAGTATTTCCTATATCCTAGTCCTTTTTGTTGTTATTCAGTATGTAATTGATACGTATTTTTGCATTTTGAAAAATTTTCTTACACACCTCTTTAAACTGGCTCTATGAACAATACTACAGTCTCTCATTATAGGTGACAGGTTTTTCTCTGTTGCTTGAAGCTAATTAATTGAGACATATTTGGAGTTTAAGGATACTATCATGTGTATAGAAGCTAGAGAAAAGTCAGTGTTTTCTGATCTTTGTGAACAGATGACTGATAGATTTTATTAACACAATTCAAGATTCCTATTAAATGTCATAATTTGTGGCAAAACACACTTATGCCTACGTGATACAGAGCTTTCCGAATAGTGCTTTTCAAACAAGTCTGGCGAGGTCAGAGGGGATATAGAAACAAATAAGAAGTCAGGGATGTATCTCGAGAGTAATTTCGTGGATAACGATTGCAGTAAATTATATAAATAGAATCCCCAGTCCACAATCCTAGAAAAATATGATGCAGTCCAGAGGAAACCTTGTAAGTTTTCATCTATTCTCAAATGTGAACTGAAGCATACATAAGCATTGTTAGACCTTCTATAGGTAGTTATGTGTGTCCATGAAACATTTTTCATCAATTTAAGGAGGTAACACTGTATGGAGCCATCAGTGTGTCGTGAAATAGGATACAGTGGTACATGCAAATTCAAGGGGAGAACTTGACCATGATTGTTAAAAAAGCAGAAATTTATACATATTTCTTAAAACATTGAATATAATATTAATTAAACGTTAAATAAATAATTTTTACATGTTTATAAAGAAAGTTATTTATTTCCTATGTTTCAATGTGAATTATTTTCACAGGAAAACTTCATTTTCATCAAAGTTTTGTGTAATCCTGCTCTTACTAAAAGACACTGGAAGGAAATGTCTAATATATTGGGAACTAATATATGTCCAGATACTGGAACTACATTAAGAAAAATGATTGGATATAATTTAATGCCATATATGGATAAGTAAGTTAGTTTCTCAATATTAGTTATGTGACATGTATAATAAGTCAGCTTATGTGGGTGAAACACTATTCACATAATGATGGAGCAATTTTTTATTAGGTTTGAGATCATCAGCACAGGTGCCACTAAAGAGTTAACTTTGAAAAAGGCTCTTGAGAAGATGGTCACTGAATGGGCGAACGTTACATTTTCCTTGGAAACTTCACAGTAGGTGCAATATGTCACATAAAAAACAACTCTAAATTTTTCCCCAAAAATTTTCCTCTCACAAGTGTAAAATTTCAGGTAAATGTAAAAGTTACTAACTTAAAATTATGTTGTTACTACTTACATATTTTTTAGTTTTCCTCATCAATCTTGTATTCATTATGCTACAATTCGTCCCCATTTTTGAAGAAATTTAAAATTTAGTAATGCATGACTGCCTGTATACAGTTTCCCAAGTTCCTAATGCTGTCTGTGGTACTAAAACCTTTCCTGAAGCCTCTTTCATATAGATTAATAGTGTGGTAAAATCTTCGTCTTTCATATACCTATTGAAATTTTATGTACTTAATGAATACAGTCAAAACAATTCTTCTCGTAAATGGCATAGTCACATAACTGCAACAGTTCTTGATGAAATACAGGCCTCCTTAAACATAAATGATACCTTCGAAAAATAGTACTGGTAACGACCACACTGGAGTGAGAGAACTGAAGGGTAAATAAAATAAGACAGCTTTGTACTTATAGATTCGATTTAGCAGAAAAGTTTAGTAAGAATGTAGTAACGTAGTACTGCATAACAGCTACCACTGATTTTCCCTCTTCAACAAGTATGGTTTTGTTATTGCACAGTTTAGGACGAGATAAATTTGAATTTCAGTTTTACATTTTTCAAACATGTAAATTCATGTCTAATAACAATATGAGCAGTTAACAGTAGTGAAACATGGAGGTTGCTGAGATAGGAGAGCGCCGTTTCCGACAAGACTGGAAACTATAAGATGAAAACCATCTCATTACCTTAATACCGAACAGGGTGTGTTAGAAAATCAGTAAGAATAAATTCACGTGAAATCGGATAATACCGAGAAGATAGTTTTATTCACAAAATGGTTGAGCTATCGAGAAAAATGATATGCAGATTTGTAGTAAGTGGCTTTCACCAACAGAGCATCAGAATAATATAAGACTCTATAAAGAGGCTGTATCAAAATATAAAGCTCATTGTATTTGATTAATAGGTAATTCAGAAATCAGAATGGGAAGCAGTTGTTGTTGTTGCCGGCCGGAGTGGACGTGCGGTTCTAGGCGCTACAGTCTGGAGCCGAGCGACCGCCACGGTCGCAGGTTCGAATCCTGCCTCGGGCATGGATGTATGTGATGTCCTTATGTTAGGTTTAATTAGTTCTAAGTTGTAGGCGACTGATGACCTCAGAAGTTAAGTCGCATAGTGCTCAGAGCCATTTGAACCAAGTTGTTGTTGTTGTGATTTTCAATCCAAATATTGGTTTGAAGCAGCTTCCACACTTCTCTATACTATGAAAGCCTCTTCAACTCTCAATAAATACTGCGACCTACACCCATTTGAATATGCTAATGGTACTCATCTTGTGATTCTTCTAGATCCCTAAAGAACGAAACTGATGATTCCTTGATGTCTCAGAATGTGTACTATCAATCGATCTCTCAAATTATGCCACAAATTTATCACTGCTTTCAGGTCACTTCCCATTCTGTTCCAGTGCTCTTAAGTCCTTTGCTGTCTCAAAATTTTTATTTCTTCTCCCTGAACTATGATTTCTTCTCGAAATCTTTCTTTGGTTTTATTTACTGCTTCCTCAGTGTACAGTCTGAATAACATCGTTGACAGGCTACAACCCTGTCTCAATCCCATCTCAACTGCTGTTTCCCTTTCATGCCATTTAACTGCAACAATTGCAGTCTGGTACTTGTAAAGTAGAAGATAACTTTTCACTCCCTATATTTTACCCCTGCTACCTTCAGAATTTTAAAGAATGTATTCCAGTCCACACTCTCAAAAGTTTTATCTAAGTTTTCAAATGCTATAAACGTAGGTTTTCCTATCTTTAACCTATCTCCTAGGATAAACCACAGTGTTATTACTGCCTCGCATGTTCCTAAATTTTTCCACACCGCAAACAAATATTCACCGTGTTCGACTTCTAGAAGTTTCTCCAGTCTTCTGTAAAAAGTCAGTGTTTTGCCGCTAGAGTCATTAAACTGATAGTTTGATATTCACACCTGTCAGCGTCTGCTTACTTTGTAATCGGTGTTACGACGTTCTGGTTGAAGTATAGGGATATTTCTGGTGTCTCATAAGCATTGAATAGCAGGTGGAATAGTTCTGTCAGGTCTAGCTCTCACAAGGATTTCAGTAGTTCTAGCGGAACGTCATCTACTCCATGGCCTTGTCACCGATTAGACCTTTCAGTGCTCTGTCAAATTCTTTCTGCAGTTTTGTATGTCCCATCTCATCTTTATCTTCTTCCTCTTCCCTTTCTGTTACTCTATCTACGAGATCATTTCTCTTGTATAGATCCTCTATGTATCATCTTTAAGTTTTCTACGGCACTGCTTCAAATTTCTAACATTTCCTTTCAGTATTCTTTGCATTTCTGTTCCTTTCCATCTGTCTGGTAACACTTTGCCTTCTACCACAGAAATTCAACTAAAATAATCTTTAAATTGAGCAGTCCCTCTCGTACATTGACAACTTCCGTATTAATTTTTTGTTTTACGTATCCCACGCTGTTTTGAGGCCCAAGTGGCCCAAACGGGTGCTTGTGGTGCCCATCTGAGAGGGGCGCAAGTGAGAAATTTTCAGATGATTTACCAAATGCCCAAAGCAAGACGAATAATGTCTGAGCGAGAGTCGGGAGTCTGGGTCCATCTCTTCTGTGGAAAGACGTCTCGAATCGGCCCTATCTACTCCAGCACCCATATCCTTTACCAACATCAGTTGCAATTTGCGAACTCCAGTACAATATTAATTTTGTAAGCTGCTTTGAACTAATGTGTAATTTATAACACTTTTCATTGTAACACAGATTGCGTTTTCTAATTTTACCTCTAATTTTGTCTTTCTTACCAACTTCATCATAGAGATTGTCCGTTGACTTCTTTTGCACATTGATTAGAAACCGGATGAGCATTTTGCATGGCAACCCATATTGTCATCTCCATTCATCAGTCTAGACGACTGAGATGCCATCTAATGCGCGATTTTTTCTCTGCATCTACAGTTTCCACCCTAGTTTCGAAAAAAAAGTATTTCTTTCTGCAGTTTACAAGCATTATTTCATGCCATGTGCAATCCTATAAGCCATATGGTACTGGTTCTGCCGCTTTCAGTCTCGACTGGATTCTTTTGTATTAACCAATTGAAACACTTTTTTTTCTTTCGTTCGCAAAACGTTGTTATTGTTGTACAACCTAAGTTTCGGGTTATAAGGCTATTTTGTAATATGCCGCTGATTCCCAAGATTGCCATCAAGCAAAAGTAAACACATATCATCTTTATAATCTATCAGTTCTTAAACCAAACTATTAAAGTTTTCTCTGTTGACTATTTTACACAGTCACATTTGTACAATACACCCATAACAATGTGCTAGCTTAATACTTTTCGTTGACGCCCTTATTGGTCTTTCCAGTAGTATAAATGACGTTCATATATTGTGTATTTGTTCCCAAGAAAAGAATTCCGTGTGCAATGGTGCAGATCTTCTACAGTATCCCTTTAGACTATATTCTGACATTTGTGGTTGAACAACATCTCGTAATGGTTGTTGTATGGATTTTATGGGAGGATTAATGACCCTGCTATTAGTATGTTTTGAAAATAAAAGGTGTAATTTATCAAAGAAAAATAAATAACTTGCTGCAACTAAATCAAAATTATTTCATAACAAACGTCAGCTTTCTAAATC